>NW_020174926.1:423834-567372 GCF_003031525.2 Neophocaena asiaeorientalis asiaeorientalis
ATTTCCATTTGCATGGAATATTTTTTTCCATCCCCTCACTTTCAGTCTGTTTGTGTCCCTAGGTCTGAAGTGGGTCTCCTGTAGATAGCATATATATGGGTGTTGTTTTTGTATTCATTCAGCCAGCCTGTGTCTTTTGGTTGTAGCATTTAATCCATTCACGTTTAAGGTAATTATCGATATGTATGTTCCTGTGACCATTTTCTTAATTGTTTGGGGTTTGTTTTCGTAGGTCCTTTTCTTCTTTTGTGTTTCCCCCTTAGAGAAATTCCTTTCACACTTGTTGTAGAGCTGGTTTGGTGGTGCTGAATTCTCTTAGCTTTTGCTTGTCTGTGAAGCTTTTGATTTCTCCATCGGATCTGAATGAGATCCTTGCTAGGTACAGATGTGTGTTTCTCTTTGGGTTTATCCTGTACGGGACTCTGCCCTTTCTGGACTTGGGTGGCTTTTTCCTTTCCCATGTTAGGAAAGTTTTCGACTATAATCTCTTCAAATATTTTCTAGAGTCCTTTCTCTCTCTCTTCTCTTTCTGGGAGCCCTATAATGCGAATGTTGTTGTGTTTAATGTTTTCCCAGAGGTCTCTTAGACTGTCTTCATTTCTTTTAATTTTTTTTTTCTTTTTTCTGTTCCACAGCAGTGAATTCCACCATTCTGTCTTCCAGGTCACTTATCCGTTCTTCTGCCTCAGTTATTCTACTATTGATTCCTTCTAATGTAGTTTTCATTTCAGTTATTGTATTGTTCATCTCTGTTTGTTTGTTCTTTAATTATTCTAGGTCTTTGTTAAACATTTCTTGCATCTTCTTGATCTTTGCCTCCATTCCTTTTCTGAGGTCCTGGATCATCTTTACTATC
Source organism: Neophocaena asiaeorientalis asiaeorientalis (assembly GCF_003031525.2). NCBI lineage: Eukaryota > Metazoa > Chordata > Mammalia > Artiodactyla > Phocoenidae > Neophocaena > Neophocaena asiaeorientalis. Next base: position 424,691 of record NW_020174926.1, read on the forward strand.
ATTATTCTGAATTCTTTTTCTGGAAGGTTGCCTATCTCCACTTCATTTAGTTGTTTTTCTGGGGTTTTATCTTGTTCCTTCATCTGGTACATAGCCCTCTGCCTTTTCATCTTGTATATCTTTCTGTGAATGTGGTTTTTGTTCCACAGGCTGCAGGATTGTTGTTCTTCTTGCTTCTGCTGTCTGCCCTCTGGTGGATGTGGCTATCTAAGAGCCTTGTGCAAGTTTCCTCGAGAACTACTTCTTTCTTTCTCTCTCTTGCTCTTGCTTTCAGTTTCACTCTTTAACTCGAATTACTTCTTTTGTGTTGAGTTAAAATAAGCTGTTGTCTGATTGAGGATGTTATGGAGCATCAATGATATGGAAAAAGAAGGACTTAATATGGTTCCCAAGCAAGCACCCAAATAATTGCTGAAATTATTTATACAGGATGATGGCATGGTCTTTCCACTTTGATTGTGGAGGGGTGTTCCTGCTAGTGTTGGAGGGTCTCCTGCAGAGCGGGTGGTAGTGGTTGTGGCTCACCGTGTGGACAAGGACACTGGCAGCAGATGTTCTGGGAAGTACTCCTTGGCGTGAGCCCTCCCAGAGTCTTATTTAGGTTTTTTTATGTTTGCATTAATTTATTTTTACTCTTTTAAAAAAATATTTATTTATTTATTTTTGGCTGAGTTGGGTCTTTGTTGCTGCAGGCAGGCTTTCTCTAGTTGCAGCGAGTGGGGGCTACTCTTTGTTGTGGTGTGCGGACTTCTCACTGTGGTGGCTTCTCTTGTTGCAGAGCACAGGCTCTAGGAGCACGAGCTTCAGTAGTTGCGGCTCATGAGCTCTAGAGCTCAGGCTCAGTAATTGTGGCACACGGGCTTAGTTGCTCCACGGTGTGTGGGATCTTCCTGGACCAGGGCACGAACCTGTGTCCTCTGCATTAGCAGGCAGATTCTCAACCACTGAGCCACCAGGGAAGCCCCTATTTTTACTCTTTGAGAAAAGGAACAGGGTAATTAATTTTGTCATATAATGGAATCATAATAAATGGTTGTTGCATGAATGAATGAGTGGAAAGATGGTTACAATGATGGGGCAGCCTCAAAATACATGAGGAGTAGGAATTAGGTACAGTAAGATATGAAGGGGCTAGTGGTTGTCAAAATTATATTGGAAGCCACTAAAGACCAGCTCTAGTCACATAAAGGGATTCCTGGATCCAACCTACTTCCAAAGGAAGCCTGGGTTAAGGTATCAAAAATATAGGCAGGCTAACATCTCTGGTGCCTTACATTATTAACTATTACTCTCACATTCTATAGCAAAGGAGAGGTCCCTGTGGACACGTGCCTATCGCTGTGGCTACAGATAAATGTCACTTGCCTACAGTATGGATCTGCCCATAAGAAAATGATTGACATCTATAGCTTGATTCCAGTAGTCCAGTTACCTTCAAAGGAAGAAAGTGGATTCAACTGCTTATTTACTACTTCTGTCTTCTTATTAGACTGTGAGTATAACAAGGGCATGAACCATGTCTTCTCTCTTTTTGTTTATAGTCAGTTCCTAGCATTGAGAAAGCACTTAATTAATATATTATTGTTGAATAAATGCACAATTTAATAAATAAATTATGATTAAGCTCAATCTTTCTCAGCCATGGAATAAGAATTGAGGAGGAATAATTAAAATACATGTGGGACAGTATTTGGACAGATGGGAACTATCTATGGGTTCTAGGGAACCAGGTTCACAAAGTCCTAAGTTCAAGTTCAACTCTACAACTTATCAACTGTGAAAGCTTGGGCAGGTTATTGAACTTCAGTTTTCTGTATGTAAAATGAGAGATAATAACAGCACTTATTTCATACGGTATTTAAAAGGATGAACTGACAGAATGCCTGCCGATGCTGTATTATTATTACAGTGTCTAATCCTGGCCTAGAAGTTGAATGTTTTTTACTTAAAATGTTTAAAAACAACATAAGTGATCACTTGAAGAGATAGCACACATAATGTTGCTATAATGATCTGTGACCCTACAGTTGTAGGTGGTGGGGGAAATCAGGAAGGCTCTTCTTTTGATTCACCTGAAATATGTCCAGCTAATGTCTTGCTTGTTGTTGAACAGCAGCTATAAAATGTTTGTGCTATGGCACAAATGTAAAAATAAGTCCATTTATATTTAGGAGATAAACTATATCCACATTTGTAGTACCATTTAGGACCATTGAAGACCATCAGGTTTGGTGTCCCCAACTTCAGATAACCTAGACAGATAAAAGCTGGTTTCCATGGGAACAAATTTTGTTTTCTCTTCCATCTAATTAAAATCCATTTACTCAAGTCTTAATGTTTTATAAGTACTTTCCAATGAGTTCTTTACTTGATTTACCAAGCTCAATACAAGCACAGGGAACTTAACCGTTTGCAACATGTTAACTTCATCAAGTGCCAACACCCTCGAGTTTGCTGTGACTCACTCTTTGTTTATTTGGCTCATTTGCAGTTCAGACTAGAATATCAGTTTCCAGAAGCAACTTTTCTTATCTAACATTCTGTAGCCTTTCTGAGGAACGTATAGTTTCGTGAACATCCTGGAAGAAGAAGTAGCTGAGGAAGGAGTTACAAGATGGTGATATAAACCACATTTCTCCACATGTATCTGAGGGCAATGTGTACATTTTAGGAACTTTGATTTGTCCCTTCAATTCCAGCATATCTGTTCAATGCCTTGCCTTTTTATCCACTCGAACACTATGTTTTCCCCACGTCTCTCCCTTAACTCAAACTCTGCTGTTTTCTAGTACTGAATAACTGTTATTTTCATCATTTCTAATCCCCAGCAAGAGTCCTCAACTTACATTTTCTGGGCTCTTGGAGGGTTGGGAAGATGTCCGAATGACTTAGGCTGGGCTGTGCAGAGGAGAGAAGAAGAGGACCATGGAAACTTAAGCTCACAACTCGGAAACAAAATACCTTCAGAAAAGAACATCACCATGTGCCTTTTCTTTTCTTAGCCTCTGATTTGGAGATTAGTACTTGTGTTCTTCTCTTTGGCTATTTTCATTTGGAGAGCTCCTGTGGTTTCCAGGAGCCATGAAGCTCCTGTCTCGTTCTACTCATTGCCCAGGTGGCAAGAGGCTCGTGGGTTTCTCTGGTAAGCTTTGGGGTCTGCACATGACGAGAACTCTCCCAGCTGCCAGGTCTCTGCCACGTGCTCTGCTTGGAGGAGACAGATAAGGGCAGGGAGTTGAGCAAGCCCCTGCCAACTAGGAGGCTGGCCTGGCAACCGGATGCTGGGCTGAGCAAGCTATAGTCTTTTAGGCTAGATTTTCTTTGGAGCAGGCTGGTACAGGGAATGGCCAGATCTTGCCAAAGGGCAAAGGGATCCCAGATGGAATAGAAAGCTTGAGAGGTTAATAGATTTGGGGCAGGCTTCATGGCGGGGCCCAGGGGATCCCATCAACATGTTTCCCAAGGCTTTTTGGGAGAAGCCCCAGGGACGGAATCCGTAAACTTCCTCAGCTCAGGAGCACTTATACCAGTGCGTTATTTATTTTCCATGACTATCTTACAGTATGAGGCTACTTTAAGGCAGGAATCGAGTCTTTATCCCTCACCGTGTTCCCAGAATTGAGCCAGGGCCTGGCGGTGAATCAGAACTCACTTAACTTTTGCTGATTTGAATGGAATTGATGGAAATTCAGGGGGTATGTTTAGGACCAGGGAGAGACACCTGGGTGGCCCAGACAAGTTAATGACTTGGCACCACTTGAAACACTATTAAATGTTTTCTTAACAATTATTCAGAGAAGAGGTTGAAGGCTGAATGAGCAAAGGGCTGCTAGGGAAGACCTCCACATTTTCGGACCACTTCAAATAGCAAAAGACCTGCAGTTAAACAGACCTACCATCCTCGGAGGCATTTGAGCGATCACTGCCACTTCAGCCTGCCCTTTGCGGGGGGTCTCAACCTGGTGGTTTCCTTTGTAGGAGTTCTGGTAAATATTTTCTTCACCAGATTTCCAATGATGTTTATCACCCTTCGGAGCAGTGCTCTAGACAGCTGCCTGGATATCCCTAGCCTAACCCAGTGTTGCAAATATAGAGATGGGGTTAAAATCAACTACTGTTGATTTTGTCTTCTTGTATGAAAAAAAATTATTATAACAACATTAAGTGCCCTTTTAAAAGGATAACAAATTACTTTCTATCACAAGGCTGTAACAAAAAAGGTTATATTTTTTGTGTATTCTGGAAACTTTGGCCATAATCATACATATTTTATATCAACGTAATCATAGTGAACATAACATTTTGCTTTCTTCTTTATTCACTTCACATTACATCAAATGATTATCTGTATTGTTCCATTCTTTTTCTATTTTAATAACTGCATAATGTTCCATCCAGTGGATAAACCAACTATTCAGATTGTTTACATGTTTTTTGTTATCATAAGCAACCATGCAATGATAACTTTGTGCATCTAGCTTCTTTTTCTTTTAAAAATTACGTTCTTTAGGGATCATTTCTAGGAGACTGGTCAAAGGCAATGGCCTGCTGGAGCTGACCACACCAGCTTGTAAGAGCCCACTTTGTAAATCACTCCCCAAGTCTGCATTCAGGGACTTGAAGTCAGCTGTGGTAGGTAGAAGTACATACACCACAAAAATGGACAAATGCTGCAAATCAGGGATTTTTTTTTGTTTCGTTTCTATTTTTATTTTTGGAGAGCTGACTTGTCAGCACAACACTGGTCAAAAGGTACAAACGTATTTATAGCTCTGTATGTACTGATTGCCATATTATTTTCTTAAAGAACTTGAACCAATGTATGTATAACCAGTTTGATTGAGACATCTTAACTTGTCGAGGTATAATCATGAAATACGTATATTTCTTCAATAGTTACTAAGTTGTATTTTGTCAAAACCCCCTTTCCCACTGGGCAGTGGGCTTCCTTAATATATCTGAATCCAATTCCATAACTTTTGGCTATTTAAAACAGTGTCACTTTGGGTGCTAAGGTTTAGTTCTGTCTATTTAAACACTTTGTTTGGATTCAAAGCTCACCCCATTCTCCTTGTATAGGTGATGTAAGACTCCAGGATTTGGAATGAAGGGGGATAGTTATTTGCTGCCCTCACTAGCAGTGGTAATCTCCATTTTACCTTTACTTAATCTTTGGATTTGAATTGGGGAAAGGGAGAAGGATTTACATGATTGCCCCAGTGTGTTGGCTATTTTCCTCTTTGCTGGTCAGATCTGTGGTTCCCCGTCCCCCATGAGTGGTCACATGGTCTCTGTCCCTTCTGTTGTCTATTGCTGCCTCCTATATGTCACTGACTGACTACATTTCTGTATGGTTGATGTCCCACTGTTACCTCTTTTCCTCCTGAAATAACTAAAAACTGGACAAAATATATGAAACATTATATGAAACAACACATTGGACATCAGGTAACAAATGAGAGTCATTCCTGAGAGATGGGCAAAAACAGGGCAAGCTCTATGATTTCCCTAGCTTGAGAGAGTTTCCAGGTTGTAGCTCAGAGAAGGAGAATCCAGGTAGATCCTGAGCTGAGGGGATAAATCTGGGGATCTGGGGAGACCAAGGAGATCAGAGTAAGCAGGGCAGAGTGCAGAGAGGAGAGAGATCTGAGTGAGAACTTGGAGATAAGCAGAGGGATCCTGCAAGGCTTTACTGAGTACTGATCAATGCATTTGTGTGAGGAAACTACTCGAGGCTGGGAAAGAACCACACAAAAGGATTAGAAGAATATACACCGAGAGCAAAGAGCTTTGGACTTGCTCTTGTTCACAATAGCAGAGTGAAAATCTTCATAACTTCACAGGACTTTGGATAGAGTACTCAGAAAGGTTTGATTTTGTAGTAGATCAAAATTAGACTTAGACCTAGTGGTCTGGTCTCACTTAACAAAGATTGAAAACAAGACATGAAAAGGATCAAACTGTTTCCAATTAACTTAATTGCACCTCAGTACAAGCTCAAGAATTTTAATAAGAATATAAAAATATTCAGCAACATAATAAATACCACAATGTCTTGTACTCAATAAAAAAAATTATGAGACATGCAAAGAAACAAGAAAATACATCTGATAATGAAAAGGAAGTTTGGCTTAACATTTGAAAATCAACCAATATAATTCACCATATTGACTAACTTTAGAGAGGAAAACCATATGATTATCTTGATGAAGACAGAAAAAGGATTACAAAATCCAGCATCTATTACAGATAAAAACTCTCAGCAAACTAGGAATAGCAAGAATTTCCTCAACCTGATAAAAGACATCTATGAAAAACCTACATCAGATATTACACTAAATGATGAAAGGCTGAATATTTTCCTCCTAAGATCAATAAAAAGGCAAAGAGGTTCACTTTCATCACTTCTATTCAACATTGCACTGGGGAATTTAGCCAAGGTAATAAGGCAAGAAAAAGAAATAAAAAGCACCCAGACCAGAAGGAAGAAGTAAATCTGTTTTGTTTCATAGACAACACAACTATCTATGAAGAAAATCCTATGGAATCTACCAGAACACTAAGGAAGTAATAGTGGGTTTAGAAAATTTATAGGATACGAAACTGGCTGACAAAATTCAATTTATTTCTATATATTAGTAACATTCAGAAATTGAAATAAAATGTTTAATAATACTACTCAAAATAGCTTAAAATATGATATACTTAGGGATAAATCTGAGAAAATTGACTTGTACACTGAAAACTATAAAACTTTGCTGAGAGATATTTAAGAAGACTGAATAAATTGAAAGATAACTCCATGCCATTAGATAGGAAGACCAGGTATTGTTAAGATATTAATTTTTCCCGAATTGATATATAAATTCATCACAATCTCAATTAAATTCCAGAAAGCTTTTTTTTGTGTGTGTGGAAATGGACAAGCTGATCCTTAAATTCATAGAAAAATGCAAAGAACTGTAATGGTTAAAGCAATTATGAGAAAGGAAAACAAAGTTGGAGGACTTGTTACCACCTGACTTTAAGACTTATAAAGCTATAGTAATTAAGACAATATGACATATGTATAAAGATAGACAAATTTATCAACAGGATAGAATAGAGAGTCAGGAAATAGACTATTCATATATATGGCCAATCGATTTTCAACAAGGGTGCGATGGCAATTTGATGGAGAAAAGTTAGCTTTTTCAACAAACTGTGCTGGGATAAATGAATATCCATAGGCAAGAAAAAAACAACAAAAAACCACCACCAACAACAAGAAACTTCTATTTATTCCTTTTACCATATACAAAAATTAGATTAACATGGATCATAGATCCAAATATAAACCCCAAAGCTACACAGCTTCTCAAAGAAAATATAGAAGAAAATCTTTGTGATCTTGGACTAGGGAACAATATCTTAGAGATGATATAAGAAGTATGATTTGTAAAAAATAACTTGATAAATTGGACTTAAGAACTTCTGTTCTTTGAAATATACTGTTCAGAGAATGAAAAGGTAAACCATAGATTAGAAGCATTTATTTACAAATCAGAAATCCAATAAAGGAGTTGTATTCAGAATTTATGAAGATTTGTTAAAACGCAATAATAAAAAACCCCAAAAAACTCAATAAAAAAAAGGGGGGCAGATTTGAACATCACTTCACCAAAGAATATTGTCAAATAAGAACATAGAAATATGCTTAACATCATTAGCTACTAGAGAAATGCAAATTAAAAGCAGAATGAGATACCATTATTCACCTATTAGAACAGCCTGAATTAAAAAGTCTGACCATACTAAGTATCTGTGAGGTTGTGGAAGAACTGGAACTCTCAACTGCTGGTGGGAATGTAAAATAGCACAATCACTCTGTTTTTTTAATTTATTTTAATTCTTAATTGAAATATAGTTGACATACAATATTATGTTATTTTCAGGTATACTATACAGTGTTTGAGATTTGCATACATTATGAAGCGATCACCTTGTTAAGTCTAACAACCATCTGTCCCCATATTGAACATATTCCTTATGGTGTATATTACATCCCTATGGCTTATTTATTTTATAACTGGAGGTTTGTACCTCTTAATTCCCTTCACCTATTTTATTCCACCACCATTTTCCCCTCTGGCAACCACCTGTTTGTTCTCTGTATCTATGAGTCTGCTTTTATTTTGTTTTGTTTTTGGATTCCACATGTAAGTGAGAGCATATGGTATTTGTCTCTATCTGTCTGACTTATTTCACTTAGTGTGATACCTTCTAGATACATTTTTGTTGTTGAAAATGGCAAAATTTCATTATTTTTATAACTAATATTCCATTGTATATATTTACCACATCTTCTTTATCCATTCATATATTGATGGACACTTACATTGCTTTCTTATCTTGGCTATTGTAAATAATGCTGCAATGAACATTGGGGTGCATTTATCTTTTTGAATTAGTGTTTTTATTTTCTTTGGGTAAATATTTAGAAGTGAAATTGCTGGATCATATAGCAGTTCTATTTTTAATTTTTTGAGGCTCCTCTATACTGTTTTCCACAAGGGCTGCACCAACTTACGTTCCCACCAACAGAGTACAAGTGTTCCCTTTTCTCCACACCTCGCCAACATTTGTTATTTGTGGCCATTTTGGTGATAGCCATTATGATAGATGTGAGATGATATCTCATTGTGGTTTTGGTTTGCATTTCTCTGATGATTAATGACGTGAGCATCTTTTCATGTCTCTGTTGGCCATCTATATGTCTTCTTTAGAAAAACATCTTTTCAGTTTTTCTTTTCATTTTTTAATGCAGTTGTTTGTTTTCTGATGTTGAGTTGTATGATTTCTTTGTATACATATATATTTTCTTTGTATATTTTGGATGTTAACCTTTTATCAGATATATCGTTTGCAAATATCTTCTCCCATTCATTAGGTTGCCTTTTCATTTTGTTGATAGTTTCCTTCACTGTGTAAAAACCTTTTAGTTTGATGTAGTCCCCCCAAATAACACAAATATTTTGAATGTTTTTTTTTAAAGAGTTAATCATGTACCTACCATATGACCCAACTATTCCACTGCTAGATATTTACCCAAAAGAAATGAAAACTATATCCATACAAATATTTGTACATAAATGTTTACAGCGGTTTTATTTTATCATAGACAAAAATTGAAAACAGGCCAAGTGTCCATCAGCAGTTGGAGGAATATAACAAACCATAGTATATTCATTCAATGGAATACTATTTAGCAATACAAAGGAGCATAGTACTGATACAAGCTGCAACTTGGAAGAACTGCAAAGTAATATGCAATGTAAAATAAGCCCGTCACAAAAGAGTATGTGCTATATGCTTTCTTTTGTATAAACTTCTAGGAATGCAAAATAATCTGTAGTGAAAGAAAGGAGGTTAGTGGCTGCCTGGGGATGCAAGGGGTGGGAAGTTGTATGAGGAAGGGATTACAAAGTGGAAGGAGGAAGCCTTTGGAGGTGATGATCACTGACTCAAATTACAGAAGGTATCACCATGTGAAAAATAGTATTATCTGACCTTTTATTTTGAGAGAGCAGACAGAGTCACAGGTACAATTGAAGATATATTCTGATTTAGTTTTTAGGAAGCTTGGTCAAATTTAATAAAAAAGCTTTTGAATGTTATTGAAAACAAAAACACCAAGGGGTACATTGTCATGTTCTGCCTATATCCATCTCTAGATTTCTTCTTCTGTCTCTTTGGAGTCAATGAGGTTAAATTCTGGCCCTGAAATATGTGTGGGCACTTACTTTTTCCAGCCTTAGAAGCAGCTCATGTGTGATCATCCCTTGCATCCCAAGAGTAAGACTAAGGGTGGATTAGATTAGGAAGCAGATCCCTGACTTCCCATCAAATCTGTTTACCCAGTAACACTCATCTAGTTTCATGAGACAAAAAACTGGACAAAGTATTTTAAGCAAGAAGGGATATTGATTGGCTCATGTGACTGGAAAGTCCAGGGGTAGGGTAATTGTAGGCATGGCTGTATTCAGGACTCAAATGATGGCATCAGACCTGACCTCTTTTTTTCAACTCTCCTCTTCATCATGTTTCCACACAGTGGCCTCGGGAAGCTCCTGGTTACAGTTCCAGACGTGATATCTAATCAGGGTCAAAGCCAGCAGAAAAGGCAGCTTCCATCCTATAGGAGTAAAATGCAACAGTTGGGTTACTGAGACCAGGGAGAGGGACACTTATACTAAGTATACCATATGCTCTGGGATGTGAGAAGGAGTGTTATCCTAAAGAACTTTAAAGAATTTATTTTCCAGAAGTACAGTAGGCAGATGCTGGGTGAAATTCACTAATGTCCCGGGATTTGGTGTGTCTGGAGCTCACTCCTGATTCTGCAACCCTGCCCAGTGATTCTGGTGAGCTCTGGGCTTTCAAGAGCTTCATTAAGTCATAGACTGATTTACTGTTGGAATCTCAGGGAAAAAATTCAGGTCTTTACTTTTGGGGGTAAGGAAGGGCAGAGAGAAGATTGGCTGGATCCTTGGGCACTAGAGTTTTAGGTGTCTTATTTAAGTAGCTACACCTGGAAGACCGATGGTATAGAGATAGGCCACAGTGAAGCAGGCATAACCTCATTGTTCTCCATTTTATGGTATGTGTGGGCTACTGGGAGGTCCATTCCAGAAACACCAGATGCTGGAGGTCTGCACCAGGACCTGCCTTGGTGACTTGAATCCTAGTGACATCACTTTCATACTGCAAGGAAATAGATTTATGGAGACTCTATCTGCAAAACCCTTTCCTAAGGTGTCAGGTTTGATCCTAATACTAATCATGACAATAACACTGAAGCAGGGGTAAAAAAGTATAATTTTATTAGCACGCAGCAGGATTTCTCTTCAGGAAAATGCTCCCTTGAGAAAAATCTTGATAAAATGTTTAGGTTAGAAGGTGAAATCTGAGAGTGTGGATGTTGACAGTTGCAAGGACAATCAAAGAGAAAAATAGGTTTTCCTCCTGAAAAGAAGCTTGATGGTAAGCTGTAAGGTCCATGAAATGGAATGGTCCAAGCAAGGGTCTAAGGACATCTTAGACTGGAAAAGTCCAGTGTTCGATTTTAAGTTCTCTGTGTAACCCCTCGCCCCTGCACCCCACTGCTCTCCCGCATCTTCAATAATGTCTATTAAATGCACAAACTGCAGTCTGAGTGTTATTCACTTATTTAGTTATTTATGGTGGAAACCAAGGTAAGGGTTGAATTTCCCATCTGGGTCTGTGTGGGGCATCACAGAAAGAACATGTGTGAGGTGGTTGGATGATCCATAAACTGAGTGAATGAGAGCTCAGAGCTGGAAAGTTTAGAAGATTTTCCCTTGGGAATTTTACAGACATTTTGGAGTGGAGATGTCCATAAAGAATGGAATTGGAGGTCTAAGTTTTTTCTAAAGAGATTTCAAAAGGCAGGGAGGTCCAGGCAATATCAGGTTAATAGTAGTATTAGTAATCATAATAATAGTAACTATCATTTATTATTTGTGTGCTCATGCCAGGTGTTTTGCGTAGTCTTTGATATCAACTACAAGATAAAGTATCATCCTTATCTCAGTCCTTACCTTCTCTCCTTTCCTTACATTTATTGCATTCTGTTCATTTACCTAATAGCACTCATCCCAGTCTGTATTTATATGCTTACTTGTTGACATATGTTTTACAGTGCCCTCTCACTGGGTAGCAAATTCCACAAAGGCAGACACCATGCCTGTTTCATTGTCCATTGTTAAATGGCACTTATCATGGTGCCAACACTTGGTGATCATTCAATAGATGGTAGCTATTATTAGCATAGCAGGTAGTCAATAAATGAACAAAATTAAATGAATACATTAATGTGATGAATGAGTGACTCTTGTAGATGAAGCAACTGGGGCTCAGAGAAGGTTACTGGCTTGTCCGAGGTCGCATGACTAATAGCTGGCAGAGTCAAGATGCCATTGCCAGTCCTACCTCTAACCCCAGCTTGTTTCACATTGCATCTTTCTGCTTCAAGCTCTGGGGTAATATCTTGGGGAGGATTTCCAGCCTGACTCAGGAGAAGCTTATGTTTCTATGCCAAATGTCGCTCCCTATCTCATAAAATTTGGGAGAGGAATAAAGAGGAGCCCTGAAATACCCTGAATCCAGGGAATGAAGCATACTTAAGCTCTCCAGGGGCTCTGCACACGGTCTGTGAATTATGAGAGCACAACCCTCTGTGTCTGTGTCTGGCACCTGCATGATTATACTGCATGAAATGTGCAGCCAATGGAGTTCATACTGAGACCTTGCCCTTGGGGGTGGTAAAGATGTGGGGAGAGCAGTGGACCCCATTTTCATCCCACTGGAAGGCCAAGGCTGCCTTGCATAGATCTCGGGGAGGAGGAGACGACTGAGACCAGTGCATAGTTGGGGAGCTTCATGAATGTAAATGGATGTGTGCCTTCACCAGCGTAGCAGTGACATAGCCACTCAGATACGTACTTATCACCAGCAACTCAGTAGAACTAACACACTTACATGCCAACGTGCAAGGGGACCCATATGATCTCTTTAAACAGAAAATGTCAAGCATATCATTGGGTTTTCGTGCTAAACAACATTGAGAAGAAGCAATTTATTTCTCCAGTTTTTCCTTCTTGGCATCCGCCAGCACCCTGCACCCAGCTGTCTGAGTGGTCTGAAGCCTTGGTCCGGGTGGCCCCTCCAGGTGCTGATGTCCTCCATTTGAGCCGGTCCCTGCTGCAGACAGCGAGCAGCTGAGGGACACTGTGCCTGCAATTTCCCAAGCAGTGTGTCCACTCCCCCGACCTGCCTCCAGAGGATAAGTGTCTGTTCCCTGATGAGGCAAATCTCAAACTCCCTCTGAGCTCCTGGGACTCTGAACGGTGTCTATAGACACATCTGAGGTAGGGATGGGTTTTTAGGTAGGTAACCTTGAACATCTTACCCATCGATCTTCAGGGAAGGAGCCTGGAGGTTGGGAGTTCATAATGGTAACATCCTAGAGCACAGGTAAAAGAGCATTGACACTGGAGTCAGAAAACTCTTGGGGAAAATCCGGAATTGTTCTTCAGTACCTGATGGTTTTGAACCAATTAGTTCACCTCTGCATCTCGACTTCTTGACCTATAAAATGAGGACAATAATGACCACCTCTAAGGGAGATTACAAGGGTTAATATACTGTATTTTATTATTATTATATTGTAATATAGTATACAAATATTAGGTATAATATATTCTCTGGAAAGCATCTGTTATGGTGGGCACATAGTAGGAGCTCAAGAAGTGGTAGCTAATATAAGTTATCAGATCTGTTACATGCAAAAAGATGTTCATCACAACATTGTTTATAAACATAAAACTATGGGGCTTCCCTGGTGGCACAGTGGTTAAGAATCCACCTGCCAATACAGGGAACGCGAGTTCGAGCCTTGGTCCTGGAAGATGTCGTGGAGCATCTTCCGTGGTCCTCCATGGTCTTCCACATGCCGTGGAGCAACTAAGCTGTGCGCCACAACTACTGAGCCTGTGCTCTAGAGCTCACAAGCCACAACTACTGAAGCCCGAGTGACCTAGAGCCCGTGCTCTGCAACAAGAGAAGCCACCGCAGTGAGAAGCCTGCTCACTGCAAAGAGTAGCCCCCACTCACCACAACTAGAGAAAGCCCACACATAGCAAAGAAGACCCAACACTGCCAAAAATAAAGAAATGATTAAATAAATCAATTACGATATACTTCTCTGATGAAATATTATGCAGCCATTGCAAATCATGATTTTTAAAGAAATGAGGAAACACTCACCAAAGAAACATCAAGTAAAAAATTCAAATCATATCTTTGATTAAAAACATACATACCTCCTAATTTATGTATAATCAACTAAATGATGGTATATGCATATATAATTGGACAGAACTCTACCCACCTCCCTTAAAAGGATTTGGAAAACTATACCTCTGAAAGCTATAGTTTACCTAAGTGTTGAGACTATGGGCAGTTTTCATTTTCTTCTGTATTCTTTTTGTGTGTTCCAGATTTCCCACAATGAATATTTCCTACAATTACAATACAAGAGAAAGTAAACATTATTACTTTTTTAAAGTGATGTGAGAAGCTGGACCTTGTTTTTTGTTTTTGTTTTTTTTACAAAGCAACAGCTAGCTGAGAACCATTAACTTTCTCCTCCATCCATCCAGATGCCCCAACCTCAGTCTGGCGTCGGTGAGACAGGGATGGCCCCCAGCCTGTCAGGCCAGCAGCGCAGATGGGTTCCACACGGCATGGGGAGCACCCAGCCTTGCTGGGTTGTCCTCCTCCCACTTCCCCATTGGTATTTCCTCCGGTATTTATTCACTCACATAGCCTATAGAGTTAAAAGAGGTTTGTTTCTTTTCAGGCTGTTGAGTGCAGCCAGGGTAATTTAGTAGAAAAATGTCATGCTAATGCAATTCAAAGTTCAAATGATCTTTCATTTCGAGGGAAAGAAGAATGTGTGTGCAGTTGGAATGCTAAAACTCACTACTTGCCCTGCAATTCAAATAGAAATATGAGCTGTAGGGGCTACATAAGTCACATGAAGTACTGTGAGTGAAATGTGCAAAATGAATAAAAATGATCCAGAAGCCATTTATTAGCATTGCTAGGGGCCAACACCAAACAAGAACCATAGCCATCAGAAGCTGTGTGGGGAAGAAGGAGTGTTTCCATGAAATTACAATAATGCCAAAATAATGAGGAAGGAAGTGATCAGTGAGGTCCTTCTTATGAATGTCGCAGGCCGCCCTCAGCCCCCCAGAGAGCTGTGCCCTTTCTAGCCCACATGCCCTTTCCTCCTCCCTGGATGCACTTGGCAGGTGGAGGGGGTATGGAGCCCAGGGAAGAGGCCGTGTTGCCCACAGTCATGCCTTCTCTCGGAGGCGGAGGCGGCAGGGATAGAAGTCGATGGAGGAGTTGCAGCCCCTGTGGGGCTCTGGTCACAAGAGAGGGGGTTGGCCCCTCAGTGAGCTCACCAGGTGCACGAACGTCACTTCAACCTCCTCCTCCCGTTCCACTTTAGGTCCCAGTTGCCCCTCTGCCACGAAGATGTGCTTGGAGGAGAGAAAGTCAGTTTTTTATATCTTAATATATATTTGCCACCTCACTTTGGCTCATAAAAGATTAACATATTCAGACACAGCTGTTATAATCCATTGACATGTTTTCATTTTTTTTTCCCCCAACTTGTGAAAAGGATGTGAGGCAGCAGTGTGTGGATAGTTTGTCCAAGTTCCATTATTTGGATTTTTAAAATCAAATTTGATGTATTGTGGAGACCTTTCCTGTCACCATACACATGACCTTCTTTGCTGTCATCATTATATTTTCCATCTTTGTTATGGACTGAATTGTGTTCCCTCAATATCCATATATTGAAGTTCTAATCCCTGGTGTGGCTGTATTTGGAGATGGGGGTCTATAAGGAAATAATTAAGGCTAAATGTGGTAAAAAGGGTGGAGACCCAATGCAGTAGAATTAATGTCCCTATGAGAAGAGATACCAGACTCTCACTCTCACAGGAGTGCACTTTCTCTCTCTCTCTCTCTCTGTCACTCACACCCAGCCCCTGGCATACGCACCACACCAAGAAGAGGTCATGTGAGTACACAGTGAGATGGGGGATGCCTACAAGCCAAGAGAAGAGGCCTCAGAACGAAACCTATCTTGCCATCATCTTGATCTTGGACTTCCATCCTCTAGAAAGGTGAGAAATTTCTGTTGTTTAAGCCCCCAAACTTTGGTATTTTGTTATGACAGCCTGAGCAGACTAATATAATCTTTTATAAGCAAATCACAAAGGAAGAGTAAGGATATGATAGATCCTTACTTATGCAAAGACAGTAATGTAACAACCCAAAGAAATGGAAAAAACAAAACCCCCAAACATTCAAGGCACCTGTGAGTGTGTATGCGGTGTGTATACAGGCAAGAGTACAGGTGTTATTTCTTTGGTGAGTGTAAATTTTCCTTTATGTTTCATTTAAGTGGGTGAAATTTTTCCCTATATATGTTTCATTGTAGTGTAGAAGAGTAATGATTTGGTTATGGTGTTGGGAGGGGGGTGTTTCAGAGGTGAGAAGAAAGGAAGAAGAGGAACTATTTTTCTTTCTTTTTACATCTAGTCCCAAGAGTGGAAAAAAGAATTACATTTATTTATATGCCCATATTTCAATATATCTGTTATGCATTTTGCCCCAAATTGACTTCCATAGAAATACGAGTTCTGCAAAGGTTTAGTAATGAAAGGTCTTGACATTTCCCTTTGGTCAAGTGAGTTTATGAAGCGTTTGGCATGATTTTTCAAATCCTGTGCGTTATGATTCTCCGAGAGGCAGACATGGCCTGCAGTAGGTCTCAACATATATGACTAGGATCCCCTTTTCACCTTTGATTTTGGGGAACACGCCCAGGGTCCTGGTGCTGCAATGGAAGACCGTGGATGTGAAGTCGCACCGTCCAGTTCCAGCCCTGCTTTCCCACTCATTTGGTGCATAATCTCGAGCAAGTAGCCTCTTGGTGCCTTGATCGCTTTGCTATAAAATGAAAGGTGGATTGTATGATCTTGACTCTTCCCCCTTTTCTCTCATCCTGTGATTCTATTTCCGTGACTTCCTGGCTCTCCTGACCCATGTTGGACTCTTGGGCCAGGCATCTATTTCCTCCGAAGTGTAGAAATTCATATTCATAAGTATAGAAATGCTCAACCTGCCTTCCACAGAGGTCTCTTGTCAAGATCAAATGAGTTAATGCAGATGAAAGAACTTAGAAAAAAATAAAGTGTTCAATAATTTCTAATGCCTCCAGGGAAAGGGTTGTGCCCTCCCTGTCATTCTAAATGCTGTACAAACCAGGTGAAACAAAGTTGAGGAAAGACAGACCACTCAGAGCTCAAGCTCTGGAGGTGTACTGCTGGGATTTAAATCCCAGTTCTGCCCTTTCCACTGGAATGATCTCGGGGAGGTTACTAATGTTCTCTGTCTCAATTTCCTCAGCATTAAAATAGGGATACTCTCTCCTGTAGTTGCAGTGAGGATTAAATGAGACAATATGGGTTAAGTACTAAAAATGGTGCTTGGTATTTAGTAAACGCTCAGTAAATAGGAAGTATTCATCATCATTATCAAATAAAGGAACAGCCACAGCAACGATAAAAAATAAAAAGATGAAGTGGTGGAAGTGGTCACAGGACCGGCCAGCTTGAAGGCTCTTAACTCTTCAAATGAGTTGGATGTTCCCTTCCACTCTTTGCTGGTCTCTGCAGGGTAATAAGTTAAACACATGGATTGGTCTTGCTATTAACAAGTGTTTATTGAGGCCTCCACTTTGCAAGCCTTAGCACTCACTGTGAGGCATACATAAAAAGACAGGCTCCTCCTCCTTAAAGAGGTGATAATTTAGCGAGAATTAAAATCGTAAGCTCCCCAAACAATGAGAGGAAAGCAAATGTCTGATAGCATTCTGCCTTTCCCTGCTAAGTCTGTGAATGCTCACGGCAAGAGTAATCATTGAAGTTCTCATAGAAAAGCTGGGGCTTGTCCAGATCCTTGAGTGAGATGGATTTGGAAAGCAGAGAGGAGAGGAGAACATCGTGAGTAAGGAAACAGAAGGAGGCATGTTGTATTGGAGGTGGAAGAGGACACCAAGGAGTGTAGATTCAGTTAGCGAGGGGTGGGGCGTGCATTGGAAGGGAGGTCCCTGAATACCAGGCAGAGGAATTCAGACTTCGTACAAGGGAAAAGCAGCACAGGGCAAATTGCTTTTCTTTTTAAACTGTCTGCTTTCTTCTTGTGAAAGTAGAAAGGTCATACAGTGAAAGTGAGTCATCATTCTTTCCCAGTCACTTAGCATTCAGCATAAATCGACGTTTACCTTGGGTGAACGGGCAGGTAGTTATTTGCAAGGCTGAATCAAATCATGCAGCTGATACAGGTGCTGCCTGTTCTCCTCCTCTCCCGATGCTGGCCAGGCTTCCATTCACTGGAAATGCACTGGCACTGGGGGATTGGTGAGGATGTGTTCTTTTTTTCATTCAAGTATAGTTGCTGTACAATATTATATAAGTTACAACTGGACAATATAGTGATTCACAATTTTTTAAGGTTATACTCCATTTATAGTTATTATAAAATATTAGCTATATTCCCCATTGTGTACAATATATCCTTGCATATTATGTTACGTATAATAGTTTGTACTTCTTAATCTCCCACTCCTATCTTGCCTCCCCTTCCCTCTCTGCACTGGTAACCGCTAATTTGTTCTCTATATCTGTGAGTCTGCTTCTTTTTTGTTATAGTCACTAGTTTGTTGTATTTTTAAGATTCCACATGTAAGTGATATCATACAATGTGTGCCTTTCTCTGTCTGACTTACTTCACTTAGCATAATGCGGTGGGGATGTGTTCTTAAAGAAGGGTGAGAACGGGAGCCCCCTCCTGGTAGGGTATCTCACCAAAGAGCTTGTTTCTAAAATCTTGGAGGTGGGAAATTGTTCCCGGGGTGTGTGGGCGTGTCTGGAATTTTAACTTATACCACTGGATAGATGATTGTATCCTAGAGCAGGGAGAAGTGCTTTCATGGGAATTAATAAAACAAGGATAAATTGTCTTCACCTTATCACCCTCCTAGAAATTTGGACTTTCAATCTGGGGCATTTAGGGGTGGGATAAGGAGGGTGGGAGGGAGGGAGACGCAAGAGGGAAGAGATATGGGAACATATGTATATATATAACTGATTCACTTTGCTATAAAGCGGAAACTAACACACCATTGTAAAGCAATTATACCCCAATAAAGATGTTTAAAAAAAATAAAAGCCCATTAAACATGGTCACTGTGCTGATATTGATTGCCTCAACCCTGCATCCCCCACTGTCAGAGATGCCAGCCTCCCATCCTTCCCTAACCTGGCCACCGATGTGAGCAGTCAGCTATTTAAGCAGAAATGATCCTTTGTGAAAATCTATATATTATTTAATGCCTTTGCCCTTTGCCTCAGCTCTCTCCATGAGCTTCTCAGCCAAGATTTCAATCTGCTTTGGATGCTCTGCAAGGAGAATTGGACAGCAAACTCCGGTGGGAATCATGGCTCTCTGTCCCTGATGTCTGGAGTCTCATAATTTATAGTTCTTTCATGCTGGGGCTCTGCAGCTCCTTAATGGGGCCTTGCGGTAAAGTTTGAGTAAGGAGAAATCATTCCACTTAAAAATGGTTCTGCTTTGACGGCCTCTGTTTTACAGGGAGTTTTTCTTCTCCTTTATCTTTAAAGCCAGAGCTATTTCCTAGAATAAATGTTGCCTGAACGTTGGAGAAGAAAGAGGGGGAGTATTAAGTCTCCAAAAGATTCAGACACCAGCAGTGCCTCCAAATGGCTTTGGCAGTTCATTGATCAATCAAAAAATATTTAATAATTGCCTACCACACGTAAAGCAGAATGTTAGGGACTGTGGAAACTATCACAGTGAATAAAGTCTTGTCCTTTTAACTCTCAAAACTCAATTAGCTTCTCACTGTTTATTAAATTCAAGCCAAACTCATTGCCCTATTATCCAAGGCTTCATGCAGTTGGCTCCAACCCACCTTTCCGCATGTACCCCATGCTTCGTCTAACCTAGATTGCCTCGAGCTCCTTTTGTGTGAGGATAAATGCCCCTTGGACCTGCAGATCCCTCCCTCCATCATTTCTCTCTACTGAATTTTATTCATTTTTTACAGGTTAATTTCAAACACCACCTTCTCTATGAAGCATGCCCTGATTTAAGCCCCAGTTGGATATGAACCTTCTTCCTTTCAATGCCCACGGAACTTGGTACGTCTTCTGTTTTCTCCAGAGAACAGTGCTTGGGAGAGTAGGGAGAGGAAAAACATTTGCTGATGGACTGATTTAATAGGGTTGAAGGGCTCTTAGGGTTCTATGGAATTGTCAGTGTCAAAGTGGCAGAGAAAAGACTTGGCTTGAATTTTTTTTTTTTTTTTGCGGTATGTGGGCCTCTCACTGTTGTGGCCTCTCCCATTGCGGAGCCCAGGCTCCGGACGCGCAGTCTCAGCGGCCATGGCTCACGGGCCCAGCCGCTCCGCGGCATGTGGGATCTTCCCAGACCGGGGCACAAACCCGTGTTCTCTGCATCGGCAGGTGGACTCTCAACCTCTGCGCCACCAGGGAAGCCCGACTTGGCTTGAATTTTGAACTTGGTTACCAGTTCTGAGAATTAAAACAGAAATTTAACTGAATTGCCAAACAGATAAAACAGGAAGGGTTTAAATGTATACGTGTTTATACCCACCGATTGAGTGATATTGTTACAAACAGCTCAAAATAGAGCATACTGAGATGAATATTACGCTTCAAAACAGTCACTTTCAGAGACGTACTTCACTGCCATTGCCATGAAACATGACATTAGCATTCAGAAGATCCCAACCTTGGTGCTGCCACTGCAGCCCACCTTTTTTATTTCCTGCTGTTATAACATGAGCCTGCACAATTTCCACTTGGAGAGAGTGCTAGGGACACCAACAGGGTCCACAGGATTGTGTTCAGTGTCGAGGAGAAGGTAAAAGGAAAGTTGTGTCCATCAGGAGTTTACAGCTCCACCTGGGAGAAGAATGAAAAATATCAAATCATAATGCAGAAAACAGCGCATGAAGTAGTGTGGCAGTGAACCACTGAGACGAGAAGAGTTATCTGAATTCAGGGAGGAGTGCGTGGGTGGGGACTGAGCAGCATGGATGGGTGGATGGATGGCCAGATGGGGAGACCGAGAGGGTCCCCAAAAGACTTCAGGAAATGGGGTGGGAGGTTGGGCGTTCTGGCTGGGAGACTTGAAGTGTCTAAAATTGTAACTCACGATTTCACCACCCACAGCAACCTCTCTATGCCCCAAATCTCCTCTAAAAATTAACCCTGCCTCCTGACTCTTTATTCTGGTACATGACACCGAGTATATTCACAGTCTCCAGAGCAAAAAATTCAGTCCATTTTGCTTTCACTAGATGCCTGTATTTAGTCAGTCACTCATTATTATATTTCACACGGATTGCTTTGGTCTCTAAGTTCAGCCTGTAAATAGAACCCCAGGTCCTCACAGCTTTTGTCTTTTCAATATTGTTCCGGTTATCTATGGCTGTATAACAAACTACCGCCTAACTTAGTGGCTTAAAGCAACAACCACTATAATATACCTCATGATTTTGTGGGTCAGGAATCTGGGCCGAGCAATTATTATGTTTCCCATGGCATCCACAGAGGTCATTTACTGGTATTCACTGGGGTGTTGGAAGGTCTGGAGAGCACAAGACAGTACACTTTATATCTGTCACCTGCTGGGGATGGATGGAGGGCTAGGCTCAGTTAGAATTATCCACTAGAGTGCCTTTGCATGACCTCTCCAGTATGGTGGCCTCAAGGTGGTCAGAATTCTTAGATGGCAGCTCAGAGCTCCCAGAGCAGAAGTTCCAAGAGCCAGTAAGTGGAAGCCACTGCGATCTTAAGACTGGGTCTGGAAACAGGTGTGGTACTACTTCTACCATGTGCTACTGGTCATGCAATCATAGAACCAGCGTAGATCGTGAGCGAGAATGTAGATGGCACCTCTGGATGGAAAAAGTGTCAAAGACATTGTGGCCATCTTTAATCTATGACAAATATCACTTTTTTTCATTTTGACAGCAGGGGGCAGTGGAAAGATTTCTGAGCTGACATCTGGGAGACCTGGGAGCTGGTCTCAGCTTTCCTGTTAGCCCATCGTGTGAACTTGAGGGAATCCCTTTACAATCCCAAGCTTTACAGCTTCCTCAGTGATGGGTGGGTTCAGTGGTTCTCAAAGTGTGGTCCCTGGCCAAGCAACATCAACTTCACCTGAAAAATGTGTTAGAAAAGCAAATTCTCAAGCCCCACCCCAGAACCACTGAATCAGAAATCTTGGTTAAGGCCCAGCAAGTGTGTGTTACCAAACTCTTCAGGGGATTCTGATACACACGAAGTTTAGAGAGCGCCTGGGTTAGTTGATCTCCAAAATCTCTTTCAGCTTTTTGTAATTCTAACTACAGAAGAAGCCCACTCATCCCATAGGACCAATACTGACGGTCAATTAATTGAAAAAAAAAGAATCAATTATAATCAAGAAATTAAAAGCTACTCATATACTTGAAACTTTATTTTAATGAAAGAAAGCCAGTCTTTTGATAGAGGGTCAAGGCCTTTCTCTGAGTATGAGTCTGCTAGTTGGATTTAAAAATGGTAACTTCCTCAAATAAACCGTATCCTTAATACATTATCTAAGATTTTTCAGGTTTCTGAAAAGCAGAGCAAACACTAAAGAGTTTGCAAAGGAATCTGAAGAGCTCATTTTCGTGACTCATCTTTATTGACTATTCCTGAAGCATCTGACTTGTTGGTTTACATAACAACAACAATAAAAACAACAATTGTAATATTTGATTATGTCATTATAATAACAAGAATAACTGGAATAAGCAAGTTTAGGAAGAAACCCAACTGGTGGGAGCAGAAGGTTCATTGAACCAGGTAGTTGCCTACTTGTCACAAGCATTCACTTTGCTATGGGCATCGACCGTTTTGTTTCACAGAAGAGATGAAGAACGTTGGTCCATCTGGAGAGCTGGTTCAGTGGAAACTGAGTAGGAAAGTTTCTCCTGTATTGCTGATTCCTCCTTACCAGTACTCTTGTCTTCTCTTTTTTTTCATTGGATTCTTGACACAAATTTAATTCAAACCCTTTCACCTAACACTGAACTATCACAAAAGTACCCTTGCTGGTTGCACTGCCTCACCCTTACCTCCTAGTGTCTGCATAAAAGCATAATTACAAAAAGCATGTCACTCCCATCCTCAGCTGGTAGAGTAAAAGAACACTGGATTAAGAAGCTAAAGACCTGGTTTTGAGTCTCAACTTACTGTTTCTAGCTGTGGATCATTGGACAACTTATTTAACTTCTCCAGGCCCTGTCCTTCAAACAAAGATAAGAGAAACCAGTATTACACCTATCTCAGAGGTTGTTGTGAGGATCAGGTGGCCTTATACAGATGAAAATATTTAGAGACCTGAAAAGTATTCTATGATTTTAACTTTTGTTTTCATTACTATGTGGTAAAACCCAGTCTTTTTAGCTCAGCATCCAACAGGCTGTTCCCTAGCTTACCTTCCCAGCTCTTTTACTCAAATCTCTCATGTGTCCTTTTCACCCTAATGGCACTGCTCTACTCAGGGTCCTATGTGCAAACCTAAATCTTTCCATACTTCTATGCCTTTGACTACTGTTGCTCAAATGCCTTTTTCCTTTGCTCTGCCCCCTGAACTTTTGCCCTGAGTCTGAATTGGACTGAGAACCAGCTTCCAGTTCCAGAGTTGACTCTGTAACTAGGTTGGTTTACCTCCAACTGAGTGGGTCTTTACACAGAGACACAAAAAAAATGGGCAGAACACAAGCAAGTCAAAGCAGGCTGTCTCCTGGCCTCCTATGACTCTGTGAAGAAAACAGATTTCTAACCAAAGAAAAAAGTTAAAGGTTATAATTTCTCACTGTTATAGGCAGGCTGTGGCAAACCCTGAAAGTAGAGAAGAGAGTATTTTGTTCTGATAGCCTGCAGTTCATCGATGAAACGGCATCTTTCCTTGTCTTATTGGGACAGAATTGCACACTTGTCAATGGAACTTAGAAGATGAATCAGTAATAACAGATTAGGTGTACTCTGGGTTCTATCAGGTCATCTATTTTGTGGTCACTGGGTGATGGGATTGCTCTTATTTTTCATTTGATTTTTAAAATTTTTATTTATTAAAAAAAATTTTTGGCCACGCTGTGCAGCGTGTGGGATCTTAGTTCCCCAACCAGGGATCAAACCCATGTTCACTGTGTTGGAAACGTGGAGTCTTAACTGCTGGACTGCCAGGAAAGTCCCAGGATTACTCTTCTTGAGACAAGCCAGGTGATGGGGGGCTGAGGTGCCAGGTACAAATAAGCCTCAAATCCTTTTACAATATGTAGGTTAAAAGCCAGTCACACTCTTACATTTGAGCATGACCTGATGCCTGTATCAGTTAGGATTCTATTCAGGTGCAAGCAACAGAAAATGTGACTAAGAGTGGCTTAAATAAATAAGGGGTTAACTTATTGAATGCAACACGTGCTCTGGAAACAGGCAGTCTTCAGATGCAACTGCTCAGGAAGGTCACTGAAGACCTAGACTCCTCTCTCTTCCTGCCCTATCATCACTAGCATCTCCAGCTCTATCAATTTTAGCAACTTTAGCTTTCTTCTTTGTGTCTACAAGATGGCTGCTTGGCCTTCAAGCATTGGATCATGTTCCAGGAAGGATGAAGGGAAAGAGTAAAGTGGCAAAGCACAGGCCACTGAGCCCATTCCTTTTAAGGAACTTTCCTGGAAACAGGGCTCTATTTGCCAGCAGTTTACACCAGGTAACATTTATAATTATTTGTTATTATTTTGAAAATACCTCTGCATAAAAGCCCCACCCAGTAACATCTGCTTTATCTCATTGTCCAGAACTAGGTCACGGGAACACTGTTAACCCGGGAGGAAGTGTGGAAAATTGAGTATCTTTTTCTTAATTTTTGTATTGGAGTATAGTTGATTTACAATATTATGTTAGTTTCTGCTGTACAGCAAAGTGAGTCAGTTATACATATATTCACTCTTGTTTTAGATGCTATTCCCTTATAGATCATTACAGAATATTGAATAGGGTTCCCTGTGCTATACAGTAGGTTCTTACTACTTATCTATTTTATATGTAGTAGTGTGTATATGTCAATCCCAATCTCCCCAAAATTGAGTATCTTTACTTGGGCACATCACCACCCCCAAATGAGATTGTGTTTGTATCACTAAGGAAGAATGCAAAAACAGATATTGGACAGACAATGAGTAGAGTCTGCCATAATCTCTAAACTCAAACTGTGTATTGTCACTAAATTGTACCACTTGGATTTATATTTAAAGCTGACAGGCTTCAACTATTTTAGGGACCATTAGGTGACCAAAGAAAGAAAGTCTCATTTTAAAGGGACATTGCTTGGGGAGCCGCAGGTCATATGTCTTTCCAGACCTGGCTCAAATATCACAACCTTCAAGAAACCTCCATTTATCCCAGCTCTTAATGTTGGCCTTGTTCATTCCTCACCCCAACCAAAGTGTAAGTTCCCTGGGGGTAGGACCACATTTTTTTATTCTTTTTATTTCCTATGGGCCCATAAATGGTACTGAACACAACATAGTTACACAGTAGATATTTATTGTTTGGTTCACAGGAAATAAAATCACGGATTTAGCCTTGAACTAGATATGAACATGGGGCAGTAAGAAGACAGTGTTTCTGGATCTAGGAGAGTGGGTGAAGGAGAAATAAGGTTAGAAAGGTATTTTGGGGCCATCCACTCATTTGTATGTTCACTTAATCCTTTAATGTACTTATTTAGTATCTATTTTATGCCAGATAAAAATAAAGCTGTCCTGATCTGTATTCTATTGGCCTTGCAGCATAGAAAGACTCAAATACAAATGGAATAATTTTGTAAAAAATTAATTATAGATTACCTGTACATAAGACACCTTCCACTGGCCTGGTATGTGATTGGGAGGAACACACATTGTTGGAGTCCTGTGTCATTCCAGCCACCAGACTTTGTATTTATTGTCAGACATGCAATCTCAGTTAATTATCATTGCAAACCCATTGCCCTCTTACGTTGGAGGAAACTGAGGCCCAGGGGCATTATGGGCTGCTCTGGGTCACACTGCTAGTCAGTGGCAGGGCTGGATTTCTACCCAGTGGGTCAGAACGTTGGCCTCACTCCTGTTCTCCAGCCCCTGGTCCCTCCCAGAGGAAACTCTGATTGTCCAGAAGAGTGATGATTTTGTTTCCTGAGAAGTAAAGAGAAGGCAGAGAGCACAACCTGGGGGCTCACAGCTCATTGTCCATGTCACAGTCATTCTTTTTCTTGTTAGGTGAAGCAAGGAGGAGGAGTATAGAGAGGAGACTGTGGGCAGTCATGACACTCTCAAGCCTTCTATCTGTCTCACTGGACACTGATTCACCCCCACCAGAGCTGGCTCAGGCCAGGTGAATGGAAAGGCATTTAACATGGGTAGAATAGCAACTGTGTTTCTTAGGGATTGGAAGATTCCCCTTTCAAAGCACCACCTCTGACTGATGTCCTGATCCCAGCACTGATCGCTGGGCTCACCTGCCCCCTTGTTGACAAGCAAACCGTCTGTTTTCAGCTAACAAATGCCTCTCTCATTGCTCCTTCACCCAGACTCCTAGACCCAGAAACACTGTCTTGACACACACAGGATACTCTGGTTCAATCATTCATTTGTGCCTACCTTATGCCAAAAACTAGGTACTAGGGAAACAGCAGTGAGTACATCAGACAAAAATCTCTGGCTTCATGAAGGCTGCATTAGAATAAGTAGGTTCATTCCATCAGGTAGCAAGGCTGAAGAAAAGAGGTGGGGTCAGGTCAGGAAATTAGAGAATTTGGCTCTAAGACAGGAGGTGGTCAGGAAAAATGCAAGCCTTACCATACAGTTGGGGGCCTGTGGGAGAGACTGCTGAAGTCTGGGGCAGTGTAAGCACCAGCCTCAGAACACTCAGAAAGTGAAGGCAAATTGTTTCCCATCCAGGGGCCATCCAGTTAGGCCAGAAACAATTCAGTATTTTCCTTAAATTCTAAGGCTCTTGTTGAATTTCCTTAGACTGTGAGTGCCTTGAGGGCAGGCCTGGGTCTATCTGGATCATGGCCTCCTTGGTTCCCGGTACTTCATACGTGTGCAGCAAATACTTACTGAATGAATTGTTGAACAAACTTGCAAAGGCTGAGGCGTTGTACCTTCATGTATGTTTCCATTTTCTCATTCAAATCTAATGGTATCCATAGGAGGAAAGCATGATGATTCCTATTTTTCCATTAAAAAAAGCCCTGGGATATGGAGCTGGTAAGGGAGTAAATAGCAAGATCAGGACTTGAAGTCGGGATTGTGTCTCTCCAAGGTCAATATTGGTAACTCTTTTTTACTTGCCTCAGTTCTTCATTCTGCTCTACTCTGGCTTCTCACCCAATGAAGCTAGACTTTGCTACCACAAGAAAATGCCTTGACTCTGAGAATTCTGTGAGTCCGGAGCTGGCAGATTTCCCTTTGGTTCCCTGGGTAAGCATCCCTCAGGTCCATCCCTAAGGTGTAGTCTAGGACTAGTTCTTTATTCCCAGGATGGGCTCATTTACTTTCAGGACTTAATATATATATACTGATGATTCTCAAATATGTGTCTCTCCTAGAACTGCTCACCAATGTGACCAGACTTCTACCAGCCATCTCCACTGGGATACCACACTGGGACTTCAACACTTACCCTGTAAGGTGTCCATTTTTCTTCTTCTGATGTGGCTCAATGAATGGCATTCCCCCCTAACCCAAGGTCCATGATACAAACATAGGCTTCTCGCTTCTCTCACACCTCAAACCTAATATATAATTTAGGCCTATTGATTCTGTCTCCTGAATATCTCCTGAATCCAGATCTGTGTCTCCACCTTTCTGACACCAGCCTAGCTTATGCTACCATCGTCTCTTACCAAAAATTCTACAAAGGCCTCCTAATAAGCCTCCCTGCCCTTGATGCTCTACTTTAGTTAATTTGTCATGTTGTAGCCAAAGTGTTCTTTCCATAACTTAAATCTGATAATTTCATGCTTTTTATTAAAATATTTAAAATAAAATAATATAGATGTATACTACATATAATAAAATAATATATCCTCAGTATTTACCCATTAACCAGAAGATTAAGCCCAAGCTCAATAACAAGTTTACAAATTTGGCCTCAGTTTGACTTTATGTCTCATCTCTTGCCCCCAACTTTCTACTCCCGCCAACTCTGACTTTCAGCCCATGGGAGCAGAACAGAGCTGAGCTGAGCTGATTCCTCTCTCACACACGCCCCACTTTCTCTACCTCTGGACCTCAGCCCGTGTTGCCCCCTCTGCCTGAACTCCTCCACCTTATCATCCCCTCAGTCTCCTGGCAAGGATAACACGTATGGATTCTTTAGTTTTTCTTAAATCAACATTTGTTTAACATTCCATTACTTATTGAGTACCTAACACATAGTTCCATGTGCTAAGGACTTAGCAGTCAAAAAAAAAAAAAAATAGAGAAAATCTCTTTTCTCATGGAGCTTAATATATTTACGAGGAGTAGATAAACAATCAACAAAATACGTTAGTATATACACCTGGCAGATGGTGATAAATACCAATGAGAAAAATAAAATGGGAAAGGGGAGAGGGAGTGGGACTTTGCAATTTAAGTAGAGTGTCCAGGGAGGCCTCACAGAGGAGATATTTGTGTCAAGATCTGGAGATGAGGGGGCAAGCCACCCGACCGTCTGGGGGTGACTGTTCCAGGCAGAGGTAACAGCAAGGGAGAAGAGAAACAAAGTGAGGGGAATGGGGTGTGGCAGTGTGTGACTGTGCCTTACTGATGACATCTCTAGCATTAGGTAGCAGCATCGCACCCACCACTTCTCCTTTCGGCACTCATCATAGTGGATGTAATAGTCTGCTGTTGTTTTTCTCTTCCTTCTCTGTACCCCTATCCAGAGTTTTGCGAGGGTAGGGGGTGTTGCACCTGGATTACTCTCTGCTGTGGCCTCAGACCACTTCACAGTGACTGTCACAGAGTAGTAGGTGCTAAGTGAAAGAATCAATGAATGAGTGAATCTCACTGAATTTTTGTGCTTATCCTGTGATACATCCTTGTGTCCACTCCATCTCCCTCATTTCACTGGGGCTCCTCAGCACTCTGCTGCTCCAGGAAGAGACTTTTTCTTACATTGTATTCAGGCTTTGCCACTTTATAAAACCCTCTACCTCCAAGCGTGGGAGATTATGGTGCCTCTGTTACATTTGATGAAAGAAGCCTGTCTACTCTGTTGGCAAAATCAACAGACCAGTGATTATATGACAATCTAGACAAATGCTCATGATTCCAATCATCTCAGGTGGAAACACTGACCTAAAATGCTGACCTTCCATCCAGAGACCACAGATCTCCATTTACCTCCCCAAACCCAATTTCAGACATTCAGCTCATAAGCTGGGAAATTAGGTCATCAAACTTTGCATCTTCTGGGGGCTCCTTGGATGCATTGAACAGTAGAGGTCCTCTGTGACTGGTCCACTAGGGAGCTTTGTTGTCCAGTTCGTGATGTCATTGTGAAGTCTTCATGTTGTTACCAGCATGAGAGCTGTTTTGTCCAGCTGTCCCTGTTGCATGCAAACCAGCAAGGTGCTGATCCTTTGAGATTAGTAAGACTATGTATCCAAAAGGTTAAGAGGTCCTGGGCAGGTAATTTTTTTCCACCAGGCTTTTCACACCCACCAGAGCTTCTCTGACATCAGAGTAACCATGAGAACAAAGTGTGAGTCACCAGGCCCCTGAGATATGAGTTTCTCATTCATGCTTTCCTTGCTGTGTCTTCCCATCTGCATTTTGAGTGATATTGTACAACTGCTGCTGGGAAAATATGGAATTAATCAACATTGAATATGAATGAAAGGAAGAAAACCCTGTCACCTGAAAGCTTTCTACACTTTAATATTTTTAAATAAATGAAGTAGGAGAGACTCTTTAGGTTCTGTTCTATTCATTGTAAAATTCTTTTTTTAATTATTATTTTTATTTTGTTTATTTATTTATATTTTTGGCTGCGCTGGGTCTTCGTTCCTGCGCGTGGGCTTTTCTCTAGTTGTGGTGAGAGGGGCTACTTTTTGTTGTGGTGCACGGGCTTCTCATTGCAGTGGCTTCTATTGTTGCGGAGCATAGGTTCCAGGTGTGCGGGCTTCAGTAGTTGTGACTCATGGGCTCTAGAGTGCAGGCTTAGCAGTTGTGGCACATGGGCTTAGTTGCTTTGTGGCACATGGGATCTTACCAGACCAGGGACCGAACCCATGCGCCCTGCATTGGCAGGCGGATTCTTAACCACTGTGCCACCAGGGAAGTCCCTGTTCATTGTAGAATTCTTATTCACTATTTGGAGCTGAATGAAGTGGGCTGGAGCAGCAATAAAGATAGGGCAATAAGGTATCACTTCACACTGGTCAGAATGGCCATCAACAAAAAATCTACAAATAATAAATGCTGGAGAGGGTGTGGAGAAAAAGGAACCCTCCTACACTGTCGGTGGCAATGTAAATTGGTGCAGCCACTATGGAGAACAGTACGGAGCCTCTTTAAAAAACTAAAAATAGAGTTATCATATGATCCTGGAATCCCACTCTTGGGCACGTATTCAGAGAAAACTGTACTTTGAAAAGATACCTGCACTCCAATGTTCATAGCAGCACTATTTAAAATAGTCAAGACATGGAGGCAACATAGGGTCCATCAACAGACGAATGGATAAAGAAGAGGTGGCACATATATACAATGGAATATTACTCAGCCATGAAAAAGAATGAAATAATGCCATTTGCAGCAACATAGATGGATCTAGAGACTATCATACTAAGTGAAGTAAGTCAGACAAAGACAAATATCGTATGATATCGCTTATACATGGAATCTTTTTTTTAACATCTTTATTGGAGTATAATTGCTTTACAATGGTGTGTTAGTTTCTGCTTTATAACAAAGTGAATCAGTTATACATATACATATGTTCCCATATCTCTTCCCTCTTGCATCTCCCTCCCTCACACCCTCCCTATCCCAGACCTCTAGGTGGTCCAAAGCCACTTAGCTGATCTCTCTGTGCTATGCGGCTGCTTCCTACTAGCTATCTATTTTACGTTTGGTAGTGTATATATGTCCATGCCACTCTCTCACTTTGTCACAGCTTACCCTTCCCCCTCCCCATATCCTCAAGTCCATGCTCTAGTAGGTCTGTGTCTTTATTCCTGTCTTAGCCCTAGGTACTTCATATTTTTTTTCCCTTAGATTCCATATATATGTGTTAGCATACAGTATTTGTTTTTCTCTTTCTGACTTACTTCACTCTGTATGACAGACTCTAGGTCCATCCACCTCACTACAAATAACTCAATTTCATTTCTTTTTATGGCTGAGTAATATTCCATTGTATCTTAAAAAAAAGGGCACAAATGAACTTTTTTACAAAACAGCACTAGACTCACAGACATAGAAAACAAACTTATGGTTACTGAAGGAGAAAGGCGGGGAGGGATAAATTAGGGATTTGGGATTAAAATATACACACTACTATATATAAAATAGATAAACAACAAGGACCTACTATATAGCACAGGGAACTATATTCAATATCTTGTAATAGCCTATAATAGAAAAGAATATAAAAAATAATATATATATATGTATAACTGAATCACCTTGCTGTATACCTGAAACGAACACATCATTGTAAATCAGCTATATTTCAATAAAAATTTTAAACAAGATATGACCAGTTCCATGCTCCAGAGCAAATATCATTCTTACATTGACCAGAAGTTGAAATGACTGGGGATGGAAAAGAGCCCTCTAACTAGTCTCTTTGATTTACACACATGGAAACTATCTAGTAGAGAGGACACAGCCAGAGCCAGACCCCAGCTTGAAACGGAATGACAAAATAATGCATCTCTTTGGATTTGCTTCTTCATGTTGGCATGAGCTACCTATACTATCCTAGACCCACAGCATCTTCCTCGGCCTTTTCTCCAGGTACTTGAGCTGGAAATTTATTTAGAGAAAAAGAACGGATAAAGAACAGTAAATCAGGGTGTAGCCCATCTTTGTCAGGATGCCTGGGTTCTCAAATTGTGCACCTACAACTTCTGAGCTCTGTGAGCCAAACCAAGTTTCTTAAAATCTCCAGGCCTCAGTTAACTCATCTGTGAAATGGACGTAAAAACAGCACCTCCAGAATAGGGTTGCTATGAGAACTGAAGGAAATACTGCGTGGAAAGTGCTCAGCAGCTCCTGCCACATAGTAAGTGCTCAGTAACTTGCTATGATTATTAGCTATTATTATTACATGGTCCTTTTGAGCAAAGAGGCTGTTGGGGTGATACCTCTAGCCAGTGCTAAAATTTGCATCTGTGGTTTCACTTTGGTAAAGAGTAGCATTCCTGGAAGGGTGGCACTGCCTCAATTTATGCAGCAGCTTTTTCCGATATCCTCCCTGACTCTTTCAGTCTAGTATCTTTTCAGTTTCAATTTGCATCAGCACAGAGTCTATCCTTGCCCATCTTTATTCCATTGCCCAGGCTTTAAATACATAGGATACTAAAACTATCACCAAACCAGGGACTTTACATAATAAGACACAGACAGCACAATAGACTGAAATACAGAACAGGAAGGAGCTCCTTCCCTTCAAAAGTGAATAATGGAACCAGAGTTGCATTTGTTAGTACGAACTTCATCGCTGTCAGTCTGGGGCTTAGGCTGCTTTAAGTGGATTAGAGGGTAATATGAAGCCCAAATCAGACCCATCTGAAAACACACGGAGAGAGAGAAAGGTAATGGGTTCTGGAAAGAACCTACTTTCTTGCTTTTTCTCTCACCCCTCCCAAGTCTCATGCTAAAAGCAAGTTAGTGAAAGGGTCAGTTCTGCTAAAGAGAGCCAAGACTGAAAGCAATTTCACCTCCTGAGGAAAGTCCAGGGGAGCCAATTCCCCAACCCAGATTTCAGCTTTTCATTTGAGAGCAGGGCTGGGAAGGGAGAAAGAAACTCTGCAGAGACAGGTTAGGAAAGTGCGTGGAGCTGGAGGTGGGGAACCTGGGTTCTCACATACCTGAGGATGCTGGATGTGTTTATGGGTGCAGCCAGCTGTCCTTGCCTGGCCTGGGTTTTGTGGCTTTTGGCTTTGTAAACTATAGGGAAGTGCATGGACCCTGGGCTCAGGAAAGATGGGTGCATGACCTGTCGCTTCATGACCTGTTCTTTCCTGAGATTTCTTCTCTCTGCTAGGCCGAGGTTAGACAAAATGACCTTCAGTTTCTTTCTAGCACTACCATATTCTAGCATAAGCATTCCCTGCCTGCCTGCCTGAGGACCAGAGGACTCTGCTCCTGCGACTACTAAAGGGTTTCTGGTCACATGTCTTTCCTTCAAGGAAAGACACGTTGCCAACACTTGGATTCTTTGCCAGACCATTGCTGAACCCTGGGGGGGCCGTCTGAGCCAGCCTTCTCACTTGTCAAGACAGCGCCTCTGCTGGTGCTGCAGGACTTGGGCTCCACTTGGGATCACTGGAACGGGGAAGGAAGGAAGGAGCTGGCAGCTCTGGGGGTGGCAGAGGGAGCCAATGGTCTGGGACTGGAGAGATAGCACGTTACTGCCTTCCAGTCCTTGGTGGAGGGAAGCAGAGGAAAGGACGGCCGGGGTGTGTTCTACCACATTGAGGGAGTTCTGGAGGAGCCAGAGGTTTGGTCCAGAAGCCACTGGCTGGAGCAGAAGGAGGGGGCCCTCTGCAGAGCTTGTGTTAATTTAGCTGGATGAGCTCTCCCACTGTGCTGTTTCACAGTGAGGCTGCCAGGCCTGGAGCCTGCTCTGTCCCCGGGGGCTGGGAGCCCCCTGCTGTGACTGAATTTTAAATGAAGAAGTTGGCCGGGATATATTTATATTAGTTGCAATAATTACGATAAAATTTGTAAACCTAG
The DNA here is from genome assembly GCF_003031525.2 of Neophocaena asiaeorientalis asiaeorientalis. NCBI lineage: Eukaryota > Metazoa > Chordata > Mammalia > Artiodactyla > Phocoenidae > Neophocaena > Neophocaena asiaeorientalis. The sequence goes on from NW_020174926.1 coordinate 458,424, forward strand.
AGAGAAGGCTAATGTATACTGTGGATGACATAGATGTCGGGTGAGCCTCTGAAGCTCCAATTACAAGACAAATTTCCTTAATGAACTGACTGCCTGAAAATGCCCTTGTTATTCTGACAACAGAAGCTAACGTTACTCGTCCCTTTTAGAATAAAGAAAGAGGAAAGAAATAAATGGCAATTGTCTCCCCCAGTTAATAACCTGAGTTGATTCTTCTTCTAAGACTGAAAATGCCTAATGAGCCAGGTTCTAAGCCAGGCTAAGAGGAACGACACGAAGTCTGACTTAAGTGGCTATTCTTATCTCCACTGAAAGAAAGCCTGAAAAGAAAATGACCTGGTTTTGCAGAAAGGGGTCCAGAGATTAAAACAGGGGAAGATGCTCTGAACTGAACTGTGCCCCCTCAAAATCCGTGTGCTGAAGCCCTAAGCCCCAGTATGATGGGTTTTAGGGATGGAACCTTTGGGAGGTAACCAGGTTTTGATGTGTTTGTGAGTTAGTCATTAGTCCCTTTGGGCTGTTAGAACAAACATAACGTAGATGGGATGGTTTAAACAACAGAAATTTATTCATCGCAGTTCTGGCGGCTGAAAGTCTGAGATCAGGGTGCTGATAGACAACAGAGAGTGGCTGGTGAAGGCCTGCTTCCTGTTTCACAGATGGTCTTCTCCTTGCATCCTTACTTACATGGCAGAGAGCAGAGAGAGAGGAAGCAAGCTCTCTCATGTCTCTTCCTCTTCTTTTTTTTTTTTTTACGCGGGCCTCTCACTGCTGCGGCTTCTCTCGCTGTGGAGCACGGGCTCCGGATGCGCAGGCTTAGCGGCCATGACTCACGGGACCAGCCACTCCGCGGCATAGTGGAATCCTCCCAGACCGGGACACGAACCCGCGTCCCCCGCATCGGCAGGCGGACTCTCAACCACTGCGCCACCAGGGAAGCCCCTTCCTCTTCTTTTTTTAAACCTTTCTTTAGTCTCTTGAAAATTAGTAACCCGTATTTCACTCATTTATTCACTGTGTGACTATGGATACTTCCTACTTTAATTCACACATTCTGGCAAAACAGGAAACAGTGGCATGTTTTAGTCAATCACTTCTGTTTCCTCTAAACTTTGTCCTAACCAAAGCTAAAGAGCTGTTATTTAAAATGAATGAAATATCATTTATTTCTCAATATGTCTCTTCTTATAAGGACACTAATCCAATCATGAGAGCTCTATGCCATGACCTGATCACCTCCCAAAGGCCCCATCTCCAAATATCATCACATTGAGAATCAGGGTTTCAACATATGAATGGTGGGGGGATATGGACGTTCAATCCATAGTAAGCCCTCATGATGGAACTTGACCATACTGGAACCCTGATCTTGGACCCTCTAGTCTCCAGAACTGTGAGAGAATAAATTTCGATTGTTTAAGACAACCAGTCTATGGTATTTTGTTATAGCAGTCTGAGCTGACTAATACAGACTAATACTAATACTAATACTAATATTGAGTTGGCCAAACATTTTGTTCAGGTTTTTCCGAAACAGAAATACCTGAACGAGCTCTTTGGCAAACCAAATATTAATACTAATACTGACTAACACTGGCTAGTATAAACCTGAGACCTTGACAAAAAAAAATTGCTCTAGAGGCTCTAGCATTTGGATAATGAAGTAAAAATATCTGATTTCAACGTCAGCTTGGTCTTTTCTTTTTTTTTTTTTTTTATATAAATTTATTTATTTATTTTTGGCTGTGTTGGGTCTTCGTTGCTACGTGCGGGCTTTCCTCTAGTTGCGGTGAGCGGAGGCTACTCTTCATTGCGGTGCTTGGGCTTCTCATTGCAGTGGCTTCTCTTGCTGCGGAGCACAAGCTCTAGGCGCGCGGGCTTCAGTACTTGTGGTTTGCGGGCTCTAGAGCGCAGGCTCAGTAGTTTTTGCGCACGGGCTTAGTTGCTCCGTGGCATGTGGGATCTTCCTGGACCAGGGCTCGAACCCGTATGCCCTGCATTGGCAGGGGGATTCTTAACCACTGCACCACCAGAGAAGTCCCCTGGTCTTTTCTTAAACTGTATGAAGATAGGCAATTACTTAGATTTTCTAAGTGTCAATGAATTCTTCTGTAAAAGAGCAGTATTAATACTATCAAGATCATATAAATGTCATGGAAATTAAATGAGCTAATACATTGAAAGTGCCTAGTGCACAGTGAGCACCTAAGGGCAGCCTTAGAGGATGTCAAACACATCCAATCAGATTAAAAGGAAATAGAAGCAAGACTGTCCTGTTGAACTGGCCTTTGGTGTTCAAGTTCTGATCCTCCATCCATAGAAGTCCTGGAGCCTCTAGATTTTAGAGCCATTGGAGTCTCCCAGTAAACTGGTCTCTGGAAAGAATCTGGTCTTTGGAATCATAGTGACCTGGATTTTAATCTCAGTTCTGCTGCTTCTTACCTCAAAGTGTCATAATCCCTTCGAGCTTCCATTCCCTTCTCAGTGACTTGGAGATAACACCTTCCTTCTAGTATCCCATTGTGAGGAAAAAATGACATATGTGCATGAAGCATGTAGCACAGTGCCTGACACTCCTAGCCATCCTACTAAACTTAATTCATGAAAAGATGCTCAACATCACTAATTATTAGAGAAATGCAAACCAAAACTTGAGGTATTACCTCATCCTGGTCAGAATGGCCTTCATCAAAAAATCTACACACAATAAATGCTGGAGAGGGTGTGGAGAAAAGGAAACCCTCCTACGCCGTTGGTAGGAATGTAAACTGGTGCAGCCACTATGGAGAACAGTATGGAGGTTCCTCAAAAAACTAAATATAGAGCTACCATATGATCCAGCAATCCCACTCATGGGCACACATCTGGAGAAAACCATAATTCGAAAAGATACAACCACCCCAATGTTCATTGCAGCTCTATTTACAATAGCCAGGACACGGAAGCAACCTAAAAGTCCATCAACAGAGGAATGGATAAAGAAGATGTGGTACATATATACAACGGAATATTACTCAGCCATAAAAAAACTGAAATAATGCTATTTGCAGCAACATGGATGGATCTAAAGATTGTCACACTGAGTGAAGTAAGTCAGACAGAGAAAGACAAATATTATATATTGCTCATATGTGGAATCTAAAACAAAAGGCTACAAATGAACTTATCTACAAAACAGAAATAGAGTTACAGTTGTAGAAAATAAACTTATGGTTACCAGGGGGTAGGGATACATTGGAAGATTGGGATTGACATATATACACAACTATATAAAAAACAGATAACTATTAAGGACTGCTATATAGCGCAGGAAACTCTACTCAATACTCTGTAATGGCCTATATGGGAAAAGAATCTCCTTCCCCTCTTGAAATAGTTCTAGATCCCACATAGGTAATTTTCTATCAGTCTTGATATCCAGGACAGGGAGTACAATTTCATGAAAAAAAACTTATGTATGTTTTATATATATATGAAAGTATCTTATACTTGTAAACTGTAAGAGTCTGTGCAATTAAAAAAGACTATTATTGTTATTGTTATTTATCAAGCGTGAGGCCAAGAGGCCCAGAGGTAGCATTAGATAGTGGGCTTCTGCCATACAAATAGAGGGAAATAGGGTTTAATAATCCACTGAATGTGGCTGAATGTTTGTGGAGCCCCCATTTGCCAGGCACTGTATCAGACACTTTATGCAGTCACAGGTACATCGTGTTATTATTGGGCAGACAGTCCCAGACCGTGACTCCTACCATGATCATCATGTATTGCCTAGAACTGTAACTTACAAATCAGATGATTTCTTTCCAATAGACTATAAGCCCCGTAAAGGTAGACACCATGTTTTATAAATATTCACTTTCTCCACAGATCCTGGGATAATGTATTAAAGGAACTTGAGAGATATTTAGTGACTAGGTGGATGTGTGGTTATATTTACTTATTCATTAATTCTATAATTGTTTATTGAGTATATTCTATGTTCCAAGCACAGTTCCAGACACTAGGGATAGAACAACTAATGAAATAGACCAAGTTTACTTTGCTCCCATAGAGCTTGCACTCCAGCACAGGAGCACACACTTGAGATGTGAAGAGATGCAAGTGGAGAAAGGAAATGGAGAAAGTGGTCAGTGGGTTGGGAGATGACCTGCCAAAAGCCACCTATAAGCCATCTGGATACCCCTCATTATGTAGACATGGGAGCTTGGTGTCACCATAGTGTCCTGTGTTCATTGAGGTCCAGGCTTCCTAAAGGTGAGCACTATAGGTACTTTCAAGAAGTCTTGTGGTCCTGAGCCAAGGAGCCATTAGTGCTCTCTCCCTTTTGAAGTTAATAGAATTTACTTTCTAGAGCAGTTTTAGGTTTACAGAAACATTACGCTGGAAGTACAGAGAGTTACCATATATCCCCTTGCCCTCAGCCCCCAGTTTCCCTTATTATTAACATCTTGCATTACTGTGGTGTATCTGCTACAATTAATGAGCAAATATTGATACATCATTATTAACTAAAGTCCTAGTTTACATTAAAGTCCACTCTTTGAGTTGAATATTTCATGGATTTTGACAAATATATCATGACATGTATCCACCATTACATTACATACAGAATAGTTGCAGTGCCCTCAGAACTCCTGTGCTTCACCTAGTCATCCCTCCCTCCCTGTAGCCCCTGTTGACCATTGATCCTTCCACCGTTGCCATAGCTTTGGAGCCTTTTCCAGATTGTCATATGGTTGGAATCATACAGGACCCTTCTCTTTTAGCAATTTTGTTCTGTTTCAGCTAAATTTGGCTGCTGCCTTCCTCAAAGGAATGGAACTCAGAACCCTCTCTCCTTCCAATGGCCATCGGGGCCCTTCCTGTAATTGAGAGGCAGCATGTACAAGATAAGAGTCTTTGCTACTTAGCAAATAGGATAGATCCACTGTTAGCCCAGAGGGGAAAGATTGGATCTTTGCAGTTTCCTTGATTCAGTAAAACACATTTAATCACTTAAATGCTTTTTGATGATGCGCTGGGGGTGATTTTTATCGTTTCAGCCAACTCCCAACAGTCTCTGCTGTGTCCTGAATAAGAGAACTGAGGAAAAAGCAGGGGCATGGGTTTGTTTGTTTGTTTGGGCTTGTTTCGCTTTATTTATCTGTTTGAATTATCTACGTTTGCACTTAAAATGACCCAAATTTGCCAGGCAACTGCAAAGCTTCCATTTGGATGCAGGCACTGTGGCGCTGGCACAATGCAGCTGCTGGCTGTGAGTCTGCCCCATGCACAGTCCCAGACGTTCCCTTGGGGACAGAGGTGGGCTCTGGCCCTGCTCTTCCCCCACAGCACACAGAGAGTGAGAGAACCGTGCAGAAGATGGGCAGGGGAAGGGCAAGTGTGGGTGAGATTTTGTGTGTGTGTTATTTGTCAGAATTAAGACCGCTAGTAGCACTTATCAAAAGTGACGTTTATTGGGTGTGAAATGTTCTAATTTGTTAGATAATACAAGCTGTTTAGTATTAAAGCAACTTTCACACAGCACAGTCTCCTCTGTCATTAGGGACCTCCCAGGATTAATTACTGAGATCTATGCCCTGACATTCAGATGCCTCCCAGAACCATAAACTTATAAATCACACATGAGCTGATTGCCAAGAAAATTTCCTCAAAGCCATGAATCTCCCTGTGAGGGGGACGAAGACAAGTTAAGTGAACAGCTTACCCATGAGCGCTCCCTGGAGACCTGAGTTCCTGGTCGGAAAGACTAACTGTCCCTGCTTCTCTTCAGCTGGAGGCTGCTACAATCACACCTCATATCTATGCACAGTTTTTTATTTTATTTTATTTTTTTAACATCTTTATTGGAGTATAATTGCTTTACAAGGTGTATTAGTTTCTGTTTTATAACAAAGTGAATCAGCTATACATAAACATATATCCCCATATCTCCTCCCTCTTGCGTCTCCCTCCCACCCTCCCTATTGCACCCCTTTAGGTGGTCACAAAGCACTGAGCTTATCTCCCTGTGCTATGCGGCTGCTTCCCACTAGCTATCTATTTTACATTTGGCAGTGTATATATGTCCATGCCACTCTCTCACTTTATCCCAGCTTACCCTTCCGACTCCCCACGTCCTCAAGTCCATTCGCTAATTCTGGGTCTTTATTCCTGTCCTGCCCCTAGGTTCCTCAGAACCTTTTTTTTTTTTTTTTTTTACAGTCCATATATATGTTTTAGCATATGCTATTTGTTTTTCCCTTTCTGACTTACTTCACTGGGTATGACAGTCTCTAGGTCCAACCACCTCACTACAAATAACTCAATTTCGTTTCTTTTTAAGGCTGAGTAAGATTCCACTGTATATATGTGCCACATCTTTTTTATCCATTCATCTGACGATGGACACTTAGATTGCTTCCACGTCCTGGCTATTGTAAATAGAGCTGCAATGAACATTGTGGTACATCACTCTTTTAGAATTACAGTTTTCACAGGGTATATGCCCAGTAGTGGGATTGCTGGGTTATATGGTAGTTCTATTTTTAGTTTTTTAAGGAACTCCATACTGTTCTCCATAGTGGCTGTATCAATTTACATTCCCACCAACAGTGCAAGAGGGTTCCCTTTTCTCTACACTCTCTCCAGCATTTATTGTTTGTAGATTTTCTGATGATGGCCATTCGGACTGGTGTGAGGTGTTACCTAACCGTAGTTTTGATTTGCATTTCTCTAATGATTAGTGATGTTGAGCATCCTTTCATGTGTTTGTTGGCAATCTGTATATCTTCTTTGGAGAAATGTCTATTTAGGTCTTCTGCCCATTTTTGGATTGGGTTGTTTGTTTTTTTGATATTGAGCTGCATGAGCTGCTTGCAAATTTTAGAGATTAATCCTTTGTCAGTTGCTTCATTTTCAAATATTTTCTCCCATTCTGAGGGTTGTCTTTTCATCTTGTTTATGGTTTCCTTTGCTGTGCAAAAGCTTTTAAGTTTCATTAGGTCCCATTTTTTAATTTTTATTTCCATTTCTCTAGGAAGTGGGTCAAAAAGGATCTTGCTGTGATTTATGTCATAGAGTGTTCTGCCTATGTTTTCCTCTAAGAGTTTTATAATGTCTGGCCTTACATTTAAGTCTTAAATCCATTTTGAGTTAATTTTTGTGTATGGTGTTAGGAAGTGTTCTAATTTCATTTTTTTACATGTAGCTGTCCAGTTTTCCCAGCACCACTTATTGAAGAGGCTGTCTTTTCTCCATTGAATATTCTTGCCTCCTTTATCAAAAATAGGGTGACCATATGTGTTTGGGTTTATCTCTGGGCTTTCTATCCTGTTCCATTGATCTATATTTCTGTTTCTGTGCCAGTACCATACTGTCTTGATTACTGTAGCTTTGTAGTATAGTCTGAAGTCCAGCAGCCTGATTCTTCCAGCTCCCTTTTTCTTTCTCAAGATTGCTTTGGCTATTTGGGGTCTTTTGTGTTTCCATACAAATTGTGAATTTTTTTGTTCTACTTCTGTGAAAAATGCCAGAGGTAGTTTGATAGGGATTGAATTGAATCTGTAGATTGCTTTGGGTAGTAGAGTCATTTTCACAATGTTGATTCCTCCAATCCAAGAACATGGTATATCTCTCCATCTGTTTGTATCATCTTTAATTTCTTTCATCAGTGTCTTATAGCTTTCTGCATACAGGTCTTTTGTCTCCTCAGATAGGTTTATTACTAGGTATTTTATTCTTTTTGTTGCAGTGGTAAAAGGGAGTGTTTCCTTAATCTCTCTTTCAGATTTTTCATCATTAATGTATAGGAATGCAAGAGATTTCTGTGCATTAATTTTTTATCCTGCAACTTTACCAAATTCATTGATTAACTCTAATAATTTTCTGGTAGCATCTTTAGGATTCTCTATATATAGTATCATGTCATCTGCAAACAGTGACAGCTTTACTTCTTCTTTTCCAATTTGGATTCCTTTTATTTCTTTTTCTTCTCTGATTGCTGTGGCTAAAACTTCCAAAACCATGTTGACTAATAGTGGTGAGAGTGGACAACCTCGTCTTATTCCTGATCTTAGAGGAAATGGTTTCAGTTTTTCACCATTGAGAATGATGTTGGCTGTGGGTTTGTCATACATGGCCTTTATTATGTTGAGGTAAGTTCCCTCTATGCTTACTTTCTGGAGGGTTTTTATCATAAATGGGTACTGAATTTTGTCAGAAGCTTTTTCTGCATCTATTGAGATGAGCATATGGTTTTTCTCCTTCAATTTGTTAAAATGGCTTACAACACTGATTGATTTGTGTATATTGAAGAATCCTTGCATTCCTGGGATAAACCCCACTTGATCACAGTGTATGATCCTTTTAATGTGTTGTTGGATTCTGTTTGCTAGTATGTTGTTGAGGATTTTTGCATCTATGTTCATCAGTGATATTGGCCTGTAGTTTTCTTTCTTTGTGACATCTTTGTCTGGTTTTGGTATCAGAGTGATGGTGGCCTCGTAGAATGAATTTGGGAGTCTTTATTTCAAAGTGTATTTTGTCTGATATGAGAATTGCTATTCTAGCTTTCCTTTGATTTCCATTTGCATGGAATATCTTTTTCTATCCCCTCACTTTCATTCTGTATGTGCCCCTAGGTCTGAAGTGGGTGACTTGTAGACAGCATATATATGGGTCTTGTTTTTGTATCCATTCAGCCAGTCTATGTCTTTTGTTTGGAACATTTAATCCATTTACATTTAATGTAGTTATTGATATGTATGTTCCTATTACCATTTTCTAAATTGTTTTGGGTTTGTTATTGTAGGTCTTTTCCTTCTCTTGTGTTTCCTCCCTAGAAAAGTTCCTTTAGCATTTGTTGCAAAGCTGGTTTAGTGGTGTTGAATTCTCTCAGCTTTTTCTTGTCTGTAAAGATTTTAATATCTCTGTGAAATATGAATGAGATCTTTCCTGGGTAATCTTGGTTGTAGGTTTTTCCCTTTCATCACTTTAAATATGTCCTGTCACTCCCTTCTGGCTTGCAGAGTTTCTGCTGAAAGATCTGCTGTTAACCTTATGGGGATTCCTCTGTATGTTATTTGTTGTTTTTCCCTTGCTCCTTTTAATATTTTTTCTGTGTATTTAATTTTTGATAATTTGGTTAATATGTGTCTTGGTGTGTTTCTTCTTGGATTTATCCTGTGTGGGACTCTCTGTGCTTCCTGGACTTGATTGACTATTTCCTTTCCCATATTTGGGAAGTTTTCAACTATAATCTCTTCAAATATTTTCTCAGTCCCTTTCTTTTTCCCTTCTTCTTCTGGGCCCCCTATTTCAAATGTTGGTGTGTTTACTCTTGTCCCAGAGGTCTGTGAAACTGTCCTCAATTCTTTTCATTCGTTTTTCTTTATTCTGCTCTGTGGTAGTTATTTCCACTATTTTATTTTCCAGGTCACTTATCCATTCTTCTGCCTCAGTTATTCTGCTATGGATTCCTTCTAGAGAAGTTTTAATTTCATTTATTTTGTTGATCATCACTGTTTGTTTGCTCTTTAGTTCTTCTAGGTTCTTGTTATATGTTTCTCGTATTTTCTCCATTCTATTTCCAAGATTTTGGATCATCTTTATTATTATTACTCTGAATTCTTTTTCAGGTAGACTGCCTATTTCCTCTTCATTTGTTTGGTCTGGTGGGTTTTTACGTTGCTCCTTCATCTGCTGTGTGTTTCTCTGTCATCTCATTTTGCTTAACTTACTATGTTTGGGGTCTCCTTTTCACAGACTGCAGGTTCGTAGTTCCCATTGTCTTTGGTGTCTGCCCCCAGTGGCTAAGGTTGGTCAGTGGGTTGTGTAGGCTTCCTGGTGGAGGGGACTGGTGCCTGTTTTCTGGTGGATGAGCCTGGATGTTGTCTTTCTGGCAGGTAGGACCGCATACAGTTGTGTGTTTTGGGGTGTCTGTGACCTTATTATGATTTTAGGCAGCCTCTCTGCTAATGGGTGGGGCTTGTTCCTGTCTTACTAGTTGTTTGGCATAGGATGTCCAGCACTGTTGCTTGCTGGTCATTGAGTGGAGCTGGGTCTTAGCTTTGAGATGGAGATATCTGGGATAGCTTTCACCATTTTATATTACATGGTGCCGGGAGGTCTCTGGTGGACCAATGTCCTGAACTCAGGTCTCCCACCTCAGAGACACAGGCCTGACGCCCGGCCAGAGCACCCAAGACCCTGTCAGCCATACGGCTCCCAAGTCTACAGTTGCTCCTAAAGTCCACCGCCTCAAGTTTGGGATGATTCTTTGTCTATTCATGTATTCCACAGATGCAGGGTACATCAAGTTGATTGTGGAGCTTTAATCTGCTGCTCCTGAGGCAGCTGGGAGAGATTTCCCTTTCTCTTCTTCGCACAGCTCCCGCGGTTCAGCTTTGCATTTGGACCTGCCTCTGCGTGTAGGTCGCCAGAGGGCGTCTGTTCTTCGCTCAGACAGGATGGGGTTAAAGGAGCCGCTGAATCGGGTGCTCTGGCTCACCCAGGCCACAGGGAGGGAGGGGTACGGAGGTGGGGCGAGCCTGCGGCAGCAGAGGCCTGCGTGATGTTGACCAGCCTGAGGTGCACCGTGCGTTCATCCGGGGAAGTTGTCCCTGGATCACGGGGCCGTGGCAGTGGCAGGCTGCACAGGCTCCAGGGAGGGGAGGTGTGGACAGTGAGCTTTGCTTGCTCACAGGCTTCTTGGTGGCGGTAGCAGCAGCCTGAGCGTCTCCTGCCCGTCTCTGGGGTCCGTGCTGTTAGCCGCGGCTCGCGCCCGTCTCTGGAGCTCGTTTAGGCGGTGCTCTGAATCCCCTCTCCTCACACACCCCGAAACAATAGTCTCTTGCCTCTTCAGCAGGTCCAGACCTTTTCGCCCGACTCCCTCCCGGCCAGCCCTGGCGCACTAACCCCCCGCAGGCTGTGTTCATGCCGCCAACCCCAGTCCTCTCCCTGCTCTCCAACCGAACCCCGAGCCTCAGCTCCCAGCCCCGCCCGCCCCGGCTGGTGAGCAGACAAGCCTCTCGGGCTGGTGAGTGCTGGTCGGCACCAATCCTCTGTGCGGGAATCTCTCCGCTTTGACCTCTGCACCCCTGTTGCTGTGCTCTCCTCCATGGCCCCGAAGCTTCCCCCCTCCGCCACCCGCAGTCTCAGCCCAAGAAGGGGCTTCCTAGTGTGTGGAAACCTTTCCTCCTTCACAGCTCCCTCCCACTGGTGCAGGTCCCGTCCCTATTCTTTTGTCTCTGTTTTTTCTTTTGCCCTACCCAGGTACGTGGGGAGTTTCTTGCCTTTTGGGAGGTCTGAGGTCTTCTGCCAGCATTCAGTAGGTGTTCTGTAGGAGTTGTTGCACGTGTAGATGTATTTCTGATGTATTTGTGGGGAGGAAGGTGATCTCCGCGTCTAACTCCTCCGCCATCTTGAAGGTCTCTTTATGCAGTTTTTTAGCCTTTCAAAAAATTCCATCTGCAAAGGTGCTTTCTTTATCACTTATCATTGCATTGCTAGCACCTGAAAAGTATCTGGCACATAGTAGGCCCTCAATCATGATGCTGGATAAATAAAAGCCCTAGAAAGTACAGGGATCTGCCTGGCTCTAAGAAGTAGGTGTACCGCTAGTCCCAGATCACACAGGATCCCAGAGACGGAGCTGGTCCCAGGAGCCCATTTCTTCTCTGAATTCAGTGTCTTCCCTCCTTTTGAATCGTTCTTCAAAGCAACATTGTCTCAGGCCTCTGAGGTCTCCCGGAGCAGCACTGCTGACCTCCACTTAAACATAACATTTTTTGGGCTTCCCTGGTGGCGCAGTGGTTGCGAGTCCGCCTGTCGATGCAGGGGACGTGGGTTCGTACCCCGGTCCAGGAAGATCCCACATGCTGCGGGGCGGCTGGACCCGTGAGCCATGGCCGCTGAGCCTGCGCGTCCGGATCTTGTTGCTCCACAACGAGAGAGGCCACAGCAGTGAGAGCCCCGCGTACCGAAAAAAACAAGAAAACATAACATTTTTAGGGATTGTGATAAAGAACAGTAATGCTTCAAATGTAAGGAAATTTGCTGGGTAATTCCAACACTGCTTACACCAAAGCTGGAGTCAACACAAAGGTGAAAGTTACCCACTATTTAGCAAAGTACTTTGGATCACTAATAATTCTTTGGCACAAGAAAATGAATATAAAACTGTATGAGGTGAATGACAGTGAACATCAGGAAGAATTGCTATGGGCGTGTACTTCTATGAGGTGCACCAGTAAAGGGTGCTGAATCTTCTGTATTAGTCATTCACTGTGTAAGACAGTAAAATATCACGTCCAAGGTAATCCAAAAGCATGTGGTTTCATTCTCCAAAAAGATACTCCATCTCCAAATCCATCACTCTAGTCCAAAACATTGTGACGTCTTACTAGCTGTAAAAGCCTTCTAACTGGTTTCCCCTTGTTTATATTTGCCCTAAAATACCTCATAACCACTGCTGTAAACATCTCCATAGTTTCCCAATTGCACTTAGATAAAACCAAAGTATTTTTATCATGATCCAGGAGACCCTTGTAGAAGCTGGCCCCTGGCTACCTTCCCAACCTCTCTTACCATGCCCCCTCTCACTGTGTTCAGCCAAACTGGTTTTCTTTTAGTCCCATAGATGTGCCAACTTTTTCCTGCCTCAGGACCTTTGCATATATGCTCGTCCCTCTGCCCGCAATGCTCTTCCTCTCACTTTTCCCATGGCTGACTCCCTCTCATCCTCCTAATCTTCCAATCATCCTTCTAATTTCATCCTGAATGTAATTTCCTCAAAGAAGTCTTCCCTGGCCACACAATCTCAACTAAACCTTTGCCTATTAGTCTGTCTTAAAGCACCCCATTCATTCCCTTCATAGCACTAGTTGTTTGTCTTTTCATTTTAGTCTTAACTGCTCCCCTTACATCATATGATATGTAAGGGCAGGAACCACGTATCTTTGTTATCCCAGTAGCATCTTAGACCTTATGTAGTGCCTGGTCCCAGAAAAGGCATACAAGCAATATGTATTTTATGAATGGAGGAAGGAATAAATTAATGAGTACCAAGCAACAGAATGCATTTTTTAATGTTCCCAAGGAGCTTACAATCCATTTGTGTTTGTTTGTGTGCATGTAACATTTATGTCCCTAAAGCTCAGGGATTTTTGTCTATTTTGTTCACTGACATATCCTCGATACCCAGAACAATGCTGGGCCCATGATAACTCAAATAAGTATAAATAAATATTTGTTGGATGAAAGATGAACAGAAATATAAGGGACTCTAAGAACATTTAGCAGGGAGACCTAACCTAGTCTAAAAATCAGAGAAGAGATTTGTGAGCAAGAGGCCTTGAAATGGAGACCTGGCATTATCCACACAAAGGGGAAAGAAGGTGGGGTAGGGCAGAGCAGTTCAGACATTGTGAATAACTTAGGTCAAGGCCCGTGGTAAGGGGCAAATGCGAGCTTGGCATGCTACAGGTTCTGAAAACAATCCAGTGTGCAATATGGGTGGTAGACACGGAGGGACATTCCCGCATCCCTGGTTCCAGGAAAGGAGTCTTCTGGGTAGAAATTGTAGTTCCCCAGTGTAAAAAAATAAACTGGCATTCTTATGGGTCTTAATGAGTTTGGTCAGGACAAGTCAGCTCTGTTCACTGGTAATAAATAAATTATTTTCTCTGCATAGCTGAGGACAGGATCCAGAGCTGTCAGGACCTCACCAGGGATGGCTGCCTGTGAGGTTCTGCATGATGGGCAGTCTGCCTCTCCCTGCAGTCAGGACAAGGCCCCAGGACTCAAGAGTTCCATGATCTATGCTTGGCGATGTCCAGTGCCTCATCTCTGGGTCCCTGGCTCCCCTCCTATTAATAATTTTGCTCTTACCTTGCTTGGAGGTTAGGGGCAATGTCTAATTCTGCTGGGATTTCCCAACCTCATTGAATGCACAGTCTTGCACAGGGTAGAAATTCTACCCTCAGTGAGGAATTGAATTAAATTTGGCAATGCAGAGATAGAAAAGGCCTGAGAAGAAGACGACTGCATTGATCACCTGTCTGCATTGCTCCTAACCTCCTCTTCTGTATCTCCTGTCTTGATTTTACCCAGAAGGTTCTTGCATGCCTCCTCCCAAATTCTCTCTTCCCTTCTATGCCAGCCACGGGAAACCCTGAACTTCTATTTAGAAGTAAATCTAAGGTTCTTTTTCTTTTGCTCAGTGAATATCCATTGAGGGCTGACCATGAGCTGGGCTGGGTGCTAAGTTCTGGGGATGTCACGAATAACAAATAGGCATATTCTTTGCCCTCAAAGAGTTACAATTTAGTAGGAGAGTCAGATATTAAATTTAAATGCACTAATCAATATATAACTCAAATTGCCATGTAGGTTGTACATCAGCTGTAGGAAAAGCAGAGTCAGAACACAGGTAGCTTATGTTTGGGGGAAGTCTGAGCAACAGTTGAGTTGAAATTAACACACAGAGGCAAGTAACCATGCAAAGAGTGGGGAAGAGCCCTTTAGGCCAAGATGAGGGCATGCAAAATGCCCAGAGGCAAGACAAAGGTCAGTGCGGAAGAGAAACAGAAAGAAGGTCTGGGTACTCTGGAATGAATTTGGAAGCAGACCTGGCTAGATTAGGCCTTCTGGAGCAGGTTCAGGATTCTGAGTTGTATCCTTAATTTAATGGGAAGCCCCTGAAGAGTTTTAAGCAGCAAATGACATAATCTGATTTACATTTTTACAAGATCATTCCAGCTGCTGTGTGGAGAAAAATTCGAAGATGCTAACAAGAAAGATATTGCAACAGTCTATGTGAGAAATAACAGTGGTTTGCACCTGGGAGCCAGAGATGGAGAAAAGAGGAAGAGGAGAGAGATTTTTGAGGTTGAAATGACAAGATTAGTGATGGCCTGGACTGGGGGAAGAAGGACAGGAAATGGTAAAAGTGGCTTCCAAATCTCTGGTTTAAATCAAAGAAAGCTCCTTCAAGGGTCTTGCCTTGTTCTATTTGGTTCTTGCAGTGACTTAGGGAAGAAGGTAGCCACGGGGTGTTTTGTCCCTGGTTAACAGAAGAAAATAAAAAACTGAGAGATTAAGTGATTCATCTGAAGTCTCATGGCTGGCAGGGAAAGGCCAGGACTAGTTCCCTCCTCCCTAGACCCTGGGTCCAGCCATCTCCCACTGACGCCCGTGGAAAGTGTCCATGCCCTGTAAACAGGACTCTCCCCATCACAGGACCAACATGGCGGCCCCATTGCTTTGGGACTGGCAGCTTCTCTGGCCCCTTTGTCTGCAGCTCCATCTGTGCCTATCCTGTCTCTCCCCCCCTGCCCTGGGCTCACTCTTACTTAATGACTCTCATCTCCCAGAAAGTTCCTCCCAGAATCCACAATGGGCAACATTACGAACTCCTCATGTCTGGTGATAACTTTTTATGAGGTTTTTATTCTTTTACAATATATTAAAGACATATTTTTGCCAGGTTTTTACTTCGGTTTATTTCTTGTCCTTGAATCACTCCTCTTCCCCCCCACCCCCTGGCCCCCTTCCATTCCTTCCTCCACTCCCTTACCCGAGCAGGCTCTGCACTGGAGATGTTTAATTCTCCTTTAATCTCAATTCCCTGAGGTACATGAAAGCAGCTTTACGAGCCCATAAATCCAAGAAGATAAAGTGCATTTTTATTAGTTGTGTTGGCATCAAAGGGAAAAAAAAATGGAATCTAATGTGAAATAGTCAATAATGAATTTGCTTAATAGCCCTCCGCATCACCTCAATGGGTCTCACTGAAGGCAGTGGCCTCCTGGATAGGGTGTGAGCCTGGCAGCCTTTCTCAGGGCACGAGGCAAGGGGTACTGTCCTGCCTGGTTGTATTTTTATTTTTATTTCCTCCAGTAGGAAGACATTTCTTCCAAATGGAGCTAGGAGGCTTGAAGCAGGGGGTGGAGAGGGGAGAGGTTAGTGCATTGGGCATCAGGGGAGGGTATGGGCTGGCTAGGGGTTGAAGCCCCCCAATCCTGGTGGCTGCCGGGGTCCTGTCTGCCCTGCTCTCAGCCCAGGTGGATGTTTTGTCCACTGAGAGCTTTGGGGACAGAAAGATAAAGGGAGGAGTCAGTGACGGACCTGTGCCACTAACAGAGAGGATGTGCTACCTCAGGGAGCAGACCAGCTCCGCAGGTGGCCAGCACCCCTGTGAAACCAGGGAATGAGCATTACCTTCATGAATGTGGCTCCACCCATGCACCAAGTGAAGGGAGGGGAGCAGCCCTCATGGCACCGTGCTGACCTCCAGGTCAGAACTTGGTGAAGATCCTGCAGGGGGTCTCCCTGGTACCCCCTCCCCTCATGAGCCCAGTGCTTTTGCTAATGACTTCCTGTCTCATCCTGTCTCTGTGGCTACAGGTCCAGGGTTTGTAATCCCTCCCTGATTTCTCCCCATCCCTCCTCCTTTTCTCATCCTTTGCCTCTTTTCTCCCCTTCTCTCCCTACCTCCCTCTACCTTTCTTGCAAGTCCTCAGTCTTGCAAAAAGGACTGAGATAAAGCCCTTTTGCCTAGGCTACTACCCACAGCGAGGGCCCTGATCCTAACATCTACAGCTGGGCAGCCGTTCGGATTAATTTCCTGAGGATACTGAAGCTACTGGTAGATCTTTGACTACAGTTTTAGGACCTTTGGGGGTTGAAAGGAGAGCTCTTTTCTCCTCTTTCATAGAAAATGGGAAAGGGGCGTTTTCAGGGATAGAGGGGAGTTTGGTTTCTGCCACACGACCACTAGATGGCAGTAGTCAAACGTGCAAAAAAAGTAAGCAGCCTGCAATCCATCAGCATCCCTCTCTCCCAGCATTCCTCCCTGCAGAAGGAAGGGTTGGAGAAGATGTTGAGAGAAGATGCAGAGAACCAACACATAGGTAGGACCTGTAGGACCTGAGGCAGGCATCTGCCTTGGAAAATGGGTGGGTCCGCAGCAGCTTCATGGTAGCGTAAGAGGACCAGGCAGCCTGCATGCAGAGGGCTGCCTCCCCCATGTGGGGCTTGCTGTCCTGCC
The DNA here is from genome assembly GCF_003031525.2 of Neophocaena asiaeorientalis asiaeorientalis. Classification (NCBI taxonomy): domain Eukaryota; kingdom Metazoa; phylum Chordata; class Mammalia; order Artiodactyla; family Phocoenidae; genus Neophocaena; species Neophocaena asiaeorientalis. The sequence continues at coordinate 475,456 of NW_020174926.1, forward strand.
CAGTAGGAAACCCAGCCACAAGATTTCCAATTCCTCTGCCATGGTCCTTGCCAGGTGAGGTGGGCATTACCACACCTGGGTACTGTTGCCTTCAGGTGTGGCCCTCAAGGTGCTTTGCCCTACCAGGGGAGAACAAATGGTTTCCAATTTCTCAAGGTGGCTCTGAGGATGGGCTGTAGCTTCATCTTATTTCAAGGATGCCCTGCGGTCACTACGGGGAGGACACAGTGCTGAAATTGGCATAAGGTTGTAGCTTAAACTCCCTATTGTGAAAGCTGCCCATCTGCCTGGAGGAGCTGGAGCCTGGACCAGCCTGTCATTCAACACATTGACAGATACAGGCAGGAGATAATGGTAGTTGTTTAATAAATATTTCTTGGATAGGCTCTGCCCTTCAGGACCTTATAATTGAGAAGGAGAGGGAGACAGTGTAAAGCAATTAGAGAATAATGTAGTGCAGGGTTGCATCTTTCTCTCAGTGAACTGGAGTTTAGAATAGAGAGAGATCACATAGGGCTTGTGAAATTTGAGCTAGGTCTTGAGGGTTTACATAAGAAGAAGTTACAGAATGACTAGAGAAGACAGGAAGGGCCATGGCATCATTAAAACATTTTATCTGCAGGAATGGAGGGTTTATGCTACACTTAGTAAGATTAGGTAGACCTAGGTTGGTGGTGGGTACTTGAAGGTCAGGCTGAGGAGTTTTGTTCTTGAAACCAAAACAATAGGGAGCTATTGCAAGTTCTTGAGCAGGAGAGCGACATGCTGGAAGTGCTGGTTGAGAGAACTCTCAACTATGGCTCATGACTGGGAGGTCATTGAGTACAGGGATGGTGGGTCTTCCTTTTCTGTGGCTCTCAAAGGGACCAGTGTAATGCTTGGCCTTGGTCAACATTCAGTAAATGTTGAACTGAATGTATGTGCAGCCGGAGCCCCACGGACACGGAGGCCAGCGATGGACTCCCTCAGGGGAGGTCAGATTCACTGGTGAGTGAGTGGAGCAGAGCTAGGACTGCCGGAGTCTTGGCTGAGTGCCGCCCACACCGAGCACTAGTTTTCCGAGGGCTGCTTTGTTCACTGGCTCAGCAGAGCATATGAGATGTGATCACAAGCTCGAAATAACACAGACAGTCCCTGCTCTCTGCCACTTCCTATTTTGCTGATCCACTTATTTGACAATGCTGAAGAAACACCTACACTTCCCTTCCTGCGCAGCCCACTTGTGGGGATTTCTGCAGTCTGAGGAACACCAGTGCAGGAGGCGCTCTGCCTGCAGCCCCCTTCCCCAGACCGGAGTGTCGTCTAGGGGCAGAGGGAGCACGTAGAGGCAACTTTATTCAAACACCAGTGGAGTTGAAGCGTCTTAGTGCTTTTTGGCTTTCTGCCACGGTCAGGGGTAGAGCTGACTGAACAAACACCTGTTTTTTCCAGGTGTTTTCACCTTCATGTTCATTTCCGATTTCCAATGGTTGGTAGCATTTCATTCATCTGTAGTTGAACAAACTAAGGACTGGCGATGGTAGGTGATTTACAACAGATGGCATCCTTTCTAAGCTCCGGAACCTGGGGTGAACCCCTGCCCTATTCATGCCAGACCCTGTGTCTGTCTCATGAGACCATGCTGCCTGGGCCCAGTCTATGTGGATGGGGGATGCAAGGAGGATCCAAGCCTGCCACGGCAGTTCTCAAATGTGGAAGTGACAAGGCCAGGTGGAACTAGGGAAACTGTTCCCAGAGTGCAGGAGCACAGCAAAATCCTGTTGTCGGGATGGGGTTCTGAGCTTCCTCAACACTAAGGCTAAGCCCACGAGAAGACTGGCCTCGGGTGTGCTTAGAAGTCAGGACAGTGGAGAGATGAGGTCCAATGCAAGAGAGAGACAGGGGTTAGGACCACTTAAGTATCTGGCAAAAGAGGCCAGCTGTCAATCAACAACATTTCTTGAATGCCTCCTTACCACAGATGAGGTGCAAGACATGATTCGCAATGCTGGTGGGGAGAGACACCAGGGAACCAACAGTTACAATATAATGTGCTATTTATGGTTATGGGGATGTGTAAAAAGGCTCTGGGAATCTGAAACAAAAATCAATTACGTCTTCTCTGGGGCAGTGGGAATGAGTATAAGGACCTTGGGAACACATGAGAGAGCTCATGCATTGACTTGGTCCATGGATGGGGCAAGTGATGGGGCATGTAGCACAGAGCCTCTGGACATGCTGCTGGAGCTGCTGCCTCCTGGAATCTGCTGGGACCGGGGCTGTGCAGACGTGGTGCTTCGTGTCTCAATACTGTGATCACAAGCAGCACCTGCCTCATGGACCTGAGCTCTACGACATCTTCTCTTCCTTCTTGTCCCTTAGAACTTCACAAATCCCAGAGCAAGATCCAGTGAGTCCCTTCTTACAAGGTCCCTGGTCCAGGACCTTGTTGCACACATCATCATGACACTGGAGACTCTATCATGAGAGATGTTTCATAACTGTTTTAATGATCTTTAATGCCTCGGGGCCCTGTTTGAGAGGACGTGTTGTCAGTTTGGTTGGATCTAATGCTCAGGAGCACCAAGTGTTAGTGGACTTGCTTTTCCCATGTGAGAGAATACATTTTTGTCTCTTGGTAGTGAATGGTATGTGTTTTCCAGAGGCAGTGAAGCCCCTCAGAGGGTGGTAGGGTGGTAACTTCAGTGTGCCCTGCAAATAATGGTGAACTGAATATAAAATAATAGCCACCATTTATTAAATGTCCAAAGTCACATAGTAAGGACATGGAAGTTCAAATGAGAATTTATCTGTGATTGGCGTGGGCTCCACAGTGGGGCTAGTGATGCTGCTGGGGGAGTCTGTTGAACAGAGGGAAGGCTGGGAAGAGGGAGGACCAGTGGGCAAGGGAGACTAAGGTGTGTAGCTAGCTCTAGGATAAGAAACAAGTGTGTGAGAATAGCTCATGGGTCCAGCCTCTGCTCTCCATCCCAGCAGCCAGTTCCTGGATCTCTCCAGGTGACCGTGGCTCCCTCATACAGCACTTGGGCCACTTAACAGATCCAGTCCCCAGCCTGTGCACCAAATTAATCTCACCTGGTCAGGGGGCACAGAACATTCTGTAACATGACATGAATTTGATTCAGATTCAAAGGCAACTAGCATTGATTGAGAACATACTATATTCCAGGCTTTGGGCCACACCATTTTGTCTACATTAGCACATAATCTTTATGAAAACCTGGTGTGAGGCATGATCTCGTTTTTTGAGTTGGGAGGTCCTGGAGTGCTGCCTAAGGTTCCATGATGAATTAATAAAGGTGGCAGCTTCTTTCCTCTGTGTTAGCTATTTCTGAGGTCCTTTCAGTTCTAATATTCTATTACCTGGGACCATTGGGAGAAACTTGAGAAAGGATTACAGATTACAGTAGGATGTTAGATGCTTCCAGTAGGACAACTTCCTCTTTTCTGTTATTAACAGTTTCTCCTCTCAGGTGCTCTTTCATCTGGATAACTGACAGTTAAAGTTTCCTTATTCTCCTCCCCCTCCCCCTCCCTTTCCTTCTCCTCCTCCCCCTCCTCCTCCTCCTCCTTCTTCTTCTTCTCCCTCTCCTTCTTCTTCTCCCTCTCCTTCTTCTTCTTTCCCTTCTTCTTCTTCTTCTTCTTCTTCTTCTTCTCCCGCTCCTTCTTCTTCTTTCCCTTCTTCCTCCTCTTCTTCTTCTTCTACTCTTTTCATAGCCCAGCGAGTAAAAGTCAAGGAAAACATGAAATTTGAAACAATGGATAACTTGCATAATGAAGGCCAGTGTATAAAGAAGAGAAGAGAGGACTTCCCTAGTGGTGCAGTGGTTAAGAATCCACCTGCCAATGCAGGGGACACGGCTTTGGTCCCTGATCCGGGAAGATTCCACACGCCACGGAGCAACTAAGCCCATGCACCACAACTACTGAGCCTGTGCTCTATAGCCTGCAAGCCACAACTACTGAGCCCACATGCCACAACTACTGAAGCCTGAGCGCCTAGAGCCCGTGCTCTGTAACGAGAAGCCACCGCAATGAGAAGCCCGTGCACCACAACGAAGAGTAGCCTCTGCTTGCCGCAACTAGAGAAAGCCCATGCACAACAACAAAGACCCAATGCAGCCAAAAATAAGTAAATAAATAAATTTAAAAAGAAGAGAAAGGTGAGGAGAACCAAGGAGAAGATACCATACCCAGAAAGAGAGGGCCTGGACACAGACTCAGCCTGCCTCTTCTGGACTGGTGGACGGGGTTCAAGAAAGTCACATGATCTGCGGTGTGGCTGCCACTAGATGGGCACTGGTCACATTGAATCCTCTTCCTTTTGAGTTAATAGTGAGACTGCATTTCCTAGCCTCTCTGAAGTTAAGATGATGAAATGACTGTTGGCTGATGAGATGTGGATGGAAGTGATGTGTGCTACTTCCAGGACTGGCTGGTAAGACCCTCTCACCCGGGATCGCCATTGCTCCTTCCTCTCCCACAGTAACACTGATAGCCATTTGCCAAAGATGGCAGAGCCAGGGATGGAAGGAGCTTGGTCTCTCCCTGCATTACCACTGTGAGAGATCAACTTTCATTATGTGAAGCCACTGGGGTGTGAGGGTTTATCCGTGCCACCAGCTAACATCGCCTCAGCTAATATATTCAGGTTCCTCATATGGGAAAACAGAGGCTGGGAGCCAGAATGATTTCTGAGGCCCTTCTAGTAAACCAGAATTTAACAGCTTCTGATTCAATGGCCCCAAAAAAGAGAAGAGCAAATCCCGGCAGCATAAGCATTGAGCATCGTTCATAGTACCTTGTGAGTTTCTCTACAGCCAGTCTTTAGGGAGCTCCCATTGGAGGCCAGTGGTAAACAGCTTTTCTTTCCTGGTTCCAAGTGACCTAGCGGAGGACCCTTCTCTCTGTGAATTGTGTATGATGACAATCTTGTTTTCCAGAAGAGTGCTGAAGATGACATAAATAGTGGTTTGTAAAGATTGTTTTTGTACACACTAAATGCCAAGTAAGGGAGTATTATTGATTATGGATCAGGTTGTATTGGGATTGAGGAAGTCAGCAAAAGATTCAGCAACTCACAAGTGATCATTTTAAGTATGACATCTACCTTCAATGACCACAGCCAGGCTACACAGTATTAGCCCAAATGGTGATATAATCCCTTTCATGTGAATCCAATAGGTAAAGATCGAGACTTTCATACACAGACAAATAAGAGAATGACTGTTTTCAGGTCAGGAATCTTTATCAGTTTCCCTGATCTTCTCTTGCTTAATGCTGGGAGAAAAAAGGGGGAAACTTTCAACTGAAGGGTGATCAATTAAAGATCAATTCAAAATAATGATAAAATAACACTATTGGGGGAGGGTGTGTCAGACTAAATAAAATCCAACTTAAATATGATTTTTAAAAACTAGTGCACAGGGACTTCACTGGTGGTCCAGTGGGGAAGACTCCATTTTCCCAATGCAGGTGGCCCGGGTTCGATTCCTCGTCGGGGAACTAGATCCCTCATGCGTGCCGCAAATAAGAATCCCTCATGTTGCAACTAAAAAAAGAAAAAAGGATCCCGCATGCTGCAACTAAGACCCAGCACAGCCAAAATAAATAAATCTTAAAAAAAAAAGAATTTATGAGGTTTAAAAAAAAAGAAAAAAACTAGTGCACAAAATGAAGTACAAGTTCCTAAGATGGGTTTGCAGAGGCAGTTCTATCAATATAGTTTTTGCACCTTCCTTGTGCTGGGAATACAACAGTGAACCAGAAATACAAATTCCCACTCTATGGAGAAAATAGACAATGTACGTTTAGGGAATTTGATGTCAGATAAAAATAGCCAACAACCGTTGAATCCTGCCATGTTCTTTTTTACTAAGCGTTTTACAGGTACTAACTCATTTAAGCTTTGTTAGAGCTTTATAAGTGCTGTTACTCTGATTTCCATTTTACAGGTGGGAAAATTAATGCACAGAGAGGTTAATTGCCAAAGCCAGGGAGCCTGCTCTTAACTACTAATCTATAATGTTCCTTATTAGTGCTAATGACTATAAAGAACATAGATCAGGGACTAAAATATAATAGAGGAGGTGGCTAATTAGATAGGATGGTTAAGAAGAGAAGATGTTTGAGCAAAACCTGAGTGAAGAAGCCAGTCTAAGGATATCCAGGGAAAGAGTATGTTCCAAGCAGAGGGAACAACCAGTGCAAAGACCCTAAGGTGGAGAAAGCTTAGTCAGTGTGAGGCATATCAAGAATGTTGCTTTGACTTCAATGGATAAGAAAGGGAGAAAGTTGGAAACAAAAAACAAAGTTGGAAAGATAGGTGGGGGCTAGATCTTGCAGGGCCTTGGCATCCGTGATAAGGTCTTTGGCTTTTGTCTAAGAATTGTGGGAAACCATCATAGGGTTTTGAGCAAGGACAAATATAGGGTCTAATTTACATTCAGAAAACAATGAACTGGGCTTCCCTGGTAGTGCAGTGGTTAAGAATCCGCCTGCCAATGCAGGGGACATGGGTTCGAGTCCTGGTCTGGGAAGATCCCACATGCCGCGGAGCAACTAAGCCTGTGCACCACAGCTACTGAGCTTGCACTCTAGAGCCCACATGCCACAACTACGGAAGCCCGCTCTCCTAGAGCCCGTGCTCCACAACAAGAGAAACCACCGCAATGAGAAACTCTTGCACCACAATGAAGAGTAGTCCCCACTTGCTGCAACGAAGGAAAGCCCGTGCATAGCAACGAAGGCCCAACGCAGCCAAAAATAAATAAATAAAATAATAAAACAACCCCCCCCCCCAAAAAAAAAACCTCAATGCTGCTCAGTGTACAGCAAGAGTGCAAGGAGACAGGAGTGGAAACAGGGTGGGGTCAGATTGAAGTCTACTGCAATAGTCGGGGCAAGAGAGAATCTGGGATTAGATCATAGTGATAATAATGTAAGTGCTAAAGCACTGAGAGCTGGTAGTTGATGGTTACTGCATCCTCACTCAGCAAATTCTGACTTTCCAAACAGGCTTTTGTCCCCTTCACTCCATGGAAGCATTGGATGTGGGGTGTGAGAGAAAGAGAGGGATAAAGATGATATCAAGTCTTTTTTGGCCTGAGCAACTCAGTGTGACGTGGTGGTGGTGCCATTTGCTGAAGTGGGGAAGCAAGGAGATGAGTAGGTTTGTTAAAGGTGGTTGGAGGTAATCGAGAGTTCTGTGTTGGGCATGCAAGTGGGGATGCTTGATGCCAAAAACTCAGCTTCTGTGTGCCAGTGCCGAATCAAATCTCAGAGACAGAGTTTTGGGTGAAGTCGAAAAGAACAGCTTTATTGCTTTGCCAGGCAAAGGGGGACACAGTGGGTTCATTCCCCTACAAAACTGTGTCCCAAACCAGGAGGATTTGTGAGAGTTTTATAGCAATGTTTCAACGGTGGGGTTGCTGATAAAATTAGGGTGTGTGCAGGACCTGCACTCCTTTAATCTGGTCTCAGGTAATCATTTGATGAGTTTCTCTGTTTTTTTTTTTTTAATCTGGCCTCAGGGGGTCTTCTCTGGAATGAAGAATGTTGGCATTTTCCATTTGTTGGGGTTTTAGTTCTGTAAAAAGCTCAAAGATATTATTATGTGTATCCCTTGAGGTGGAACTGGAACACTGCCTGAAGGTTGCACTCTAGTTTCTTGGCTACTCCCCCCTTGTCTCTGCATCCCCTCCCTTCACTGATTAGCAACTGTTCTAATCTGCCCTTTGGAACCCAGGAAGGTCATGGAGGCTGGAGTCTGTTCCCTACACACAAGAAATGGGGAACAGAAAGGCTTCCATGCCCAGGAGCTCCACAGGGTCCTGCTCGGTTTCATGCTGAGTAAGAAATTATAACTCCAGCCTGGAGTTCAGGGGAGAAGAAGGGGCTAGAGATGTTACATTTGGAATTCCAGCCACAGGTGAATGAGCTTACCTAGGATAAAATGGTAGAGAAGAGACATGCTCTAGGATTTTAACATTTAGATCTCAAGAAGAAGAGAAGGAGCCAGTAAAGGAGACTGACAGAGTGTAATAGGGAAGAACAAATCTGACTCCATATTGGATCTGTTTCTCTTACTTTAACCTTTGAATTCTATTGCTTCTGCTACAAGTTAATCACTAAAGTGATGTATTCATAGCTTAAAGTATGCATAAAGGCCCATCTCTGGGAACCCTGCCTCCCATGCCTGAGCATTAGGCTAAAATACCTTTGTTTAGTTCACAGAAAACATCCTGACCAGGCCCACCTGTGAAAGCCTGCACTAAGGAAGAAATTAACACATCCCCCTCCAGAGTCTGGCAAGAACCAGGAAATATTTGCAACATCTTAGCACCTTTTTTATTTTATCTCCTCACCTCCCTCTCTTTGCTCTATAAAAGAAACTAGTATCCAAACCTGGGCAAGATGATTCTTTGGGACACTAGTCCACCATCTTCTTGGTCTGCTGGCTTTACAGATAAAGTCGCTATTCCTTGCCCCAACACCTCATTTCTCGATTGATTGACCTGTCATATGGTGAGCAGTAGGAACTTGGATTCAGTAACAAGAGGGGCCAGTGAAGTAGAAGGAAAAACAGAGAAAGTGAGTTTCCCAATACCAAGACATGAAAGTGTTTTGAGTAGGATAGTATAATCAGTGTTTCAACAAGGAGGGGACCAATAATTGATCACTGGATTAGGTAACATGGAAATTGCTTTGAGAAGTGCAGTTTTTTTGTTCCTGTTTGGAAAGTCAGAATTTACTCAGTAAGGCTGTAGTAACCATCACCCACCATCTCCCAAGGACTTGTCAAACAGCAATGTTTTGTTGTGTTTGTTCTTGCTATGTGTTGGCAGCTGTGGGTCAGCTACAGTTCTGCTCCTTATAACTTCTCATTTCAAAACCCAGGCTGAAGGAGTAGCTCCAATCTGGGCTTGCAGTTACTGTAGCCTAGGGAAAGATTGCTGGTGGCACTTGCATGCCTCTGAAACCTTCTGCTCAAACATGCCCCATATCATGTCTACTCTGATTCTCCTAGATGAAGCCAGCCACATGGCCAAGCCTGCTGAAGGGGTCGGAGGTATACTCCACCTGCAGGTCACGTGGCAACAGCCAGAGACACATAATCCTTACAGAGAAAGGATCCAGTAGTTGGGAACCATAATACAATCTTCCACAAAGAGAGCTCAAGAAAAAATGGAAGGTGAATTAGTGAAGATAAAAATTATGAAAGCCCCAAGAATTTTACTATAAAGGGAAATAAGGTTGTAGCTGGAGAGCTTCTTTTTTTTTTAAAGATGCATATTATTTCGCATGTCTGTGTGTGATATACTGGTCTAGAGACATGAAACTGAAGCAGGAAAGCAATAGAATAGTTACAGGGATAAAGTCTTATAGGTGGAAGGAAACATGCCCCTCTGGACAAGTGGATGGGTTGGCTTCTAGGAAGAGTTTATCTTCTGTGACAGAAGAAAAGGTAGAGCCTGTTGGCACAGAGGCTGGGAACTGTGGCTATTAAAAGAAAAAGAATTTCTCTGATTGCTTCTATGTTCTCAGTGAAATAGATGGTCATTTAAGAGTAAAGAGGTGGAGAGGGTGTTGGATATTTGAGAAGTAAAAAGTTGTGAAATAATTGCCACGTGGAGTCAAAGCAAGAAATGAACAGGAAATGAAGTAGGAATGTGGGCTCACCTGGGTTAGGTGGGTTTAAGGTGAGAGCAGTCAAAGTATTTGCAGTTTTTCATCATTTCCATTCACCTGGAGGCAGCTATGAGGTAAGTGGAGAGCTGGGTTTAACCAAAAGTGAGAGGCTTCCAGGATGGAGAGAGAGGGGAGCAATGGGATTGATGGTTTAGTCAGTGGATTGATTTTAATAAGGGAACATGGAAGAAACACATTGGAAAATGTGATGGAGGGTGAGTTTAGATTTTATGATCTGGAAGTTCTGGGGGGTCAAAAATTGTTGAAGCAGGGGTAATAGAGAGAATAAACTGAAAAACTGGTGATGGTGGTCAGTTGGATATTTGACATCAAGATATTAGAGGTGGTTCAGGCGATAATGACAAAATCTGGGTTATGGGCATGGGAGTAGTTGACTGAGGTGGGTCTGAGATGATTACTGAGCTGATTATTGGAGGTGACATCAGGCACTGAGAAGCTACAGTGTTAAATGGACCAAGTATGCAGATGTAGAAGTCGCCAGGAGGGAGGATATGGGAAGGATGGAGGGAGGAGTTGTAAACAAAAGCAACAAAGAGGCAAGGTGTGTATTAGCCTCAGATTCTCAGATGTGGTCCTAAAGATCTCACCTTTTCTTCTTTTGATGAGTGTTGGGGAAGGGTGTGTTCTTGATGGCTAATTGGAGGTGCTTCTACATGGGCTGTCCAGTAGCCTGGCACATGGAGAATGTAGAAAAGGCCCCAGGGCCTTATATAGGAATGTGTCCATTCCCTTGTTTCCATCCTGCCTCCCAGCTGCTGAAGTATGGAGAGCTGTTGGATGCTGGCTGGCTGTGAGTACAGATGGTGCCTTCCCACAGCAAGTCAACAGTAATAGAGGCCAACACAGGCCCCAGACTCAGGGAAATTCAGTGACAGGAGTGCTTGTACCAAGTCACAACAGTGGCAGGGAGAGGAGGTCCATGGATGTGTGGTGGGGGGAAGAACACAAGTAAAGGAGGGCCATTGTCTTGTCAATCCAGGAAATGATCTGTAAGATGCTCCTATCCATCATACAGGATTTCTCAGAGGGCTTCCCTTCCTACCTGCATGATCCCTAGCCCAAGCCCCAGCTTGGCAAGACCATTTTGATTTAACAGTGAAGACTTTTGAGGTCTGAACATTCACACCTCTTAGAGTGAGGCATCCATAGGGAACTTGACTAGGGACACTTTTTGATGGCATTGCTTTTAATCCATTTTATCACAGAGCTCTGAGATGGAGCTGACATTCCATAATTGGACATTTGGCTCAGCAAAATGACAGCTGTTTAAATAACAGGTTCTCCAAAATATAGTCTTTTTCTAAGGCTTATTGTAATGTTTAGGTTCCTAAGCTTTGGTTTTTGAAGATGCTCCTCTTTGAGTTTTTCTCTTTTTTTTTCTTTGACCAGAAGAAGGTGGCAGCTGACCTGCCCCCTCAGCTATGGTTCTTTTTTCCCTTTCACAGCAGTTGTGTTTGTCACAAGCTTTGTGTAGCATTATGTATGGATGATATTTGGGAAGTGGCTGAGTATAAGTGTTGGGACTTTATAAAATCATATGGATCTGAGTTTGGACCTAAGCCATGTTACTTGCCTACTGTTCCTTAACCCTCTCTGTGCCTCAGTTTCTTCATCTGTTTAATGGGATAATAATAGGACTCACAGGAGTATTGGAGTCACATGAGATAATTTCTGAGCATAGTTGCTCAGACAAGTAGTAATCAGATAATTTCTGAGCATAGTTGCTCAGACAAGTAGTAATCAGATAATTTCTGAGCATAGTTGCTCAGACAAGTAGTAATCAGTCAAAAGGTCAGTGATAAAACAATTACTATAATCAACAATATCATTATCATTATCAAAATCAAAATGACTCTTGGGAATCACCTTCCAGTAGATCATCTTAACCTCTGTTCTACAAAAAGGTATTGAAAAGTCTGTACTTCTAAGTAATAGCTGTAGAAAAAAAATTAGGGCTCTGTTCTAATGTGCTTCCAGGGTAAGCTGGGTATAGAATCCTCTCTAAAATCTTTTAGGAGGATGGGCAAGTCTGTCAGGACTCTTTCAGTTTCAAGTGACAGAAACCTAATTCATACTAGCTTAAGGGAAAAAGTATAATTTTCAAATAAGCAGGTACAGAGGTAATAAAAGACACAGACAGAAACTTTCTCCTCTCTCACTTTTCCTCTCTTTCTCTCAAACTAAGTTACCCTCTCTGTTCATCACTCGACTCAGTTTCCATCTCTGTGTTGGCTCCCTTCTCTCTTGCTCTCCATTTGATTAAGGACACAACCATGGGCAATTCTGGAGTAACATCCTTAAATTCCTGGAGAAAGAAAGAGCAATTTCTTAACATCCAACTACTGAAAATTCCAGGGAAGGACTTTGATTGGTCTAGTGTGAGTCACAGTCCAAGCCCAAGGGGTCTGATTGATCCAGCCTGGGTCACGGTCCAAGCCAGAGATCAGGGAGCATTGATTGGCAGCTCTCCCAAAGTATAATGGTCCAACCAGGGAGGAGCAGTTTTCTAAACAGTGGCAAGAACTGCTAACAGAAGAAAGTAAGAAGGTAAGGGATGGATGCTTGGGTGGTCCTAAACAGCTAATGTCCACTGCAGTTGGAAATGTTAGACACTTCAGCTTTTCAAGATCCTCAGAATCTTGTTTAGCTCTAGTCTGACCTATAAACCACAGTGGTTAAGAGTGTAGGTATGAAGTCTGACTACCTGGGTTTGAAATCCATCTCTGATGCATCTTTTTTTTTTTTTTTTGCGGTACACAGACCTCTCACTGTTGTGGCCTCTCCCATTGTGGAGTACAGGCTCCAGACGCGCAGGCTCAGTGGCCATGGCTCACAGGCTCAGCCGCTCCGCGGCATGTGGGATCTTCCCAGACCAGGGCACGAACCCATGTCCCCTGCATCGGCAGGTGGACTCTCAACCACTGCGCCACCAGGGAAGCCCCCCTTGTTTGTTTTTAAGCCAATTAAATAACATTCTTTTACAAACTAATTTTAATAATACCATCCAGAGTTAGAAAAATATCTCACATTTACAATCTATGTATCTGTCTATCTATCTAGACACACATAAACATACAGACAAATGAAAATAGAGACCTTATAGCCTTTGTTTTAAATTTTTAGGCATGAGATGAGCATAACAGTGAAAAACCTCCTACTTCATAAAGGAACAGTTGGATCTAAATTGTGTTTCTGGAAGATGGAATAAATTAAGGTTAACTTCTCAGATGGCTAAAGCATTTTATTAATACTTGTGGAGAAGATACCTGATTGTTCACACACCTAAGTCCCAAATAACCATTTCTTTCTTTTCTATTTTTTTTTTTTTTCTGTTAAGAATTATCTCCCTGAGGTTTGCATTTTAAAGAGATAACCTAGACAAGAGTTCCTGGAAAGGGCCAGGTAGAACATTTACATCTCAAGGGCACAGGGAAAGGGTGCAAGCACCATCAAGAAGAACTTTTGATTCCTATGGCCAGAATTTTTATAATATTTACAAGCTCTTTGAGATAAATAGGTGTTTTTAGGCTTGATAAAAAGGATAGGTGAACTTTGCATTATTTCTGGAGTTGCATTTTCTGTTCTTGTAAAGATCCAATTTATAAGCCAAAATTTCTCAACGAATTGGTTGCAACCTGAATGGTCAGGTCATGGGCTGACACAACCATCCAACTACATTATCCTCAATTTGCTTCTTCAACGAACATGGAAATCAAAAGATTTCTATGTTCTAAAGTTACAGCTGTGTGTCTTTGGAATGTTTAATAAATCCTTCCCCAAAGTCTTCAGAGATTTTTCCTTCCTGCTGGGTACATTTAGCCTAGGTGAGAAGGCCTAAAAAAGTTTCATATTAGCTTTTGAATACCAGCTTCTAATCTGGCCAACTTCTGACCATAGAGCTACTTAAAAAAATCCTTTAAAACATCATACCATGTTTTAGACAGGACAAACAGTAAATATTCCTGGCAATATTGGACAACCCCATGGACTGAGGAGACATCCTAAAAGAGGTTGCAAAAGATATTACCTTCCCAGGATCCAGAGCCATTCCCAAGGATAGCTAAAATAAAGAAGGAATTAGACAATTTCCCTGAGGGCTAGAAGCAGTCTGATAGGACCCTAGATGCAAATAGAGTTCAATCCATATCTCTGTCCAGCCTCAGCTATCCACAAATGAGGTGCAACCCACATTTCTGTCTGGCTTATTTTTGAGTGTAGCTCTGGTATCTACCACTACTTGGCAAGGTTTCCAAGTAATTTTAATTTTAGTTTCCCTTGGCTGTTTAAGGGAATAATGTAGAAGTTTGCTAGAAAATCCCTCAGAGTCTCAGCAACCCTGGGAGGGACCCAAATGGGGGCCCTTCTTCAAGGGTAGATATGGGGGTGTCTGTAAGACCATAACATGGTGGACTTTGTTTATAGTCGTATTGTCTCTTTAGAGTGGAAGACAATTCAGACAGAGGATTAGCACAATGAATAATCAAGTAAAGGAGGATAGAGGGGGAGAGGTAGGAGTTGCATCTGTCATATAGTCTTCTCTTTTATGTATCTCTATGTTTTAAATTTTCATTAACCTTTTACGATGAATCTTTCAATGAAGATTTTTTGGAATTTTGAAGCCTTTTGGAGGCTTCCACATGTCAATTAAAAGAGATATCCCATTCTGTTTGATTTGGGAACACTTACTTTCAAGTGCACTTCTTAAATAAACAATCTTAGTCTAATTGGAAAGTTCATCATAATGGCCATTGTAATTTTAGACTGTCTTTAGTAAGATTTTGCCATTTTTGTAGATATCTACAGCTTTGGGGACCACAGTTCTTAGACACAAAATAAGCAGGTGTGCTAGAAGGTAGTGTTCTCAATTCTTTGGATCTTGAGGATCCCATTTCTTTAGCTAAGACTCGGGTGTCTTGGAGCCAAAATTAATACCTATGAGGAATGTACCCTCTTGACACATATCTTGTCAGGTTTTAGCAAGGACAAACAGTAAATACTCCTGGTAGTATTTGACAACTCTTTTGGACCCGTGAGCCATCCCCAGAATGGTGCAAAAGATATTACCCTCCCAAGATCCAGAACCACTCCCAAGGATAGTCAAAAGAAAGAAAGATTTAGACAATTTCCATGAAGGCTGGCAGGAGAGTGGTATGATCTTACCTGCAAATGGAGTACCAGTGCACTGGGGATTGTGTGGTTTTACAATGTACTTCATTGCATGGAAATTTTCTTGAGGTTGGTCGGGGACCTAGTGTCAATCTAACCAGCTTTTTTCTGTCCGGTTCGCAGGCCTCTCACTGTTGTGACCTCTCCTGTTGTGGAGCACAGGCTCCGGACACGCAGGCTCAGTGGCCATGGCTCATAGGCCTAGCTGCTCCGCGGCATGTGGGATCTTCCCGGACTGGGGCACGAACCCATGTCCCCTGCATCGGCAGGCGGACTCTCAACCACTGTGCCACCAGGGAAGCCCAAACAGCTTTTAAGTACTAGATCTGTGCCCACCAATTTTGCAGCTTTTGCCTTCTGAGATTCCCATTAGCAATAGCCTTTACCTCATGGTGCATGTACAGAAACCAACAGTAACCAAGGAAATGGAGCTGTGGACACCAGCAGCAACCAAAGAGATGGTACTGTGGACTGACCTAGAGAAGGCCTTAGGTGAACACCATCAGCAATTCCCAAAGTGGAACCACTGACTGAACCAGCAGACCTCAATAAATGGGGACTATGAATCAAGCCAAGGGCTAAGGACTCAGGTTCCAGGTGGAACTGCCTTCCAGCCCAAGCTGACACTACACCCTGGACTGGGACCACAGCCTAACCAAGCACTAAGAACTGGTGCTCGGTTAGAGCCTCCTGTCAGTCTAGACTGACCCCTTAATCTTGGACTGGAAAGACAATTAAATTGGAGGCTGGACACAAAGAGAATGGAGCTCAGAACCAAGAGGAACTTATCCATGGCCTTTGGAAATGGTGAGAAAGACAGAGAACTGAAAGTGTTTGTGGGTAAAAAATTCTGTGTTTCTTGTTGTCCCCAAAGCTATAAGTATCCCTTGGATTCCACTGCTGCTACAAATATTGTTAAAAACAAAATTTAGTTGAATAAATTTTAAAGATCTTACTGCCTTTATTCAATGATTCATGAATTGGAGAGCATCCCATCTAACAGAGAGAAAGTTGTTCTGGGGAGCTGTACAAAATGAAAGACTTATAGGCAGAAAGGAGCAGGACAAGTAAGTTATACTAGCAAAAAGTGGGTTGGCTGTGGCAAGGTCACTTAACTTTAGAGGATGGTAGGTGTCTATCACTAGTGCTGATCAGGTAATTCCTGATTAGCTGGTTCAAGATTCCATTTCTGGGAAAGACTGAAAGAGTAATTGTCTTGGTTTGCTGATGTGGGGCTCAGCATAAATAACTCTATTTTGGACCTATTGTTTTTAACAGTATCCAACAGAAATATTTGTAGGGATGGGGGGACAAGATGCTAGAGTAGGAAGATCCTGGGCCTGCCTCCTCTTGTGGACACACCAAAATTACAAATACATATAGAGAACATATCTTTGAGAACCACCTGAAGACTAGTAAAAAATATTTTCTACAACTAAAGATAAAAAGAAAAAGCCACATTAAGATGTGTGCAAGGGTGAAGATGTGATCCGGCTGGGACCCAAACCTCTGTGTTGGAGACCCAGAGGCAAGAGGGATCAGGAGATCTCATCCCCACATCAAGCTCCCCAACATGAGGGACATGTATGGGAAAGAAGAGCTCCTATAATACCCGGCTTTGAAACCAGCAGGGCTTATGTGTGGGAGAGCTGGAGGACTGGAGGAGACCAAGACTGTACTCTGAAAGGGAACATACAAAAACTTACTTGCTACAAGTCCCAGTGCAGAGGCAGCACTTTGAAAAGTGTCTGGGTCCTATGTAAAGAAGATGCATTAGCTAACTTTAGGGTGTGTGCCTGAGTCAAGGATATGTTGGAACTTTTTCCAGATATGGAGGAGCTGGTGATCACCAGTTTTAGGTTTTTCTGTTTGTATTTTGGTTCACTTTCTACCTAGGTGGCCCAGTGCTGATGAGCACCATTTTTGACTCTTCCCATCTAACTCATTAGCACCACTTGCCTTGCCTCAGGTTGACCTGCAGAACCAACCCAGCTGATGCTCCTCTATAGTGGTCCCCTCACCTCACCAGACCCAGCTGTCATCCTTAGGTGCTACTGGTGTATCCCCAAAAGAGTTCCCACCACAGGCTTTAGTCCCACACACCAGAGTGCTCATGACAGTTGTGGCTGGAACTTACAGCCAGCTGCATCAGGGGACAGGCCTGCACACTAGGGCACTTGCAGCCATTGTGGCCCAGCTACAGGAATAGGGCACATGCAGCCCACACTGGGGACACTCTTTGAGCACCTGGCTCTGTCACCTGGGGTAGGACCATGCTACTGGGCCCCACAGGACACCTTCTACACAAAGCCACTCTTCCAAGTCCAGGAGACATACCTGAGCTACCTAACACATACAAATACACACAGAGAGGTAAAATGAAGAGAGCAAGGAATATCTTTCAAACCAAAGAAGAAGATAAAATCTCAGCAAAAAGAACTAAACAAAACAGAATAATCCGTCTTCCAGATAAGTGTTCAAGGTAATGGTCATAAAGATGCTCACCAAATTCAGGAGAATAGAGAACTTCAAAAAAGAAAAAATATAAAAAAGAACCAATTAGAACTGAAGAATACACAAATTGAATAAAAAATACACTAGAAGAAACCAATGGCAAACTAAGTGATGCAGGAGAACAGATCAGAAATCTGGAGGACAGAGTAGCAGAAATTATCCAATCAGAATAGCAAAAAGAAAAAATGAAACAAAAAGAAGTTAGAATAGTTTAAGCGACCTCTGGGACAATATCTAGCATATTAACATTCCCATTATAGGGGTCACAGAAGGAGAAGAATGAGAGAAAGGTACAGAAACCTTATTTGAAGAAATAATGGCTGAAAGTTTTCCTAACCTGGTAAAGGAAACAGACATCTAAGTCCAGGAAGCACAGGGAGTACCAAACAAGATAAATCCAAATTGACCCACACCAAGAAACATTATAATAAAATGTTAAAAGTTAAAAATAAAATAAAATTCTTAAAAGCAGCAAGAGTAAAACAAATATTTACATATAAGGGAGACCCATAAGATTATCACCTGACTTTCCAGCAGAAACTTTAAAGGCCAGAAAGGAGTGGCATGACATATTCAACATACTTAAAGAAAAAAAATTAAAAAAAAACAAGACTACTGTGTCTGGCAAGGTTATCATTCAGAATTGAAGGATAGATAAAGAGTTTCTCAGACAAGCAAAAGCTAAAGGAATTCATCACCACTAAACCAACCTTGTAAGAAATGTTAAAGAGACTCATTTAAACAGAAAAGAACAAAACCATAACTAGAAATATAAAAGTTATGAAAGATAAAAATCTCACCATAAAGGCAAACATATGGTAAAGGTAGTTGATTGACCCCCTATGTAGCTATTATGAAGGCTAAAAGACAAAACTAGTAAAATTATATGTATCTACTAAGTAGTTAAAGGATACACAAAATAAAAGATGTAAAATATGACATCAAAAACATAAAACATGTGGAGGTGGGTAGTAAGAATGAAGTGCTTTTAGAATGTGCTCAAGCTTAAGTGATCATCAACTTAAAACAGACTGCTACATGTATAAGGTGGTATATAAGAACCTCATGGTAACCAAACCAAGAAACTAAGATACACAAAAAACAAAGGGAAAGGAATATAAACGTAACACTAAAGAAATTCAACAAATCACAAAGGAAGAGAGCAAGAAAAGAAGAAAGAAACAGATAAGAGCAACAAAAATAACCGGAAACAATTAACAGAATGACAATAAGTACATACCTGTCAATAATTACTTTAAATGTAAATGGACTAAATGCTTCAATAAAAGACATAGGGTCTTTAAAAGACATAGGGTCTTTAAAAAGAAGAACCATGCTACCTACAAGACTCACTCACTTCAGATTCAAAGATACTCACAGACAGAAAGTGAGGGCATGGGAAAGTATATTCCATGCAAATGGAAACTAAAAGAAAGTTGAAGTAGCAATAGACTTTAAAACAAATACTGTAATAGGAGACAAAATAGACTTTAAAACAAATATTGTAACAAGAGACAAAGAAGGGCTTAAATAATGATAAAGGGATCAATCTAACAAGAAGATATAACACTTATTAATATATATGCACCCAACATAAGAACATCTAAATACACAAAGAAAATATAAATAGATGTAAAGGGAGAAACTGACAGTAATACAATAATAGTAGTGGACTTTAACACCCCAGTTACATTAATGGACAGAGCATCCAGACAGAAAAGTCTATAAGGGGACACTGGCCTTAATGGAAACTTTATATCAGAGGGATATAATATGTATATATAAATTCCTTTCAAGTGCACATGGAACATTATCCAGGATAGAATAGATCATATGTTAGGTCACAAAACAAGTCTCAATAACTTTAAGAAGATTGAAATCATATAAAGGATCTTTTCTGACTACAATGATATGAAACTTGAAACGAACTACATGCAAGAAAAAAACTGGAAAAAAACACAAGCACTTGGAGATAAGCATCTTGCTACTAAACAACCAATGGGTCACTGAAGAAATCAAAGAGGAAACCAAAACATTCTTTGAGATAAATGAAAATGGAAACACAATGTTTCAAAATCTATGGAACACAGAAAAGGTAATTCTAAGAGGAAAGTTTATAGCAATACAGGCCTACATCAAGAAACAACAAAAATATAAAATAAACCACCTAAACTTACACCTAAAGAAAGTAAAAAAAGAAGAACAAAACCCATAGTTAGTAAAGCAAATAAATAATAAAAACCATAGCAAAAATAAATGAAATAGAGACTTAAAAACAGTAAAAAAGATCAATGACACTAAGAGCTGGTTCTTTGAAAAGATGAACAAAAATCAATAAACCTCTAGCCAGGCTCATAAAAAAAGAAAGAGAGAGGGCCCAAATAAACAAAATTAGAGATGAAGGAGGAGAAGTTACAACTGGCACCACAGAAATACAAAGGATCATAAGATGTTACTATGAACAGTTATATACTAAGAAATTGGACAACCTAGAAGAAATATATAAATTCCTAGAAACATTCAAACTTCCAAGACTGAACCAGGAAGAAATAGAAAATATGAACAGACCAATCACAAGTAATGAAATTGAAACTGTGATTGAAAATCTTCCAACAAACAAAAGTCCAGGACAAAATGCCTTCACAGATGGATTCTATCAAACATTTAGAGAAGAGCTAACACCCATCTTTCTCAAACTCTTCCAAAAAATTGCAGAGGAAGGAACACTCCCAAGCTCATTGTACGAAGCCACCATCATCCGGATACCAAAACCAGACAAAGATATTACAAAAAAAAAAAATTAGAGACCAATATCACTGATGAATATAGATGCAAAAATCCTCAACAAAATACTAGCAAACAGAATCCAACAACACATTAAAAGGATCATAGACCATGATCAAGTGGAATTTATCTCAGGGATGCAAGGATTCTTCCATATATGCAAATAAATCAATGTGTTACACCAAATTAACAAACTGAAGAATAAAAACCATATGACCATCTCAATAGATGCAGAAAAAGCTTTTGACAAAATTCAACACCCATTTATGATAAAAACTCTCCAGAAAATGGGCTTAGAGGGAACCTACCTCAACATAATAAAGGCCATATACGACAAACTCACAGCAAACATTCTCAGTGGTGAAAAACTGAAAGCATTTCTTCTAAGATCAGGAATAAGACAAGGATGTCCACTCTCCCCATTATTATTCAACACATTTTTGGAAGTCCTAGTCATGGCAATCAGAGAAGAAAAAGAAATAAAAGGAATACAAATTGGAACAGAAGAAGTAAAGCTGTCACTGGTTGTAGATGACATGATACTATACATAGAGAATCCTAAAGAGGCTACCAGAAAACTACTAGAGATAATCAATGAATTTGGTAAAGTAGCAGGATACAAAATTAATGCACAGAAATCTCTTGTATTCCTATATATTAATGATGAAAAATCTGAAAGAGGAATTAAGGAAACACTCGCATTTACCACTGCAACAAAAAGAATAAAATACTAGGAATAAACCTACCTAAGGAGACAAAAGACCTGTATGCAGAAAACTGTAAGACACTGATGAAAGAAATTAAAGATGATACAAACAGATGGAGAGATATACCATGCTCTTGGATTGGAAGAATCAACATTGTGAAAATGGCTATACGACCCAAAGAAACCTACAGATTCAATGCAATCTCTATCAAACTTCTAATGACATTTTTCACAGAACTAGAACAAGAAATTTAACAATTTGTATGGAAACCCAAAAGACCCCGAATAGCCAAAGCAATCTTGAGATAGAAAAGCAGACCTGGAGGAATCAGACTCCCAGACTTCAGAATATAGTACAAAGCTACAGTAATCAAGACAATATGGTACTGGCACAAAAACAGAGATATAGATCAATGGAACAGGATAGAAAGCCCAGAGATAAACCCCTGCACATATGGTCAACTAATCTATGACAAAGAAGGATATACAAAGGAGAAAAGACAGTCTCTTCAATAAGTGTTGCTGGGAAAACTGGGCAGCTACATAAAAAAGAATGAAATTAGAACACTCCCTAACATCATACACAAAATAAACTCAAAATGGATTAGATACCTAAATGTAAGACCAGAAACTATAAAACTCTTAGAGGAAAACATAAGAAGAACACTCTTTGACATAAATCACAGCAAGATCTTTTTTTGAGCCACCTCCTAGAGTAATGGAAACAAAAACAAAAATAAACAAATGGGACCTAATGAAACTTAAAAACTTTTGCAAAGCAAAGGAAACTACAAACAAGATGAAGAGACAACCCTCAGAATGGAGAAAATATTTGCAAATGAATCAATGAACAAAGAATTAATCCTCCAAATATATAAACAGCTCATGCAGCTCAAAATTAAGGAAAACAAACAACCCAAATTAAAAATGGACAGAAGACCTAAATAGACATTTCTTCAAAGAAGACATACAGATGGCCAAGAAGCACATGAAAAGCTGCTCGACATAACTAATTATTAGAGAAATGCAAATCAAAACTACAATGAGGTGTCACCTCACACCAGTTAGAATAGGCATCATCAGAAAATCTACAAACAACAAATGCTGGAGAGGGTGTGGAGAAAAGGGAATGCTCCTACACTGTTGGTGGGAATGTAAATTGGTACAGCCGCTACAGAGAACAGTATGGAGGTTCCTTAAAAAACTAAAAATAGACTTACCATATGACCCAGCAGTCCCACTACTATGCATATAACCAGAGAAAGCTATAATTCAAAAAGACACATGCACCCCATTGTTCATTGCAGCACTATTTACAATAGCCAGGTAATGGAAGCAACCTAAATGCCCATCAACAAACGAATGGATAAAGAAGATGTGGTAGATGTATCCAATGGAATATTCATCATCCATAAAAAGGAATGGAATTGGGTCATTTGTAGAGACGTGGATATATCTAGAGACTGTCATACAGAGTGAAGTAAGTCAGAAAGAGAAAAACAAATATCATATATTAACACATATATATGGAACCTAGGAAAGTGGTACAGATGAACTGGTTTGCAGGGTAGAAATAGAGACACAGATGTAGAGAACAAGCGTATGGACACCAATGGGGGGAAAGTGGTGGTGGGGGCAGCTGGTGGTGGTGGGATGAATTGGGAGATTGGGATTGACATGTATACACTAATATGTATAAAATAGATACTATTAAAAACTTGCTGTGTAAAAAAATAAATTAGATAAAGTTCAAAAATTAAAAATAAAATGGGCAGAAGACCAAAAAAACCTCTAACCAGGCTCAAAAAAAAAAATAAATAAAAGATAGAGTTCCCAAATAAATAAAATCAGAGATGAAGGAGAAGTTGCAACCAGCACCACAGAAATGCAAAGGATCATAAGATGTTACTATGAACAGTTATATACCAAGAAATTGGGCAACTTAGAAGAAATATATAAATTCCTAGAAACATACAAGCTTCCAAGACTGAATCAGGAAGAAACTGAAAATCTGAACAGACTAATTACTAGCAATGTCATTGAATTAGCAATCAAAAAATTCCCAACAAATTAAAGTCCAGGAAAAGATAACATCACAGATGAAATCTACCAAATAAAGAAGAATAATACCTATGCTTCTCAAACTCTTCCAAAGAACAGAAGAGAGATTTTTCTAAACTCATTCTATAAGACTAGCATTACTCAGACACCAAAACCAGAAAAAATACACTATATATATATATATATATAAATGTTTATCACTGATAAACACAGATGCAAATATCCTCAACAAAATATTAGCAACTAAATTCAACATTAACAGGATCATACACCATGATAATGTGAGATTTATTCCAGGGATGCAAGAATGGGTCAAATCTGCAAATCAATCAACATGATACAACACATTAACAAAATGAAGAATAAAAATTATATGATTATCTCAATATATGCAGGAAAAACTTTTGACAAAATTCAACATCCTTTTATGATAATAACTCTTTAAAAAGTGGTGTAGAGGGAACAAAACTCAACATAATAAAGGCCATTAATGACAAAACCAGAGCTAACATCATACTCAATGCTGAAAAGCTGAAAGCATTTCCTCTAAGATCAGGAACAAGACAAAAATCTCCACTTTTGCCACTTTTATTCAACATTGTATTAGAAGTCCTAGCCACAGAAATCAGATAAGAAAAAGAAATAAAATTCATCCAAATTAGGAAGGAAGAAGTAAAACAGTTACTGTTTGCAGATGACATGTTACTATGTAAAGAAAACCCTAAAGACTCAACCAAAAAAGTATTAGAACTAATACCTGAATTCAGTAAATTTCTAGGATACAAAATTAATATACAGAAATCTGTAGAGTTTCTATACACTAATAACAATCTATTAGAGAGAGAAGTTAAGAAAACAATTCCATTTACAATTGCATCAAAAAGAATAAAATACCTAGAATTAAATTTAAGGAAGGAGGTGAGAAACCTGTACTCTGAAAACTATAAGACATTGATGAAAGGTAGCGAAGATGGAATAAATGGAAGGACATACTGTGTTCAGGGACTGGAAGAATTAATATTGTTAAAATAACCATACTAGCCAAAGCAATCTACAGATTCAATACAATCTCTATCAAAATACCAATGTCATTTTTCACAGAACTAGAACAAATAATTCTAAATTTTGTGTGGAACTTCAGAAAACCCCAGATAGCCAAAACATTCTTTAGAAAGAAGAACAAAGTTGGAGGTAGCACACTTCCTGATTTCAAACTATACTATAAAGATTTAATAATCAAAACAGTATGGTACTGGCACAAAAACAGACATATAGATCAATGGCACACAATAGAGAGCCCAGACATAAACCCATGCTTATATGGTCAATTAATCTTTGACAAAAGAGGCAAGGATATATAATGAGGAAAAAATATTCTCTTCAAAAAATGGTGTTGGGTAAACTGGACAACTACATGCAAAAGAATGAAACTAGACCATATTCTTACATCATATACAAAAATAAATTCAAAATAGAGAAACAAATACCATATGCTAACACACATATATGGAATCTAAAAGAAAAAAAGAAGGTTCTGAAGAACGTAGGGGCAGGACAGGAATAAAGATGCAGATGTAGAGAATGGACTTGAGGACACAGGGAGGGGCAAGGGGAAGCTGGGGTGACGTGAGAGAGTGGCATGGACTTACATACACTACCAAATGTAAAATAGATAGCTAGTCAGAAGCAGCCGCATAGCACAGGGAGATCACCTCGGTGCTTTGTGACCACCTAGAGAGGTGGGATAGGGAGGGTGGCAGGGAGAGGCGAGAGGGAGGAGATATAGGGATATATGTATACATACAGCTGATTCACTTTGTTATAAAGCAGAAACGAACACAACATTGTAAAGCAATTATACTCCAATAAAGGTGTTAAAAAAACCCAAAACCCAAAATAGATTAAAGCCTTAAATGTAAGACCTAAAACCATAAAACTCTTAGAAGGAAAGATAGGTAGTGCGTTCTTCGACATCAATCTTAGCAATATATTTTTTGATGTCTCCTCAGGCAAAGGCAACAAAAGCAAAAATAAACAAATATGGTTATATCAAATTAAAAGCTTTTGCATAGTGAAGAAAACCATCAACAAAATGAAAAGGCAGGGCTTCCCTGGTGGCGCAGGGGTTGAGAGTCCGCCTGCCGATGCAGGGGACATGGTTTTCATGCCCTGGTCTGGGAAGATCCCACATGCCGTGGAGCAGCTAGGCCCGTGAGCCATGGCCACTGAGCCTGCACGTCCAGAGCCTGTGCTCCGCAACGGGAGAGGCCACGACAGTGAGAGACCCACATACCACTTAAAAAAAAAAATGAAAAGGCAACCTAAGGAATGGGAGAAGATATTTGCAAATGATATATCTAATAAGAAGTTAATAACCAAATTATATAAATAAATTATGCAACTCAATATATTAAAAAAATTCTGATTAAAAAATGGACAGAGGATCTGCATAGACATTTTTCCAAAGAATACCATACAGATGGCCAACATACACATGAAAAGATGCTCAATATCACTTGTCGTCAGGGAAATGCAAATCAAAACCACAATGAGGTATCACCTTACACCTGCCAGAATGGCTATTATCAAAAAAACAACAAATAACAAATGATGAGAATGCAGAGAAAAGGGAAACCTCATGCACCATTGGTGGGAATGTAAATTGGTGTAGTCACTATGGAAAACAGTATGGAGGTTCCTCAAAAAATTTAAAAATAGGGACTTCCCTGGTGGCGCAGTAGTTAAGAATCCACCTGCCAATACAGGGGACACGGGTTCGATCCCTGGTCTAGGAAGATCCCACATGCCATGGAGCAGCTAAGCCCATGCACCACAACTACTGAGCATGCGCTCTAGAGCCCACAAGCCACAACTACTAAGCCTGCATGCCACAGTTACTGAAGCCCGCGTGCCTAGACCCTGTGCTCCACAACAAGATAAGCCACTGCAATGAGAAGCCTGTGCACTGCAACAAAGAGTAGCCCTTGCTCGCTGCAACTAGAGAAAGCCCGTGTGCAGCAATGAAGACCCAATGCAGCCAAAAATAAATAAATTTATAAAAAAATTTTTTTTAAAATAGAACTACTATGTGATCCAGTAATTCCACTCCTGGGTATTTATCTGAAGAATAAAAAAACACTAATAAGAAAAGATATATGCATTCCTATTTTAATTGTAGCATTATTTACAATGGCTAAGATATGGAAGCAACCCATGTGCACATCAATAGATAAATGGATAAAGACGATATAATATATATGTAGATAGATATAGATATACAGATATATATAGAGATAATGGATATATATAATGGGATATTACTCAGTCATGAAAAATAATGAAATCTTGTTATTTGCAACAACATGGATGGACCTAGAAGGTATTATGCTAAGTGAAATAAGTCAGACAGAGAAATACAAATATCATATGATTTCACTTATATGTGGAATCTAAAAACAAAACAAATGAACAAACCAAACAAAACAGAAAAAGACTCATAGATACAGAGAATAAACTGGGGGTTACTAGGGGTGGCATTAGGTGAAATAGGTGAAGGAAATTAAGAGGTCCAAACTTCCAGTTATATATAATATATGTTGGCATGTAATATACAGCATAAGAGATATAGTCAATAATACTATAATAATTTTGTATGGTGACAGATGGTTACTGACATATCTTGGTGATCCTTTCATAATGTATTTAAATATTGAATCACTATGTGGTACACTTGAAACTAACATAATATTATATGTCAACTACACTTCAATAAAATAATTCCAGGTTTGATAACTACAAAAAGAGAAATATCCGTAGGTATCATGTTCAAAAGACTAAAATACTTTTCAGATTCATTTTGCTTCTTCACCTCATAAAAACCTAGTGATAAACTCCTCATAGGTGAAGGAGCTTGGAGAGGTCCTGCTTCTCATGAGAAATCCTGTCATGCATGGAAGCCATGTGTCCTGCTTTTGTGTCCAGAACTTCTTCTTCCACATCACAATGATGTTCATTCCCCTCCAGCCTGTTGGTTATACACAAATAAAACAGACTGCAGTCCCTGTCCTAGTGGTAAGGACAGCCCGTTGTGCCTGGTTCTCTCTTTCCAAGTCTGGTGTCTCAGAGGAACCTGTGCTGAAGTAACGGGAATCTCGTGGAGGCAGGACCTGGGCCATGGGCCAGTGAGAAGGGGGCCTGCAGTGACTTCCAAGAGGAGGTGCTTTGTGAGTCTGGTCTCAGAAGAGGAGACTTGGCCAGGCTGGTAGGAGAAGATGGACATTCTGGGCCAAGACAGTCAAGGAGCAAAACAGCAAAAAGGATATTCTTTGGGCCCGGCCCCAAGATTTGCTTGCTGGTGAGAATCTCTCACTTGACTCTTGAGCCTGGAGAAGAAGTACAGTTTGCTGTTACTGACAGGAGGAGCACCCCACTTCCCCCAGGGTTATGCCCAGGCCCCTTGGGGTCTCAGGAGGGGTGAAGAGAAAACCAGCTGGGGAAGAGGAATGGGGAATAAGAGTAAGAAAAGACTATCAGAGGGGGGCATTCTCAGACTGAAGCTTACAACCATGGACAACTAAAGCCAGAGGAGCAGAGAAAGCAGGCAGTCCAAAGTCTGCACTGGGCTGGACCTGTTTTGTAATACGTTCTTCTCCTTCTGACTTTAAAGAGTTTTTAAGGGGATCTTGAGTTTGATTCTGTGAGTTAATAGATAGGAGGTTGTGGGTAAGTTGTGTGATGTCTTTGAACTTCAGTCTTGTCATTCAGAAAATGGAGGTTATAATGCCAGCTTCATAAAATTATGAAGATTGAATGAAAAAATCCAAGTTAAGTAGATGTCAGAGACCATACATGTGCTGAATAAATACATTTCCTTTACTCTCTGCTTGTCAGGGGACAGGTGACTGTTCTCCCTTCCTCAAAAGGTGAAGGAACTCAGGCCCCAGACCAGGTCTCAGCTCATCCTAGAGCTTTCAATGTTTTCTGGCTGAGAGGAGGGTGATCATTGTACAGGGGGATTGTCACGCAGTCCTGTTTCTCCAGCAGTCAATATCAGCTCCCCACTCCTACCCCAAAGTGTTTTGTGTCCACAGTGTCCACAGTGTCCACAGTGATGGTCAACTGTGGCCACTACTCCTCTATCAGGATAACAATTACATTTACCCCCTTCTGCAGGGAGTCAAGACACAGGCAGAAAGAGAGTTGAAATGCTTTTTCCAGAAGCCCTGCAAGCAGAGAGAGCTGGAGCTGGAATTCCCAAGCCTTGAATCTCTCGGTCCCTGCTTTCCTTCTTTGATCCATGTTCCCTCTCCTCCATAGCCCAATTAAAAACAAAACAAAACAAAAGCAATGTTGCCTGAATAGAAAACCACAAAGCTAGTTAGGGGAAGAGTCTGGCAATTAGCTGTTGTTGGAATGTTTTTTTTTTTTTTTTTCCTTCAGGTGGTTCAAAAGCCTTCACAAATAATTTTAGAATAGATTGGGAAATAAGATAGCAACCGTGTTTCTCAATAACAATGACAAAAAACAAGACTGTGGTTTACCTCACTGTTTGGCTTGCAGCTTTCTTGGGAAGGAACATGGGGGAGGGCGGTGTCCCCAGGCTGGTAATGGGAACCAGGCTGGTGGGTCTTGCAGAGGATGGAAGCCTGTTCCCTTATCTCTCATGATCACTGTTTTTGGAGGATACAGCAAGGCCTGAGTCTTTAGAAGGAAGGGATTGGAGCTGACTGAGAGCTGGCAGGAGGCAGTGGCCCCCAAGTATTCCAACAAGGTTGGACGACCCACTGGCTTCCTCCCTCACTCCCGTGATTGTCTCCCAGAGACTGCTTTTCCGATTGTCCTGGTTGTGTACCAGGGAGCCTCTCTCTCCTGGGTCAGAAGCATCAGTGACAGATAGCTGAGCTCTCCTCAGTATGTGGAGGGTGAGTTGGCTGCAGGAGTGGGCCAGGAGGCTCTGAGCTCCATCCTTATTCAGCAGTGAGTGTAGTTTGACATCATGACCTGTGGTTTTAGTTATCAGAGTAACTCCCCTTCTTGAGCTTCCACGAAAATATTGGTTTGCTGAAAAAGTTAGAAACTTTTAGATGGATAACCTTTAAAGGCACCGCTGGGCCTAAGAGCATGTGATTTTTGAGATGTTGGGTGGCTGGCCCAGCGCTGGGGAGGAAGCAGGAGAGGCACCGTGGCAAAAAGTGAAAGGAGGTTTTGCTCTCAGGGATATGCAGGCACAGGGTTGGCCTCAGAAACGGGCGCCTCCTTAAACTTGGCATCCTTGGCCCCTCCGTAGCCTCAGCCCAGTCCCAGCTCTGGTGGGTGAGCAGATATTCTTCCCTTTTAGTTCCTGGAAAGCCACATGGTCATCTGAGGTCACTTAGACTAGCCAAGAAAGACAGCCACCCAGTGAACGGGAAGGATGATAAGCTCTTGTCTGAGCCAAAGAAAGCTCAGCCCATTGGAGAAGGGAAAATACAAGTATAATAGGGTCAGGGGCTTCCTTTCCAGCACATCTGAGAGATGATGGGGGAAGAAGGGGTCTGTAAGGTCAGAGGGAGAGACCTGGGTTTGAATCCTAGAACTGTGATCCTGGACAAGTCACTTCACTTCTCTGAACCCCAGTTTTCTCATCCATAAAACAAGATGATAATACCCTCCTCAAAAGCTTGTTAAGAAGGACATAGAAGGTCAAAGAAACGACGGTCTTGGGATGTGAAAGACGTTCATACAAAGTAAATTTCTCACTCCTTCCAGATAGTACTGGGGGGAGAAGATTCCAGAAAACCTTAAATCCATCCACTGAACCCATCAACTCCCTCATCATTCTCAAGTGAAGATGGGGAGAGTTGTCCTTACAACTTGTCACCACCCTTTTCTGCTTCCTGCCTAACTTGGATAGCCTTGGTCTTCCCAGAGTGGGGGGCTAGAAAGAAGGAAGAAGTGGCATAGTTATCTTACCAGACATTCCAGAGGCAGAGATACTCCTGGGAGAGGGAAGTGGGCATAAGAGGAGAGGGGAGGAGAGGCAGCATTCACTGCACTGGCCTCTGTGCTGGGTGTGTTTGTGTGCTAAGGGGCTGGTGTTCAAATCAGTTGAACTGACCCAATATCTGGGGTCTTTCCTCTGCACCTCTTGATTCATATGCGTAGGCATGGGTGTCTGCCTCAGATGGCTCCACCCCTGCCCTTATAATGAAAATAGTGATGGAAATTGTACCGATATCAATGGAAGTTGTGGAAGTGTAACTTAAATCCATTCTCTCTGGTCCGAAGCTTGTGGTCTGGCTCTGTTTGCCACACCACACCCTGGGGTTGATGTTCCTGACTTATTCGCCCAAGTCTAGGGCTATTCCATGAGTTTGTATGAATTAAGGCAGTGGTCCCAACCTTTCTGGCACCAGGGACCGGTTTCGTGGAAGACAATTTTTTAACGGACCGGGGTCGGGGGTATATGATGGTTCAGGCGGTAATGCGAGCGATGGGCAGCCATCGGGAGCACCAGATGAAGCTTCGCTCACTCGCCCACCACTCACCTCCCGCTGTGCTGCCCGGTTTGTAACAGGCCACGGACTGGTACCGGTCTGCGGCCTGGGGGTTGGGAACTCCTGAGTTAAGGTAACACTGTTGTCAAAAACAAAGCTCAACTTGTAGGTCCACACTTGGAACCCTTGGCTTCCAGGGTTGCCAACCTCATCTGTCATTGTAAAAGGAAAGAGTATGGAGAGTCAAGCCCAGGAGGCTTCATGAGCCACTTCACTTTCCCTCACATCCTACTGGAAGGAGCTCAGTTAATGGCTACACTGCAAGGGAGGCTGGGAGCTGCTGCTCTGCCTTGGAGACAAAGGACTTCTGCATCAGCTGACAGTGGCTGCGGTGAGCTTATTGAAGAGCAAGGAGCCCTTGGGGGTCACCTCCCCTGGCTGTCCTCTGTTTGCTGCCCATTGCCTGATTCGGACCCTGGCCTGTACCCACTGCTGGAGTCCTATTTCATAGGACCGCCATTGGAGACCCATAGAGTTCCTGACAATCTTTAATAACCCAGGTAGGGAACAGGTCCTGGGTGATCCAATTGCTTTCCCAGAAGAAGAGTATATTGGCTGTGAGGTGAGTTTGCTTGTCATGTCCTGTAGCAGGGTTTGTTTAGAGAGGGGAAGCTGGCCTTAGAATTCATGGAATGAGTATAACTGAATCACTTTGCTGTATACCTGTAACTAACACATCATTGTTAATCAACTTTACTCCAAAAAAAAAAAAAAAATCTAGGCTAAAAAAAACCCCAAACAAACAAACAAAAAATAAAACAACAACAAAAAAGAATTCCATGGAAATGTGCTTCCAAGGAAGAGGGAATTGTGGGGTAAGAGAAGGGGCTTGGAGGCAAAAGAACCAAGTTCTGATTTTGACTCCATCCCTTACTGTCAGTGGGCAAGTTACCCTGCCTCCCCATGCCTCAGTTTCCTCATTTGTGTGATAAAGCAAATCTCCTAGGCCTACTGTGAGGAATGGACATGATGAAGGTGTTTGAAAGTGTTTGGCGTATACTCTGCCCTTGCTACATGTTAATATCAGACCTACTGGGAAGGAACGAAATTAAGCCCGCTTCCTTTTCTTAATCACCATCAATGTCTAGTCCCCGCTGTGTCTTCTTTTCACCAGCAGAGCATTCTCAAAAGTTGTGTATCAATTTAAGTTTTTTGTCTAAATTAAATCTCATTTCCAATGCACCGAGGGAGCTGGGGATTTAAAAGAATTCTCTAGTTTGTCTTTTTGTAAAGCTAATAACCACCCCTTGATGCCTTTGGTACAAATCAGTTTTTTCATTTACTGGCTTTGTTGAAAGTGGGGTTACCTTGTATTTATTAAGAAGCCCACATATAGAGACTTGGGGCTGGCACAGAGATTGAACAAGTCAGTTTAACAAACCTGGTCCCTCCTGCCATGGGGGATGCAGCTGAAGAGAAGCTGAAGGATATCAGGGAGAGAACAGAGCCATGGAAAACGCTTGGGCAGGCCACCAGCTCCTCTCTCTGTTGGCGCTGGTGAATTGTGGCTGGGACCTGCCAAGGGGGACAAAGGAGGAGGACATTTCCATTTTACATCTGTGAGTGCTCTCCCAAGAGAGAGTCCCACTGTGCCCAGATGAATTCTTTTTTTTTTTTTTTTTGCGGTACGCGGGCCTCTCACTGTTGTGGCCTCTCCCGCTGCGGAGCACAGGCTGTGGATGCGCAGGCTCAGCGGCCATGGCTCACGGACCCAGCCGCTCTGCGGCATGTGGGATCCTCCCGGACCAGGGCACGAACCCGTGTCCCCTGCATCGGCAGGCGGACTCTCAACCACTACCTCAGATCCCTAGACACGTGCCCTGAGGTCCCAGGACTGACTTCAGCACAGACACAAATTGATCTGTCTAGTCTTTAAATCTCATTTGGTTTGTCTGTTTTCCCTAATAAGAAGAATAGAATTCGTTAGCTTGCTACTCAGCAGGGCTCCAGTATGGAATTTACGTAAATTATCTCCTTAATAAAATTACTAAATATAGCATCAACATAGTTACAAAGTTGGGGGGGGGGGAAGTAATGCTCTTAGATTGTGTCTTTAAAAAACACAGCAATGTTCCACCACCAAGGGAAATGAAATTTTAGCTTCTTAACCAGTAGGTACAAGGTGGGGGACTGGGGAGCAGGAAGCACAGGAAGGGTAGGGGACAAAGACGGAGAGAGAGGAGGGGAGAAATCTCTAAGCCAGACACAGAGATAACCATTTAATTAATTGCTCTCCAGGGATTTGCTGGGTGTTTGGAATGAGGTCAAGAATGTAAACAGTTCTTGCCTTCCTGAAAAAGATATTCTGATTACCTTCTCTGGTGTCAAAGATATTGTTCCAGTAAAATAAAAATACTAGATGTGACAGTAGGTCTGGGTATTGTGTGTGTGTGTGTGTGTGTGTGTGTGTGTGTGTGTGTGTGTGCAGGCCAAAACCGTGGGTGGGGGGCTGGGTAGAAAGCATAATGTTAGAAACTGGGGGCAGAAACTGAAGTTTTGTATTAGAGGCACATTTTAGCGCTACCTATGGGAGAAACACAGAAGAGACCCCGCAAGGTTTTGATTCCTCCCTTAGTTCTTACATGCAAGACGTTCTCTGTATTCTACCTCCCCAGAGTCTCTTGTCTTCAAGGCCCCCGTCACTCCCTTTATTCAGTTCCTTCTCTGTTTCCACACTCTCCATAACTCTCTCCCACGACCCACTTCTAACCTCTCATATTCCATCTTCATAGGGCTGCCAGAGGCATCTTCTTAAAGTGTGCTTAGATCACGCATTGTGCCGAAAAAGTCTGTGGTCCCTGATATTCTCACCCCATAGTCCTCAGCCTGACGTTCAGGGTCTCCTACCTCGCACCTGACCCTTCCTGCTCAGCCTCCCCCACAAGATCCCACCCTAACTCCCACCTCTGGTGAGACCAGAAAGATGCTCTTCAGATGCGTCCTCTGCAGCCAGGCACACCCTCACCAGCTCTCTGTGTATGGTCCACACTCGGGTGCCCAGGCCCAGCTCACACTCAGTTACCCCATCCCTCTGTGTCCCACATCACTTCCAGCTACAGCTCTACATGGTGCTGGTCCTGGCTTTTCAGTAGAGTCAGATGTTTACTCTCTGAATGCAAGGCAGCTTGGTGTAGGGAACCAGCCAGACCAGGTTCGTACTCCAGATCTACCACCGACCAGCTGTGCAAATTCAGATGGGTTTCTTTGTCTCTCTGGGACTCAGCTTCCCCATCTGTAGAAGAGGAATAGAGGCATCTACCCTATCGAGCTGTTAAGGGGATCAGATTATGTAATGGCTACAAAGGGCTTCATGCAGAGGAAGCATCCAGAAAAAGGAATGTGTGTTATTCTTGTCCGTCTCCCTCTCTTGGCTTCTGAGCTCCTTCAGAAAAGTACGGTGTCTTCTTCAACTTTGTATCCCAGCAACTCGCACAGTACTATCACATGGCAGGCTTCGACAATTTCTTGAATGAATAAGGGCAACGAGCAATGAGGGTTCCCACAAGTATCCCCTTTACTCCTGGTTATCCTCCTGTTCAGGACCCGGGTTCCGGGGATCTGTTAAAAGGAAGAGAGCGCAGCATATGCACCTACATATTTGTACGCTGCATCCCTTCTCTGGCAACTGCCTCGTCCCCCACTGTAGGCAGCATGAACCAGTCTATAGCAGGGATCCAACCATTCTTCTCACAGCTGATGGATCAGGAACAGAACTAAGGAGTCAGGACAAAGCAATAAACAAAGAGCACAAACCTCCAACTGTATTGGGCAGATCTCCCAAAGCCCCTCCTTCCTTTTTTCTACACCCACAGTCTCACTTCAGTTCCTTTTTCATGTCCCTCCCCCATTGACCTGGCCCCCTTTCTCTCTACTTATCCCGCACTTTCCATTGGAGTCCCATGGAAGTACCACCCCCCTCCAAGGCCACCCACATGGTGTCTTGTATCTGAGCCATACACTTGACCTTCAACTTATTTGATGAGAGATTATTTCCAAAAGGTTTTGTTCAACTGTGCTGTATCTGCTGCAAGACTGCGGATTCCTTAAGGGTATGGACACTCCCTAGGGCCTTGTGCCACGATGCTCATTAATGGAATAACAAAATGATTGCACCCAATCTTCTTTAAAAACAAGTAATTTACCATGGTGCCAAATTCAAGAGGTGGGTGAAGATACCTAGGGTAAATTTTCCCTCCCATCCGTGTTTCTAAACTACTAGATTGTTCTCCCTGGAGGCAACAGTTTTATCGTGTACATCTGCAAGCAAATAGGCATAGCTATTCTTTTTCCTCTTGTTACATATGTAACAGCCTTCCATACCAACTTCTCTGTACTTTGTTCTGTTTTTTTGGCTTAGGAATCTATCTTGGTGCACTGATTTTAAAGATATGTCCACAGATTCTTCGATACTTGTCTCCTCAAGAGGTAGAGGTAAACTCCCTTGCCCTTGGCTGTGGGCTGGAAGGGACTTGCTTCTAGTGAGTAGAATGTGACAGAAGAGGTGGGTGTCACTTCCAAGACTAACTTGTAAACTGTCTCTTCTGTCTCAGGAGCTCTCTCTCTTCCTCTCTGTCTTGAATCACTTATCTGAGGGAGCCAGCTTTTTTTATCCAGGTGACACCCAAGCAGCCTAGGAGAGGTTCTCAAGCTGAGGGACTGAGTCCTGCCAGGTGAGCGTGGAAGCTGATCTTCTGAGACCGGCCAACAGTGATGGGACTAGATTAGGAAGCAGATCCTGGATCCTCCCCAGTCAAGTCTTGAGATGCACCCAGCCCTAGTCCACAGCTTTACTCCAACCTCATGGGGGACCCTGAGCCAGAAGCTCCCAGCTAAGCTGCTTCCAAATTCCTGCCCATGGACACTGTGAGATAGTAAATGTTGCTTTAAACCAATACATTTGTTAGCAGTGATACACTTGGAGGTCCTTCCACAAGGGAACTTAGAGGGTGTGTCTGTTCCTTTACATAGCTATTTTGTATTTTATTGTCTGGTCGAAGCATTGTTTATTTTAATCAGTCCCCTATTGATAGGCATTTTGGCTATTTCCAAGCTGTGTTCTTTAAGGAATGCTGCAGTGAAAAATGTGATAAACATAGCATTTTACATGTGTGTGAGTGTATCTGTAGCATAAAGGCCTAGAAATGGAAAAGCCATGTCAAAGGGTTTATGTTGCTTTTATTTTGACATGTTCTGCCAAATTGCCTTGCACAGAGGCTGCACCAATCCACACCTCTTCTTGGCCATAGATGGGAGGGCTGGTTTGCCCATATCCTCGCCATCTTCTGTCACGCTTCTGGAACAAGGCACATAGGACAGACTTAATATGTTTGGTGATTGACTATCTTCTGCCTCTCAACAGGAAATGAGTCAAAATCCCGTTGGTTTGTCTAGGATCCCGGAGGTTCTCTGGCCTCACCCAGCAATTTGGTCTCTGCTGTGAGTAGTAACAGCAGTAAGTAAGAGAAGTGCTGGGCAGCCGCAGCAGCCTGGTATGTTGAAAAAAAAAAAACAAAACCAGACTAAGCCTTATCTGTTTCAGTTCCTGCTCCTAGTAAGAAAGGAAACAACCAGGGGCCTGAAAAATCTGTGCTGTGGAGATGTAAAGGGAGATCTGTAGTTTGCAGCTGGTGACCTTCTAGTCACCCGTAGGGAAGGGAGCTGCTAGCCAGGAAGGCTGAGCCTTCAAACACTTCCGCCCCAGCTTTTCTCTCTGAGCAGTGGCTGCCAGGGGCTCACACAGCAGGCGGTGCTATATCCTGGCTGCAGGAGAGCGCCCAGCTGACTGAAGCGGGCAGGTACTGGCTCTCACCTGCAAGCCCCAGTGTCTTCTGGCTCTTGGCCATTGAGGATGGCGGTCTTCTCCCAGTGGTGTGCAGGCTCCTCTTTCCTTGATCTATGAGGGTGGGAGAGGAAAGAGAAGGTAATCAGCCTCCCAAAATTCTGAGGAAAAGAGAACTCCCTGGGAACAGATTTCTGGAAAGCAGGGATGCTATACCCTCTACCTGGCTCCCTGTATCCAAGGAATGGAATGGCTTCCTGTAAGTGGCTCTTTCGTGCACTCATTCACTCAACCGATATTTCCTGAGCACCTACTATGTGCAAGGTACTTGCTATATGGAAATCTCCAGCTTCTTAGGGAGCTAATCCCACCCAGAACCCAGGATCTGTGCCCATTGCTAGATGCTAAGTGCGCTTTTCCGTGTGCTCTCCTCTGTCAAGGGAAGCTCCCCCTTCACCTGCCTTCTGCTCTCCATCGCTCTTAGAGGAAATCCAAGCTCCTCCACCTGCCACTGGGGCTCCACCGGAATGCGATGGCTCACGTTTCCCTTTCTGGCTTTCTGTCTAGCCGCTTCTTACCTCAAAATCTGCAATCTAGTCACATTGAACCTGTTTCTCTTTGCTCATTCATCTATTCAATCACTTACTCTTTCATTTTTATCATGTACAATATGCCAGGCACTATGTTCTGTGCTACAGGTATAGCTATGCAGAAGTGGTAGGGTCCCTGCCCTCAGGGAGCTAACTTCTGGTGTTGAAAAAAGACAATAACTGAGCAAATGGTACCCATTGCACGTTGTGACAATGCCTTGAAGGGAATAAATAGGCTGATGGAGACAGAAGAGTGAATAAAGGCTGGCCAGGGAATGTCTTTCCAAAGAGGTGACATTTAAGCTGAGGACTGGATCTTGGGGACCTGCTTTCTGAGCGAAGGGACAGGTGGACAAAGACAAAGACTGTGCTCCTTTGACCCCAGGCCTTCATTTGCTGCTGCTTTTATTCTCTGGCACCTTCCCCAGACTGAATCCTGCTCATTCCATGCAGATGCCTCTTCCTCCAGGAAGCCTTCCCTGGCTTCTCCTCTTCCTCCACTTGTAGACCATGCTTCCACTCTCATCCTGTGTAGTGCTTGTTACACTGAATGTTTCTGCCCATTTACTTAGTCAACTCTGGACTGGCTAGAACCATGTCTGACTCATTTGCTGTCAGAACCTGTGGTGGATTGAAATGTGTGTCCACAATGATATGTTGAATAATCCCTGGCACCTGTGAATGTGGCCTTATTTGAAAATAGGATCTTTCAGATGTAATCAAATTGAGGTGAGGTCAGACTGGACTAGGGTTGGCCCGAAATTCAATGACTGGGAAATTGAGCTATTTGTGATGAGGTGGATAGACCTAGAGTCTGTCATACAGAGTGAAGTAAGTCAGAAAGAGAAAGACAAATACAGTATGCTAACACATATATATGGAATTTAAGAAAAAAAAATGTCATGAAGAGCCTAGGGGTTAGACAGGAATAAAGACACAGACCTACTGGAGAACGGACTTGAGGATATGGGGAGGGGGAAGGGTGAGCTGTGACAGGGCGAGAGAGAGGCATGGACATATATACACT
Source organism: Neophocaena asiaeorientalis asiaeorientalis (assembly GCF_003031525.2). Lineage (NCBI taxonomy): Eukaryota > Metazoa > Chordata > Mammalia > Artiodactyla > Phocoenidae > Neophocaena > Neophocaena asiaeorientalis. Next base: position 513,329 of record NW_020174926.1, read on the forward strand.
AACAAACGTAAGGTAGATAGCTAGTGGGAAGCAGCCGCATGGCACAGGGATATCAGCTCGGTGCTTTGTGACCGCCTGGAGGAGTGGGATAGGGAGGGTGGGAGGGAGGGAGACGCAAGAGGGAAGAGATATGGGACCATATGTATAGGTATAACTGATTCACTTTGTTATAAAGCAGAAACTAACACACCATTGTAAAGCAATTATACTCCAATAAAGATGTTAAAAAAAAAAAAAAAAGAAAAGAGAGGTTTGGAGACAGAGACACACAGTGGGAAGACGGTGAGGTGAAGATAGAGACAGAAATTGGAGTGATGTAGCTACAAGCCAGTGAGTGCCCAGGACTGCAGGGAGTCACCCCAGCTGGGAGGAGGCAAGGACAGATTCCTTCTCTAGAAGACTGACTATAAGAAAGATTTGCCTCTAAAGTCTTCACATGGAGTAAAGCCCTGCCAACACCTTCATTTTAGGCTTCTAGGCTCCAGAACTATGAGAGAAAAAATTCTGTTATTTTAAGCTACGCAGCTTATGGTAATATGTTAGAGCAGCCACAGGAAACTCATAAGGAGCCCCAGGCCTGAGAGGGCTCCTGGTCCAGCACATTGCTCAGTTGAATGAATGAACACCCTGTTGACTGAAAAAATAAAAGCACAATGTGAGAATTGTGAGTTAAGTTTTATTTGGGGCAAAATGAGGACTATAGCCCAGGAGACAGCATCTCAGAGAGCCCTGAGAAACTGCTCCAAAGAGGTAGGGGGGAGGTCAGTGTTATAGGTGATTTTAGTGAAGGGGGAGCACATGCAGTCAAGCACACATTTGGGGTGAGGCTTGGTGCTCCTCAGGAGGAGCGGACGTCACCGTTAGTGATTTTAGTGCTTTTCTGGATACGAGGAGATGCAAGAGTTGGGCTCATAAAATCTTCTCCTGAAAACATCTAACTATCTGAAGACCTGTTCTGCCAGTTTTTCCAAGAGTACAGAGTGTCTCATTCCTGATCTCCACCCTGAACTCCTTTCAGCGGGCATTGAAGCTCAGCAGCTACAGGGGCTCATCATTTAATTCTTGTAGAAGTATATGGCAAATGCCAATCTGTAGTGGGCAGCCCTAAACTGCTGTCACCTCCCGTGTCCAGTGTGACCTCTGTGTCCCCTGTCCAGCCAGCGACCCTCGCAGAGCACGGCTGCTGGGCAGGAAGGAGGCCTCATGCCTGCTTTGTGTTTTCCTGTGGGAATTCCCTTTCTGGCATGTCTTGGGGAGATTTGTGTTTTTAAATCTTGAGAAAAATGAGTGGAGAAATCAGAAAAATGGTGAAAAGTATTATAAGTCTCTTGTGAGAATTAAAGCTTACAGTAAACATAAAGACCTCACAGCTTTGAAGGAATTCACTGAATCAAGTTGATAGCAAGATTGGGAAATGCTGAGGTGTGGAATTGAGGGTTAAAGTGGACATTCGTGGGCACAGGGGCAGGAGTAGGTGGAAGAGATGAGGTCGTGATCTGAGATCTGATCAGTAGTCATTGTCAAGTTGAAGCACGTATTTACTACCCTGTCTGCTAACAGTCACCTGTGCAAATAAAATACATATTACTAAGTTTATGTGTGCGGTATTCTGTTTACAGATACTTTGAACGATGTTCCTAAAAATAACAACTTTTGGAAGCAAAATAAGTCCTTAAATTGGCAATTTGATAAACGATTCTGTATGATGCCGTTAACCTGGGTGGGACACCTGGATATTACATTATTCAAATTCCACCCAAAAATGTTCTCTGGTGTTTTCTGGCATTTAAATATTCACTATAGGCTACAGTTCTCTCTCTCTCTCTCTTTTTTTTTTTTTGTGATATCTTTTTATTTATTTATTTATTTATTCATTTTTGGCTGCGTTGGGTCTTCGTTGCTGCACACAGGCTTTCTCTAGTTGCCGGGAGCGGGGGCTACTCTTCCATGCGGTGCGCAGACATCTCATTGTGGTGGCTTCTCTTGTTGCGGAGCACAGGCTCTAGGACGCACAGGCTTCAGTAGTCGTGGCTCACGGGCTCTAAAGCGCAGGCTCAGTAGTTGCGGTGCAAGGGCTTAGTTGCTCCACGGCATGTGGGATCTTCCCGGACCAAGGCTCGAACCCATGTCTCCTGCATTGGCAGGTGGATTCTTAACCACTGCACCACCAGGGAAGCCCTAGGCTACAGTTCTTTGTAAGTTACTACTAAACTGAATTTTTCTTGTTTATTTAATAGATATCTTAAGAAATATATTCATAATAATAAAGAGTATGAAGACTGTTGGAAGTATTTAAAAAATAATTTGATTTGGGGAATTCTGATTTGTTGCTTCCAAATCTGGAAGATTAATATCTGTTGGGAATTTGGAAGTCTTATAGTTCTACCTTAGACATAGCTTCTGCACCTCAAGTAACAGTTGGCTCAATCTCAAACCTGTCACAATCCCTTTCTTCAGGTTGAAAGTGGGACTATGGTGGGGCCAGTCTACTTGCTCAAGCAGGAGTCCCACTCTCCCTGGGCCAGCTGTGTGACCTTGGGCAGGCAAGGTCACCTCTGCGGGCAGTTTCCTTATCCCCGCTCCCGTGCACTGAACGCCTGCTTGGATGATCTCACAGGTTTCTCCAGCTCCTGCAATCTGTGATCTAATCTCTCTGTTTAGGCTACATTTCCAAGTGAAAATACTCTGTAACCTACTTCCAACTCAGCTGGCTGCTGGGCAGGCTTTTCCTTGTGTCTAGGGAGTGTGATTTAGGGAGGATTTATTTGCTGCTTGACACTAGGCACATCCCTCATGTACATTATTTTGCTTCATCCCCATCACAACCCTGTGAGAGAAGCTTAATCCTATTTTACAGATGATCAAGCTAAGGCTCAGAGAGGTCATGTATTGTGTCCAAGGTCACAGAGCTGGTAAGTGGTAGGTCAAGGAGAAGGGGGGGGGGGGGGTCCTGTGAAATGACCTCTGGGCTTGGGTGGAAACAGGCTGCACAGAGAGCCCTCCTCTTCCTCTTTGCTTCGTTTGCATTTCTTGCCTCCTGCACAGAGGGAGTCTCCTGTGAAGTGCTTTCCGACCAGAGGGAAATTGACATCCTGTGGGAAGTGCTGGCACAGCTTAAACTTTGGTTTCAGTGCTGAAGAGAGAAGGAAACTCTGGTGCAGATTAAGGTATGAGGCGGGGTATAGGCTTCTGTGTCTTCTTCCTGCTCCGTAGTGGCTTGGTGAGAGGCTGCTCTGTGCCGGGCATGCTGTCAGCCCTGGGGTACAGAGGTGGGTCAAATTCATCCCCTCAGAGTGGGCCTGTGGTGTGATGGGGGAAGCAGTGAGGACACAGTCCCCTGGTAGTGCTGGGTGTGGCTGGAGGACCCATAGGGCCAATGGAATCACCTCTCCCACTCTAGTGCCTCAGTGTCCCCTTCTGTAAAATGGTACGTGGGGAATGGCATTTCCTTCCTGATTTGTATTTCCCAGATGTATGATCAAAATAAAGCTGTCTTTATACTCTCACTTTTAAAAAGTGCTTAATGCCATACATTTTAAGCTCTAGAACAAATGGCCATGATATTTACGTTACGAATGGATTCTTCACTGGCCAGAGGATTGATGCAGGTATCTTTAGGGGAGAAAGCTTCCTTCTGCTATGGACTGAATTCTGCCCACCCCCACCCCAAATTCATATATTGAAGCCCTAAGCCACCAAGATGACTGTATTTAGAGACTGGAATTTGGGGAGATAATTAAGGTTAAATGAGGTTATAAAGGTAGGGCTGTAATCCTATAGGATTGGTGGCCTTATAAGTAGAGGAAGAGAGAGAAACCTCTCTCTTTCCACACCGAGGAAAGGCTATGTGAGGCTAAGCAGAAGGTGGCCGTCTGCAACCCAAAGGGAGAGCTCTCACCAGACACCAACTCTGCTGACACCTTGATCTCAGACTTCTAGCCTTCCCACTATCAGAAAATAAATTTCAGTATTTAAGCCCCCTAGCTGGGTAGCCTAAGCTGACTGATACACTGTCTTAGTCCATTTGGACCGTTATAACAAAATATCATAGCCTGGGTGGCATATTAACAATGGACATTTATTTCTCGCAGCTGTGGAGTCCAAGATCAGGGTACCAGCATGGTCAGGTGAGGGCCCACTTCTTGGTTCATAGTTGGTGTTCTCACCTGGTGGAAGGAGCTAGGGAGCTCTCTGAGTCCTCTTTTACAAGGGCACTAATCCCATTAGTGATTAGGTGACCTAACCTCCAAATACTCCCAAATTTTCAGGGGGTTAAGATTTCAACATATGAATTTTGAGGGACACAGACATTCAGGCAATCGCATACCCCCTCCTTGCCTCGGTGGCATGTAAATGTGCTTAGACTTCAATTATTAACATGAAGAAAAGGTGTGTGGGTGTGTGTGTGGGAAGTATGGATGCGTGTGTGTAAGGGCGGGGTGTGTGCATAGGGGTGTGTGTCTGTATGTACATTACTACTACTTTAGACAAACCTTCCGAGAAACAAAATCAGAAAATAGGTGAGAAGTCCCCTCCCTGAGAGTAAGAGGGCCCCCTTCTCTGTGGGGTAAGCACCTCACCACAGAGGAGCCCCCTTCTGAGACCCTGATGGTATCTGAGATCTGGAGGCTGCAAGTTCTGTTTCTTGGCCCTCATTGCCTTGTTCCCCTGCCCCAACGTGAACAGGCAACGTGAACAGAGATCCAGCTTTATCTCTGTCTCCTAGCAACCACGCTTGGAAGGTGGAAAGAACACGGCAGGGCCTGGAGACTGGGCTGGGTCAGGAGGGCAGGCGGGAGACCTGGGCGCTGCTCCAGGAAGCCCGCATCCTCAGGGCTAGACAGATGCTTTCTCAGTGGTGTCGCTAACAGTGGGGTGGGAGGCGGTCATTATTTAACTGTATAATTTGTGTTGACAGAATGGATAAGAATGTTTCATCAAGCAATTACACAAAGGAGTCTGATTTGTTCCAACACACAAAGGTGACAGCCGGCAAAAATTAATGTGCACGTGTGCTGGTGCATTAAATGTCTGCAACCAGACTGGAGGGAGACATTCCCTTCTCCTGGCAGAGTGAGAACAGTTCAAGCAAGAAGCATCTCCTCCTTCAGCCGCTCATCCCAGTAAGTGTCCCCCGGGGTCTTGGCCTCTCCCTCATGCCCTGGGAGCCTCTTACTCCAGCCATCTCTAGTAGAGTGGGGCTCAGACCGTCATACTCTGCCTTCCTCTGCCTTTGATGTTCGTCTTAACCAGAGGTCATGTGGATGAAGATTAAAGGTCCTTGGAGGAAAAGCAATGTCACAAAAAGCGGCTTGCATCTGAGGTTGGGGTGGAGAAGGTGGGGCTTGGAGAGAGGCTGTCTTCTTGTCTGCTTTGCCTAAGTCGTAAGAGGAGCCCTTCTTGCTTTTTTTCTGTTTTTCTCTGCTTTCCTTTGGTGACCTTCCCTCTCCTTCCCTTTCCCTCCCCTCTCCTTCTCTTCTCTTTATTAGAGGAAGGTTTGGGGAGGAAGGTTTAGTGATCACAGGCAGGTTCATGAATATTAGCGGCTACAAATGGGGAGACACTCTTATGGGATGTAAAGGAACAGGATTAGGAATCCATAGGCCAGGGCTTCTATTTCTGGCTTTGCCACTGGATTGCTGTGTGATCCTGGGCAGCTGGGCCTCAGCTGCCTCACTTTGAAAGCACACGGGTTAGACTAGATAGTGTTCAGGGCCTCTTGCAGTTCTAACTTTCCGGACTACCCCGTTGGCCATTTCACAAAAATCTTGAGATTTGGCGCCTTGGGCCTGCCATTGTCATAGCAATGGGGAGGAGGGGCAGGGCTGACATGCTGCTCAGACTTTCCCTTCCAACTGTCGGAAAACACTGAGCGGGGCAGTACTGGGTACAGGACTTACTCTTTTTCTGGTTCCCTCATCCCTGTACATTTTTCCCCAATGAAAATATCTTTATTATTACTATTATTATTGGACGATTAAAGTCCTTATACATGTTGCAAAAAGAAATTCAATTATGGACATATTCCAAGTGAAATTCCCCCTTATAACCATATTCATCCATGGTGTATATGTTCCTAGTTTTAAAAGCATACCCATATATATGACATATGTGTTTCGATTAATGGAATTTTGATTCTTGCTTTGATTTTCTGATTCATGGACTGCTGACATGGTGACCACCAGAACTGTCGTAGCAAAAGGAGGGAAGGGAGCAGCGGCTTCTGAGGGGAGGCAGAGAGACACGCTGTCCCCATCGGCAAGCTGGGTCCTGTCTTCTGAACACCAGGAGTCTCTGCACTCTATCCTAGTGCCAGGTGTGTGGAAGTTTCAACCTGAAGGAATTTTAGAACTCGTGATGGATAATTGTATGTGTCAACTTGACTGGGCTAAGGGATGCCCAGATAACTGGGTAAAGCATCATTTCTGGGTCTGTTGAGAGTGTCTCTGAATGGAATTAGCTTTCGAATCAATAGACTGAGTAAAGAAGATGGACCTCACCAATGAACGTGAACCTCATCTAATATGTCAAGGGCCTGAATAGAACAAGCGACTGGAGGAAGGAGGAATTCACTCTCTCTGCCTGAGCTGAGACATCTGTCTTCTCCTGCCCTTAGAGGTCAGTGCTCCCTGGGCTGAGTTATACCACTGGCTTTCCTGGTTTTCCATCTCATAGACAGTAGACTATGGGACTTCTTGGACTCCATAATCATGTGAGCCAATTTCTTTAATAAATCTCTTCTTATGTATATCCTATTGGTTCTGTTCTCTGGAGAACCCTAGCACAGACCTGTTGATACATTTCCACAAAAGCACAAGTGAGAAGCTTCTTAACCTTCTAAAAGCAAGCGTGAAACCAGCTTGTTGTTAGAACAATGGCAGAATCTCCAGGGATTGCTGTTTCTTTCTCTCTCTTTAAGAAATTTAAGCATTACAAAAAAAAATGCCTTTTATTGTGAAGAAATTAGAAAACAGATAAGTTATAGAAAAAAATCACATGTTCCTTTAAAAATTATTTTTTTTTTTAAATCAAAGAATAAGTAAACTTTTTGCACACATATAATTGAGTAGCCTTTCCAGTGGCTTGTTAATTGCCATTTGGAGACAGCTTGAGGTCATATATCACCTATTATACCTCCTGGGACCTAGACATGGAAGTCACATTTATTCAGCCAGACCCTTGGAACCCAAAGATGTATATAGTCTGGGTTCTTGTTCTGAAAGTTCTCACAGTATGTTAGGAGAATGGTCCCCCTTTCCTGCCTCCAATCACTAAAGTACAGTATGGTGTGTGCTAACATTTAGAGATATACTAAGCATCATGGGAGCGGAGAGGAAGAAGTTGTTAATTGAAGAGATGGGAATCTGGTAAACTTCAAGGTCATTGAGCTAATTTAGAACATCTTCCTATTCAGACGTTAATCCCAGATACAAGCTATTTACTCTCATTATGAGGGAGCTTTAAAGATTCTTGTGGGCGGATTTGTAGAGAGAGGGCTCCAACTTTTACTTTCAGCTGTTTGAGGCAGAGATGCGGGTGGTAACATTTTATTTTCCCTCTGCAGAAACCCTGCACCCTCCACCACCTAAGTCTATTGTCTTCCATATGGGTAGGTGGGTGAATGTGTGTCACACTCTAGGGCAACAACACTGGCTTCATTTTTAGTGTGTGCCAGACTTCAAGTCTTGTGATTCTACCAAGCTGGAATAGACTGGTTATACACAGAATTCTTCCCTATAAGTCCTTGGAAATCTGTGTGCAACCAGTCCTAAATCAACTGTCACTCATTCTGGAGGAAAAGTATGGGATGGATGAGAGCATTCTCACGCCATTACAGGAAAGTACATTTAATGTAACTTCAAACGCAGGAAGAGAAATCTACTGACTTAGGTTGAGTTAACTGGTAACAGATCTTGAGACAGAGAATTGCATATGGAAGGCTTCTTGTAGATTGCTCTTAGGAGATACACTGGTAAGAAAACAAAGAAGACTGGATTAGGCAGTGGAAGAAATGAACAGATCAGCAATGCTGTTGCAACTGAGGTTTCAGCTGATCTCACAGAGACCTCTGGAGGTGGGATAGAATTCAAAGTTGCCCAAACTGAGGCAAGAGTGTGGTGGCTGTGTCCTCACATCAGCCAGTCCCTGGCTATGGGCTACCTCCTGGGAGGAAGAATAATTTTGGTTGAACCGGATTCCTGCAGCCAACGATGTTTCCCAGTGAGGCACGCAATGTTAAGCTGTCAGCAGTGATATTCCCAGCAGCAGAGGGATGGATGTTAGGAGAAATGGAGACCTAGGGAGACAACAGTATCCACTACAGTCTACTTTTTGTGCCACTCAGATCTACTTACTTCTTATGTCTCACCTGGAAACAGGTCCTTCAGGATTCAGATGGGTCACATTTTTTAGGAATTCACAGGCAAAGGATTAGTGGGACAAACCATACCTCCTACTTCTATGGTTGATCTTGAAGCCATAATTAATACTCACTGTCCGCCTACTCCATCACCATTCTAGATACCCTTTGCCTTTGATTGACACTTTTAATAGCTTAAGTGGTTTGTCTGGTGGGGTGAGCCAGGCCCTAATCCCTGAGTGGTCTGAGCCTCTGGTTACCATGCTCTTCTTAGGACACAGAGAACTGTATTTGTCAATGTACTGCTAAAACAGGGCATATGAGCACTAAGAGATGCCACAGTAGATCCGTTTAGCACCAGAAATATTCTTTCCTGTCCCCAGTGTCTAGTAGCAGCCCCATCTTTTGTTAAATGATTTCTTTCCATGCCTGTTGGTCTTTAGTATGAGGACCCCAAAGTAACTCTTAATTGTTGTAGCTTAAAGTTTAATGGATTCTTTTTGAGACCTCCAAGGCAAAGTATTTCCCCTCTGAGACCAGGACCTCTAGACCTACAGAGCCTAAGATTGTAGGATTGGGAGCATAAATTACTCAAATGGAATATGGATTGTTGGTAAGTGGACCTACTCCTACTTCTACACTTTAGTTTCCTGATTCATGTATTCCACTTGTAGGGGATACAGTACCCAACAATGCTCATTAATTTAGGATCCATACTGCATCCAGACGATGGTATCAATTTCAAGTTGACATCTCAGTTGCTTCTTTAAGAGGCAATTCCACTACTCTGCAAGGTTGGTGACTCCTGAGGGTGCATACTCACTGCCACTGCTATAATTTTTTTTTTTTTTTTGGCCTCAAAGTGGGTCTGTTGGCCTAAGGCAATGTTGGTTGGGATGTTATGTCAGCTGACAAAATCCATTCTAAGTCTTCAGAGAGTTGGGTTGACCAAAGTCCTATGGGTAGAAAAGACAAGCCCATATTGGACGTATGTGTTGATATTACTCAAATTGAATCATCACTCCTTTCAGGGTGAAGGGATCAACTTGCTGTCAAGTGCCTAATTGATTTCCTCAAGAAATAGCGTCAAATATGGGGGCTCAGCCTTGATGTCTGCTGCTGTCAGGTTGGATATTTAGTTGTAGCAGTAACTAGATCAGCCTTGGTGAGTAGGAGCACATCCTGTTGTTTCCACGAACAGCTTCCATCCCTTATATCATGATTATTCTACTCATTTACCCATCATATCAGCCCTAGGGTGGCCCATAATTAATACTGGCTGATGTGAAATGACCAGGTCATTAAGTTCACTTGATTGTTTGGTGTCTCTTCCATTCTGGGTATTCTTTGGTGCTATTAATATGCAATTATTCTATCTTCACACTTTATATCCATTCCTGTTTGTCCATCCAGATGAGTTTCCTAAGACTTTGCTCCCAATCTTGTAATTTTTCTCCTTTCTCCTAGCCAGTCAAATAAAAGATGCCCTAAGTGTATTAATATTTTTACTTTGGGCCATTTCTCTTTCCACAAAGTGGAGAGCTGGATGCGTTGCCCAAAGCCCTGACAATTGGGAAGATTTCCCCTCATTGCTATCTTTCAGGGCCACCCCTGATGGGACTGTAGCAATAGCAGTTCATTTTCAGCTCACATTGACATACCAAGGTGACCCATCCATATACCAACCTCAGACTTTTCCCTCCTCCACTAGCTTAGTGTAAGGGAGCCCTCCCATGACCTCCTAGTCCCCGTAACAGGTGTGAGCCATGGGAGTGCAACCATGGTAGATGACATGGGGGTTGAGATTACCTGCTCATGTAGGCTACCAGCAGACCAGAGGTCTCACTCATGCCTCATCCCAGATGTACCTCTTCCAGCTTACAAAGCTTGATGTTGGGTTGTCCTAACTTTATGGCTTGGTGGGTATGACCTAATTCAGCTCAAGATGGAGGTCTGGCTGCATGGCCACTTGATGTTCATGCTCACATAGTCCATCTTTACTAAGGCCTCGTGGCATACCAGGTGCTGCCTTTTAAAAGAAATGTCTGTTACAGATGGCATGGCCTTGCTCCAGAACCCTAAGGGTCACATTGTGATTCTTATTAGGGCTTGCTTGTTCAACTTTACTTGATGTCTTCTCCAAACACAGAAACCTCTAATACCACAAGGTCTGCCAGTTTGTATGGCCAAGTGACAGGACTGTCTGTGCCACAGCCTGGACCTGCTACAGAGCCCTTTCTAAGCCTCACTTAAAGCTGGCACCCTTTTGTATCACCTGGTAAATGGGCCAGAACAGTTTTCCAAGTGTAGAATATGCTGCCTCCAGAGGCCTACCAAGCCTGGTGCTTCTTTCTTAGTGGTAGGAGTTGTGAAATGCAATAATTAGTTATTTATTTGGGGAAATGTCATTCTATGCCCCAGATCATTGGATGCTAAAACTTCATTTCCGGGACAAGACCCTGAAACTTTATAGAGTTCCTCTACACCCTCTGGAGTACATGTGCTTTACCAAGTTCTCTGACGTATCTACCTCTTCTTGCTTACCTGGTGTAATTAACATGATGCCACCAAGACAGAGGACTAATTTGATAATCTGTGGAATGCACAGATGATTCAGTTTTCTTTGGTAGAAGGAAGGTGAATTAAAAGAGCCCTGTGATTTGTGAATCTGCACCGTTTTTGATCCTCCTTAAGAAAGGGAGAGAAGCGGATACATTTGCCAGAGTAACATTGGCATATCATGTGCTGGTGTCTGTTAACCTCTGACAAATGCACCACGTCTGGCATGGTAGCTACAATTAAGGCTGCTCTTTGGTTAAGTGGGCAGTAGTCTACTACCATCTACCACGATCTATCTGGTCTTTGGGATCCTAGCATTCCCATTGTGATCAGGAAGTCCAGTTCTGTAACAGCATCTGCCCTTGCCAGCTCCAGCTTAAAGATGCTGGTATCCTTTTACCAGCACATTCCTTGTCACTTTGGTAAAAGGAGTGTCCTCTTAGCTTCTGATGGAATATAGTTAGCTGGTAGGTTTTCTGCCTATATCTGCTGTATCACACCCACTTTTCTGAGCCCTTTGAGCCCTCTTCCATCATCTGGCAGGGAAGTTCTGGTATATCTATTGAGTGTGGACCGTTGCTTTTTTCAAGCTTCCAAGATTAAACCTGGCAGTTTATTAGCACCTTCTCCTAGGATTCTTGCCAGGGTGTTGAATTCTGTATCATGAAGGAATTTTAATACATTTGCATGCTGAGACACTGTCCTTTATCCAACAAACGACACTCCTTTATTCAACCCCCTTGAGCCATCACCCTCAGGATCCAGTCCCACCTTCTCCTTTATGTGTTTGCTGTATAGTCCCTCTCTTCCCTTAAACTGACCTTGTTGGCAGTGTCATGATTTGACCATAATTTGATCATGATCCCTATTGGTCTGATTAACAGAAGGGGATTGGGACATAGATCCTGAGGAGAACCAGCAAGGTCTAAAAGGCACCTGACTAATTTGAGGCCTCGTGTGACACTCAGGCAAGCGAGGGTGTGCTCACTTGTCTTCTGTCACAGAGGATAGGCCATCTCTGCAGGTCCTGCAGGTTTAGGGGAAGCTGAGAGTTCAAAATTCTCAACTACATCAACCCAGATCACCATATCCCAAGTCTCAGAGTCCCAAATTCTTTTCTGTATGACCTTGATTTTGGTGTAAGAGACCTGCGAGCTGAGAATTCAACCTTCTCTGAAGCTCTGCTGCTCCCACAAAATTAAGTCCTGAATTAAGTCCTTTATGCTGACAGCCTTCTGCCGCAGGAGTTTAAAATTTTCTGAAAACAGGAAATCCTGCTTTTACATTTTTCCTTGAATTGTCACCTAATTACCATGAGTCTGATTCATCTGTCTTTGGTTAGTGAATCAGTGGCATTCTGCAATAGCCACCGATTCCATTGTTGTTCCAGTTACTATTTCCCTTCATGCCTCTCCAGTGCCAGAGATATTACCCCAGCGCATCACCTTCCGTTAGTGTTCTATCACATTTAACTTTGGTAGACATTTTGCAATTGTACTGCTTCAGCACACCAGAGACTATCCATACTACACCAACCACCACTGATGGGATCCACGTGCCAGCTGGCCTGGGAGTAATCACTTCCAAACTCCCATTTTATAGTCTGCTTTCTAGGATCACTCCTGATACCAATTGGCTTAGACTGGGTTCAGAAACAGACTATGAAACATTCATTTCATCCAATGTTTATTAGGGAGTTGTCTGGGGGGAAACACCTGTCCAAAAAGGAGTGAAGAAGGCAAGATTGGTGATGAAGAAGAAGAAAAGGAAGAAGAAGAAGGGGGAAGGAGAGGAGAGGAAGAGAAGGAAAAAGAAGAGGGGAAGAGGAGGAACTGACCTCAGATGCAGTTTCCACTGAGGATTCAGCCAATTCCACAGGGAGCTTTGAGCTAGGACGTCTTTTTGGTATTACTCCGGTCGAGGCAAAGGTGCTGAGACTTTGGGTTCCCATATCAGCTCATCATTGGCCACAGCTTGTCTCTTAAGAGAGGTGTAACCTTAGGAAGGCAATTCCTTGTGGCTGAAGGCAACTCCCAATGAGGGACGCACCTATGACTTGTCTGTGAACAATGTTCTCAGCAGCTGGGGACTGGCTGAATCAGCCCTGATGAGGGGATCTTAGGAGAACACTCAAGTGTCCACTGCAGGTACCCTGTGATCAGGCTTCCCACTGAGCAACCAGGAAAGGACTGGATTTAGGGAAAGTGGAGGAGCAAAGATAATATATTGCTAGTGGCAACATTAATTTCACACCTGCCTAGGATTATAAAACATTATTCTGTTTGATCTTGGATGAGATTTTCAGCCTTTTTGTGCCTGAGTTTTTTCAACTATAGAATGAGATGACTAATTAGTAAAGAACTGAAATGGCACCCAGCATATTGTAAACACTCAAAAAAAAAAAAGTTGTTGTTATTGGAATTGATTTTATCGTTGTTATTTTTCAGCAATCCAAACTTATTTTTCAGCTGCATTTTCCTTCCCACAAACCTGGCTCTTTACTGTTTTTCTCCAAAAACAAAACTTCCACTTCTATCTTGTAGATTTCTTCTCTTATTCCTGAAAGATGCCATGCAGCATGCTTACATCATTGCCCTTCCTAGACTCTGCCTTCACTGACCTCCTATAAAGCTATCTAAATCCGTCCTGTCCTTTGAAGGAGTGGAAGAAGCGTGCACATTTATTCAAGATCCTCCGCTTACTGCGTGACGTTGGGTAAGCCATTGATCACGTCTGAGGATCGATTACCTCATGTATAAATTGGGGATTAGAGACACTGTTACACTAGCTCATCATGAGGATTAAATGCGATAACTAAGTTAAACTCCAAGCACGGTGCCAGGTACACTTTAGTTGCTCAGTAAACAGTAGCTATTGGACCAAGCAGCAATGCCAATATTATCTAACCACAGAGTCGTTCAGTGTAGAGTTATTCAAAGGTCATGATGTGCAGGTACCTGTAAGGGACAAGGAGATGCAGGAACTACGGCCCCTCCCTCAAGGAGAAGAGCTTCCCAGAAGTTTTCTCCAGCCTCGCCTGCTTGTGTACATCTCCCCTCTCCATTTCTCCCTCCTCAGCACCCACAGCATGGACCCGTTACGCATCTAAACACCAATCTCCTTGACACTGTACTTTACATTGTCTTGCATGCCTCTTATGGCTCTCCAAATAGATTGTGAGCTGCTTGAGGGGAGAAACTGCCATATTCCCCTTTATCCCCCATACAACACCTAACACAGAAGTGTGCAATGCCCTACGCTCTCTAGGTGTTTGTTCAATAAATTAATAAATGAGTATTTAGGATTCTCAACGACACAGAGAAGTTTCCACTTTGCAGGTGGAGACCTTTTAGAATCATGACATCCATTTTGTAGGCTGTGATATAAAAATGCACCTGGCATGTGTAAGTAGCATTTGGTGAAACTTCTGTTTCAGTTTTGAATACATGTCAGGGGCTGGACTGTGGTGTAAAAATATATTTCTTACTGGGAATCACGATAAGAAAAAAAGTTAGAGAAACACTGACAGAATGCCTCTCATGAGGTTCCTGGTGCAGGTGCTAACCCACTCCTGGACAGAACCAAATAAGATACTGGGTGCCAGGACCTCTGTGAGGGCAAGGCAGCCACTGGGTTCAGAAAAGCTCTGCTGGGATTGGTGGGGATTCGAGAAGATGGCAGTCAAGGGAGGGGAGGAGCCCCAGCACAGTCCCTCAAACCATTGTCTGGGCAAAAAGCAGGCACCACAGGTGCACCTGAAAACCTCATGTGCCTTTCCCTTTGAAAGACACAAAGCACTTGATACCCTGCAATTGCTCAAGATTTTCCTTTGGGATCCATTTTCTCTAGAGCTTTAAGATTGTAATAGAAACATGATTGCCTCCGTTCTCTCCCAACTTATTAACCTGAAAAGGTAGCCCAGAGTTATTAACCTCTGGAGATTTGGTGATAATTTCTTGAAGCAAAATTTGTACACACAGCTTGACAATTATTGAGGGGACCACAGGACAACCTCCTCGAAATTGAAATTACGCTGGGAATTCTAGGACAGATGGCCTCTCTGTCTATAGGAACTTTGAGCTTGAATTCAAAGTGTCCTTGTCCCAGGCACCCTCAGGAATAGGAAGCATCGTGCCCGTGGGAACGTGCAACCTCGCACCTTCCTGAGTCTGCAGTGATGGAGCTCGAGTTCTGTGCTTTATTTTGCACAAATCCTTCCCACCTTGCTTCCTGGAGTCTGCACCTAAAGCCTGTCTGTCTGCTATTTGTACTCTGAAAAGTGGAAGGTAAAATACAATATCAAATGCCTTTTTTGTACTTTGTGAAAGGCCTCTAAAGCTTAGCTTGACTCAAAGAGCTTAAATCAATAGCACCAGCCCATTTTCTAATCGCAGAGAATTTAATAATGATCAGGAAAGCCATTGCCAGTCTGATCTGTGGGACTGTTAGGACTTTAACTCTTGGAAAACAGCTTCCTGTCAAACTTACATACCGTTATCATATTAAATGCCACTCAGAAGGGTATTAAAATCCTTCTTTAGAGAGAAAGCCTTACAGGGGTTCTGTCAAATTACTCTATATGCTGATGAGCTGGCGGCTTGGGGAGAGAGCTAAGACAAGCCTGGACATGGGAAGGACAGAATGTTTCTCTTACCAGAATAGACCAAAGTCAGGAAGGGAGGGGCTTGGGGTCTGTGTCTTTAATTCTGGAAGACGCTTGAGATGCCTTAGCTCAGAGGTTAGGAAGTTTACTCATATTCCTTGAAGCCTGGAAAACTCCTTGGGGTCCGTGATGAGGGGAGCAGCTCCTGAAGTGCCAGTCAGGACACTCCCGGACACCTAGAGAAGCCTAGGACCCACCGGCTCCAGCAACTTAACCCCATTTATTATCAAAGAGATCCATGATGCCCTTAGGTCCCAGCCACACACATTTTGGAAGTGCTGCTGAGGTTTCCAGCACCGATGCCTAGGCAACAGTGGAGCCTTTCATGAATTGAACCCGACACTGTTGTTTTTAGGGATTAAATTTTCAGAGAGAACCATTTAACTGGGGCAGATGGTTAGCCTTTAATGACACCCTAAAGGAAATGGGGAGGAGTGTGGACAACAGGGGATAAACGTAAATGGAGAAGAGGAAGTAATTGAAAAGCTGGAAAAAGAGGGGAGCAGGAGAGCCCAGGATGGCCGCCTGCCTCTCTGCACATGCGCTTCTTTCAGCAGCTAAACATCTGTAGAGAGAAGGAGAAATGAGTGTGTCTGGGCTCAGCAGAGCTTGTACCTCCTGTTGCTTCCTCACATCAGACCCGGTCCACCCATCCCCAGCCAAGGGCTGCAGTCTCCAGGAGTCCAGGGTCTTTTCCAAGCCATGGCCACTAAGCCCAGCAAAGGTCCCCGAGTGAAGCAGCTGCGCAGCCTGCATCCTGAGTCACCAGCTCTGGGGACTGCATGCTCACTTGATACAAATGGAAACCCCAACTCCACTTTGCTTGCTTGAGGAGTTAAGTCTTTTACAGTCACACTTCATAGGTTTTAACCCCTTTGGGCTCTTTCAGAAGGCTTTAGTCTTCCAATAAACTTACAACACAGGTACGGAAGCGGCCACACCACTGATTTTAGATATTTGGCCACTCAGAGATGGTAAATGAACCCTGCTGGTAAGTGGCAGCCTGTGGCCAGGATGCTGGCCTGGGGCCTCCTTGTAGCCTGTGTGCCCATCTGTACAACCTGCCTTGGCTTCTCTCTGTAGGCGAACAAACTTTACCACCCCAAAATACCTCTTTCGAACTAAAAGAATCCAAGTCCCAAAAGACTCAGGAAAAAAAACTTCGAACTTCCCCTTTAGTTGCCTAAAGGATTTAGATAGAACAGAGCTAGAACAGAGCTATCACCAGAGTTATCTGCCAAGAATATGGGCTAGACAAGGATATATTGTACAGCACAGAGAAATATAGCCAGTATTTTTTAATAACTTTAAATGGAGTACAATTTATAAAAATATTGAATCACTATGTTGTACACTTGAAACTACTATAATATTATAAATCAACTATACTTCAAAAAAAAAAAAAAAGTATAGGCCAGTTGTGGTGGGGGAAACTTGGACAGGGCCTAGAGGTCAGAGTCCACTCTGTGTCCCATTGTCTCTGCAGGGCCCAGAAAACGTTAGCTTACCAAAAATTTGCTTTTCCATCCCCATGTAAATTGCCTTCCTTCCCTTCAAAGTCTCAAGCAACTACCCCCAACATCCTCCTTTGTCTTCTGCTGAAAATTGTATTTAAGGTGAGTGTTTCAGCCATTCTGTTGAGTTGTTGAGTTTTCCTGGATCTCTCCTATGTATACATGCTATTAAATTTTTGTATGATGTTTCTCCTATCAGTCTCATGTCAATTTAACTCTTAAACCAACCAGAAGAACCTAGAAGGAAGAGGAAAATTTCTTCCTCACTGACACATCCATGTGTAACGTGAAGACTCTGGCTCAAGTTTGGAGCCTACAAACTGAGCGACCAAAAGAAATGTCATGATCTCTCCGATCCTCCCTTTCTTATTCTTTAAAATGAGGATAATAATGTCTAATTTAAGGCTTAAATGTATGTAATGTTTCTAGCACGAGATCTGGCACTTTTAAGTATTCAGTGGAGCTGTTGCTAGTATGCTTTCTGAAAAACCACAAGAAAAAATAGATCTGGAAAAAAAATTGGGAACATAGAGGAACGAGGAAATATTGAGGTAGGAGGCAGATGGGCCCCCAGGGCAAACAGTTTGAGTTTGTTCCCTGTGGACCGATATTCCAACACGGGACAGTTGAGAGAGGGGGCTGGGCCCTGCCCAGATAGAAAATAAGAAACCACATATTCCTCATTCTAGAAGTCAGGAGACCTCCCCGACTGCACATGCTCAGAAAGGCTCCTTGGAGGTCCAAAGGGGAGTGATGCCAACTGATGCTCACTACCCATAGGCCTCTTTGGTAGAATCCATCTTGGCTAAGAGATGCGTGCACCCACATGGGAAAATCCTGAGATACACCAAATATGGACTTTGAACCAGGCAAATCAAAATGATTGGCCAGAGGAAGCCTGGAAGAAATGCCCCATAAAAGTGATTCAAAGTGCCATGAGGGCGCGACTCTCTCTCTCTCTCTGAGCTTGCCCGTGTGTCTATCCACACGTACTATATTTCTTTTTTTTCCTAATAAATACTTTACTTGTTTCACTACTTTCTGTCTTTGCAGCAAAGCCATAGGGCCAGGGCCTTGTCACTGACCACTGGTGTAGTGGCTAGGAATTGGTGCTCTCACTGCTGCGGCCCGACCTCAATCACTGCCTAGGAACTGAAACCCTGCTTCAAGCCGCTGAAGACCGAGGCCAGCCAAGATCAATAGGACCCAAGTTTGAATGCTGGACTCTGTTGAAGACAGCTGTCTGGGGGGCTCATCCCCAGGGGCTGGTCATGAGCATGACAATGATATCTAGGAGGAAAGGCCAGTGATTGAGTTACAACACTTATTGTATATACAGAAAGGACCAACCTTAAGCAAAACCTGAGTTAGAGCTGCCCAAGATGGCCAAAGCCCTTCTCAGCCTCAAGGGCTGTACACAGCCCTTAGATAGCAAATTATCAATGAAAGCAAAAAGTCTGTATGCTACATATCTTCTCAATTATCATTGAGAAGGAGCAGTGATATTGATAATTCCAAATAACAATCAGTATACTGTCTACCTCCTCCACCAGATAAAAGCTTAAGAGGGACCTTGTCTGTCTTCTTCCCTGCTGTAGCCCCATGTGTCGCACGGTATGTACAGAGTGAGCTTCCGTTGAATGGACAAATGTTGAATGAATTCATGAGACAGATCAGGGAGGGCTAATCAATATTCAATTATTTGATATTGAATATGTTGACTAATATTGCAATTTTAGGATCTTAAAGACATGTGCATGTTTAGTCAGTGTTTGAATATTCCTTCTTTAGCCTGTACATGCTTCTAGATCATCACCTAGCATCTCTCTTACTGAAACCGTGCACCTCAGATTGGGACTTGAACCCACAATCCTTCAATTAGAATCACTCACCTGGTGTCTGGACTTACTGGTGCTCAAGTTCTTTGTGTCTCAGCACAGAAGGAATTCAACGAGAGGCAAAGTGATAGGCAAGAAGTAGATTTATTAATACAGGACACTTGTGAGAGAGGCAAGCTGGCAGGCAAGGATGCTTGGGCCTGAGGATTAAGTAGGCTACAATTTTATAATCAAAGGAAAGTCGGGGAGGGGAAAAGACTGCCTTCTTCGAGCAGACATCAGGCTTACATCACTAGCTCCTCCTTTGTATTGGGCAGGAGAGTCTGACCCTATGAGGTCAAACTAGGACTGTCATAGCACTTACTCAAATCAGTAGAAAGGTGGTAACATTTTTCTCTCACCTAATGTCCTGGGGCATATCTCGTGCTTTTATTTATGGCTTTATAGTTAAGCAAGCCTGCTTCGTTCCACGATGTTCCAATAGCTTTCTTGAGCAATCATTAACTTACAGTCGTCTCCAAAAATTTCCTAGGTTTCCTTCTCTATCTACAATCCCCTACTGGGATTTCTACAACTACCTGTATAACTATCCTATTCTATCCCTATCATTACTGCTCATTTGCTGCCTGTTTTCTGCCCACTTTGTTTGCAACCTAAAACCATGTCTAAGCAGAGACCAGTCAAAGCCAGGCAATGATATGAAAGTCTTCACTCTAGAATGAGCCTATATTTTGAGAAAGTTGGGGTGATTGGGTAAATGGGATTTAAGGTGGTCTGTATCTGGCCACCTATTTGTATTCCCTGGTCCTCACAGGCATGTAAAATACAAGAGTGAGAGGCAACCCCTACTTCCTCAGAATCTTCCAAGAATTGAGAGCACTGGCAATCTGTCTGGCACCACAATAATTGAAATTAATTGGATTTTAGAGATAATAACATTTATGCTAATGCAGGTATTGAGAGGAGACAATAGTCCTTGAGATAAGTACCTTGGAGAGGTGGGGCAGGAGAATTTGCAGTCCCAGCAGGAGAGATTAGGAATCCTGGAGGGGGGAGCTGCCGTGGTGGGGTTAGGTGGGATAAGGGACAGGTAAGTTATAAAGAAACTGGGAGGCTTTAGAGAAGCAAGAGAGAGGAGCAAGGGGGAGAAGTAGAAGAACCTCTTTGGATAAGGATAATAGTCATAGAAATGTGCCAGATGCCCCTTATTAAGTGCTATGAGTTTTAATGTACCAAGTGCTATGAGTTTTACAATGAAGTCATTTTATCCTCATAATAAGCTCCTGAGGTGGTACTATATTGTTTCCTTACTTTAAAGAAGAGGCTTAGAGGGGTTTAAGTAACTGGTCCCAGGTTGCTTGGCCAATACATATGCAAAATAAGTACTCTACACTATCTCTCATTTGTCCAAAGCAGGAAACAAAGATGAGCAATGAGGACCAAAAGAGGTGAAGTTCTGGAACAGCTCTGAAGACAGCGATTTTGACAAGGGCCTGGGGACTTCCCTGGCCGTCCCCGTAGTTAAGACTCCATGCTTCCAATGCAGGGGGTGCGGGTCTGATCCCTGGTTGGAGAACTAAGATCCCACATGCCGTGTGGTCAAAAAAAAACAGTAAATAAATAAATAGATAAAACAAGGGCCTGAAGGAAAGACCTGGGACCTGAGAGAATAAAGATCTGATTACAGGTAGTAAACACTTCACAAGAAAGGACCCTGGCTTACAGGTTTGTCCCTGGCCCTTGCATCACTGGTGGTCTGCCTGTGGGGCTCTCCATGAGTCCTGTCAAGTGAGAGGTCCATGAACAGAAGGTGGACTGCAAAGCTATGCAGTCAGCTGGACCTGCTAATGAAGCGAACATTACTCTGTGTGAGCGTGAAAAAAACCACCACTCCATCCTGGTCTGTATCCCAATAACTGGAGTAACTGACCTCTGCAGACCTAATCTACACTGGGGTTGTTAACTCAAGTTCGTGTGCCTGATGCACAGTGAGGGCAAGCAAACTGAAACGTAGGAGTTTGGAGCAGAGAAAGGTTTATGGCAAGGCCATGCAAAGAGATGAGGTGGCTTATGCCCTGAAAAGCCTCAAACTCCCCAAAGGGTATCGGCAAAGCATTTTTAAAGGCCAGGTGAGGGGGGTGGGTCGCAGGGTATGTGATCAGCTTGTGCACAGTTCTCTGATTGGCTGATGGTGAGGCAGCAGGATGGTGTCACAGGGGTTAACATTATCAGTCCTTAGGCTCCAGGAGGCCTGGGTCTACGGGCTCAAGGTCATCAAATAGTTCTTCCATTTGGTGGGGGTTTTTTACATCTGCAAAACAATTCAGGAAATTTCCATCAAATCTAGGTACTTCAGAGAGGAGCTAAAGCAGAGGATATGGGGGAAGACCCATCCTGGGAAGGCCCCATAGTGTCCCGGGTTTTCACACTCTGAGAAAATACCTGCGAACTTCTATTAACTGTATTGAGCTGGAAGGGGCATAAGTGAAGAAGACAGAGAGAGATGGGCTGGAGAGAATGGAATCTTGGAAGAGAAACCCTAGATCACATGAGTGACCGTGAGAGAGGGAGGGAAACCTCACTGTGGGTGTTCTGCCTGGAGTATGAGTAAGCTATTCTGTCTAGGGTCTTAGAAGGTTAAGTAGTGGAATAATCAACCACCTTGGAGAGAGACACCTGGGCCCTCTGAGACATGTTGGCACTATTTTGTATGCAATAGTGTGATGTGATATGGAGAAATTTTGGAGATAGAGCTGGACTCAATTGCAAGCCTAAACATCTGCTTGCTGGGTGACCTTGGGTAAGTCACCTTGCCTCTCTTAAACTCTAAGATGTTTAAGGGCCAAGTAGGATACTAATACCCAGCTCCCAACGTTTTCCTGGAGTCTCCAAAGAGTGATTCAAACCCTTGACCCACTGGAGACACTCCATGAACAGCATGAATTTTATGGAGGTGTTGATACTCTGACCAGGTTGGGGGAGTGGAGAACAGAAAATTTAGGATTTCTCCTCTTTATCTCTGATTTTTAGTATTCTTTTCTGTATTATCAAATACGTCCCCTGAAATATGAACTTTGACCTCCCAACCCTGTTTCACTCAGATTTAAGTCAACATTGAACTTTGTATTTCCCAAATGGAAGTGTCATTATTAATCCATTTGGTCAGTTTTTTCCACTCATTTTGAGCCTTTTTCAGTTACTCATGCTTGAAAAGGTCTAAAATGTACCTTTAATCTCCTTGTCATGCAGCAAACCGCCACTTCCAGCTTTCTTTTTATAATGAAAGTATTCTTCATTCAGTATAATGTTGTGCTATGTCTATATGCAAAACTTTTTTTTTTTTTTTGCTAACTGGGTCAAATCATGGGACTCTTCTTGCATATTTGAGAAAGATGACAAAATTAAAATGGGCGTGAGATTAACACACTCAACCTACAAGATCTGGTCTCAAACTGAATGATGTTTAAACTGATTCCAATGCCATGGTATGTTTAAATTCCATGAAGTCTTCTTGGCTTGCCTTCCAAGTTATGAGGAAAGCCATTCACCTCCCTACTAATCAATCTTGGAAGCCTGGAAATTCTAGCACAACTGCCTGCCATCCCCTCCATCCCAGGACCATGCCTCTGCCCCGTTCTCCTAGTTCTCTTGGTCTTTGTCTCTGGGAAAACTTACACAGGCCTTATACATCTCACTTGACTTTTCTGAAGCATAAACACAGCACCATAATGACAGTCAATTAAATAAAAAGGCTATCTGTCCCGACATTGCAGTGCCCTGAAAACAGCGAAAACTGCTAGCCACTTAAAAGCAATGAAAAGCATCAAACCAGGTAGAAATTGCCATGCTGCTCTTAAGTTCAATTTTCCTTGTAGCTCGATTTCCTAGCTTTGCACTTTCCTAGGTAAATCACATTAATGGAGGAGAAGGGGGGCATGGGGAGATTGGTGGTAGAGAGCCAGACAGTCCTTTGGAGTGAGAGCATCTCATCCTGAGCCATCAGGGAATAGAAACAGGTACTCTTGACAAGCAGTATTCAGTGGTACGAGAAGTCATTTAAATACGAAGTGGGAGCAGAGGTCTTCTGCTGGCAAAGAGTATCTTCATTATTGCTGTCATGGTGCCTGTTAACGATCCCCATCTATCATTTGTTCAGTACCTCAGTGAAATTAGCCGACTGCATATTACGGCAGAGCTCTGATGTGCCAATCTCCCTGGAAAGCATTAAGCTATCTTCTGTTATTCATTCTCCCCACCCTCTACCCCTTTTTACTGCCCATTAATGAACTTTCATTTGCATCATGTAACAATGAAGTCCTTTGGCCAATTGTGTGAAATTACAGGTGCTCTGTAGGTGCCCTTTGTCACTTGTTTGCCATCTTTGTTGAAGCAGTGGGCTGGAGTGGATTTATATTTTTAACATTATTTGACTTCTGCCCATTTCTGGATGGAAGCAGTACACTTTCAGCTGGCCCAATGAGCCTCCGCCTTTGACTTGAAAAACTGGCTTGTGCCCAACCTGGGTGAAAAACTATAAAGTCAGTCTTGACAGATGCCTTTAAGGGATCCTTTCAGCTCATAAACCATGAGGGGAACAGGACATCTCAGAGCATAACAAAGTTGCCCTTTCTATCCCGGGAGACTCTGCTGTAGAACATCTTGAGATTACTTTTGGCATGCCTCCTCTGGGATGCTTCCCTTACCATAGAACTATAATTCCAATTGTTTTGATTCAGAAAAAAAAAAAGTTAGCTTGTACTTTTGAGCTATCTTCTAGGAACTGGCATATAAAAATAGGGGAAACCAACACTTATAGAACATTTATTATCAGCCAGGTGCAGTGCTACGTACATTTATGTTAATTCTCAAACCTGCTCTGCAAAATAGGTATGAAAACCGGTTTTAAAAATGTGAAAGCTGAAGTTTTGATAGGTTAAGAAAAGAATCCAAGATTGAAACTACAAAACTATTACTTTTCTATTGCACAAGGAGGCAGTGCTGAGCAAACTGAGAAAAATGCACTCAGGTCTTGGCTTTGCCACTTGTTAGCTGAGTTACCACTGGAAAACCATGTATCCTCTCTGTTCCCTCAATTTATCGCCTGTATAATAAGGAGTGGAATACTGTTCAGCTCTAGGATTGTTATGAGATTAAATTAGACATCATTACAGCTTGGGCACAAGGAAGGTACTCGATGATTGTTATGACATTTCTTTCCTTTTGCATATGCTACTCAGGGAGACAGCTAAAAAAAATCTCAAAAGAGAAGATAAGATATACTCATGTGAAAAAAATGGAAGCATAAAAGCACTAAATTTCACAGCACCATTTACTGATATTATATACATATAAGTAGTATGGCATAGCACTTAGTAGAAAAGCTAATCATTAAGGTAATACATGGGTAGTGCAAACGCTAAAAGTAAGAAGAGTCAAATGAGGGAAAGATAACAGAAGTCAAAGGAATGACAATCACCTTCTTCCTAAGACAGCTTTGATTTTTAAAAATTATCTTTATTTTTTTTAATAGGCAGTACATTTACATGGCTCAAATATCAAAAAGCTTGAAAGTTCACAAGGGGAAGTTTTCCCCCATATTTCTAACTTTTAGTCCCCCAGTATTCCTCCCCAGGGGCAACCAGTATTGTCAGCTTTTCATCCTTACAGAAATAGAGTCTGTTTTTATAAGCAAATACATATAAATAATCTCTCTTACCCCTTGTTATATTCTGGACTATTATATACTTTGTTATGTCACTTAAAAAAAATTTTAGTGGGCTTCCCTGGTGGCGCAGTGGTTGAGAGTCTGCCTGCCGATGCAGGGGACACAGGTTCGTGCACCGGTCCGGGAAGATCCCACATGCCGCCGAGCGGCTGGGCCCGTGAGCCATGGCCGCTGAGCCTACGCGTCCGGAGCCTGTGCTCCGCAATGAGAGAGGCCACAATGGTGAGAGGCCCGCATACCGCAAAAAAAAAAAAAAAAAAGATATTTTAGAGTTTACTGTATATCAGTATATAGAGAGCTTTATTTTTATACCAGCATAACATTCTATTGTATGCATGCATTATAATTTATTAAATCCCCATTGATGGATATTAATTTTATTTCCAATCTTTTTCCACCAGTAAAAATGCTGCATTGAATAATCTTATGCGTGTATCATTTTATGTGTATGTGTCAGACTATCTATAAGAAAAATTCCTAGAACTGGGTTTCTGGGTCAAAGATTTTGTTCATTTGTAAAGTTGATAGATATTGTCAAATTATCCTCTGTAGAGGTTGTAATTTACTCTCCTTTAACATCTTATGAGAGTACTTGTTTCCCTTCAGCTTTTCCATCCTACTATAAAAAATTCTAGATTTTTATCAACCTGATAGGTGAAAATGGTATCTCAGTGTAATTTAAACATAATTTGTTCATTTATGAGGGAAATTGAGCATACTTAAGAGCTACTATATTTTCTTTTCTAGAAAATGCCTCTTGTAAAAACTTTACCCTTTTTTCTATTGTATTGTTTATGTGTATTTTATATGTGCTTCAGTTATATTTCTCAGTTTGTCATTTGTCTTTTAACTTTGTATGTTGTGGGGTTTTTTTTTGTTTTTCCACCAGGCAGATGTTTTTGTTTTTAACATAGTTAAATTTTAAATCTTTTAAACACGGCTTTTAAAATTCATTGAATTGGGCTTCCCTGGTGGCGCAGTGGTTGAGAGTCCACCTGCCGATGCAGGGGACACGGGTTCGTGCCCCGGTTCGGGAAGATCCCACATGCCGCGGAGCGGCTAGGCCCGTGCATGAGCCATGGCCGCTGAGCCGGGGCGTCCGGAGCCTGTGCTCCGCAACCGGAGAGGTCACAACAGTGAGAGGCCCGCGTACCGCAAAAAAAAAAAAAAATTCATTGAATTGATGTAGAATTATTCTACTGTGATTTGGGTTCTTGATTCCCTTCCATATTCCTCCCAACTCTGTATGGAAGAAAGTCCTGAAATCATTTTTCTACTGTTCCATGACTCTGTTATAGAGCTAGGGGTAAGGCCCATCCACTCCTTTGCATGAATGTTGCTTGGTACTGGGAGCTTAATAAATATTAAATGGATGAATGGAAGAGTGGATAAAAGGATGAAGGAAATGTTGAACTGCTGAATTCAGGCCCTGACTGTGATATGTGAGTCTACAAAGCACACAGACTAGGTGTTTTTGGATTCAGTGCATTTATTCATTGGTAAGTGAGTTAACAATGCAGTATACAACATTATTCACTTTGTGAGTGGCCATTAAATGTTAACAGTTACGTGCAACAGGTAGAATAAAAGGAGAAAAATAAAGGAGGTCAGGATAAAAACAATAAAAAAGGCTTCAGAACCTTGGACAGCAACAGGGCAGGCAGCCCTAGGACAAATTATGAATAAAGGGGTCACTTTTGGGGCACTAGGACTTCCCCTCTGAGCCTGGGGTATAGTGCCACTTCTCTTCTATAGAGCTGGGTGCTGGGCTTTCAGTACCCCTTCCCCTTAAAAGTGGTTGATCTTGGCCTGTTCTTTGAAGATAGCTGTCCTTTTGCTGACCATTTTATACAGAATATGGTTTGTCTCATCCCGGACACACAGGTCCTGTTCTTGGCTACTTGACATGGGGGAGTGATCTGCTAAACAAATCATGCTAAGACGGTAATGATTACCACTAATTTATAAATGTTACTCTTTAAGCCCAAAGAATATATCTCTTATAGGAAGGTTTTATAAGATAAGAAAGTTGACAATTGAAGCATTTTGAGCCTGAGGAATTTGGTTTACAAATTCCTAGCATATCTGTCTCTAGCAGGCAGCATTTTTACTTGCAGTAGTTGTTGTAGGTGGGTAAATTGTGCGTGGATCTTTAAATTGAAGAGAAAATAAAAGAAGAGGTACCATTATACTAATGTCCCTATGTAATTGTACTGTCAGGAGGAGTTTGGGAATGGGGAGAGTGTACCAGGAATCGGGGCTACCAGACCCCTGAAAAGGTCTCTCTGATACCCCTGATAACGTCCCTGGAACTTCTGCCATCTCAATTCCTCTGAACAGCCAGCAGTAAAGAGCTCATAGTCATGCTAATTCTGTGTTTTATTTAGTCTCATCCCTTTTCAGCACCCTTGACCACCCATATACTTCTTCTTTTACATTCTGGTCCCTCAGGCTGGGAAGAAGGATGTGACTCTGCCTCCCCAATATGCCTCAGAGTATTCGATCATCCTCAATAGCCAGGTTAGATGTGTGTATTTAAGTTGCTAAATGCTCATTCTCGTGGAAGCCATTGCCTTGATTCTGCATGACAGCGTGCTGTTTACTCTTGCTTAATGCATGACACCAGTGGGAGGGGATGTCTGAGGACTTCACCAGAAAGTGAAAAGAATGTCCCCAGAGGAGCGAATGATCTTGATGCTGACAAATAAGTACATATGCATTTATATTTTTTTTCTTAGATAATTCCAAGAGAGGGGGTGGAAAGTGAGAGAATGTCAGGGTGCTACATCCAGGCTGTCAGAAACGCTAAGGCAAAGTTTTTCATGGTGCTTTAATACTTCAAGTGACTTAACTGTTGAAAAAAAGACAGATGATTATAGAATCTTAAAAAAAAAAGAAAAAAGACAAGACGCAGGAGAGAGAGAGGAACCCCCCACCCGAAAAGGACCCAGAGGGTGGAAAGAAGAAACTAACATCTATGCCATATGCCACATACTGTACTAGCTGTTTTATATATATATTAACATAAATAATTCTCACATATCATGATTAAAGCATTTTTAAAAACATATTATAGTTGAAGAAACTGAGGTTCTGGGAGATTAAGTAATTTTTGTGAAGTCTCAGTATTAATACACAGTAGAATAAATCAGTCTCATTCCAAAACTCATCTTGCTATTTCATCTCGTTCCTCCCCCAATTATACCCTCCTGTTTTAAAGGTGGGCAAACTTAGACCCGGGAAAATAAAGTGTCTTCCTCCCATTTCTCAGTCCAGAGCATCAGGAAGCCAAAGAGGAGAAAAGATGAATCCTTTCATCTCTTCGTTTTGTCCTTCATGTCTTTAATGATGTGTTTTGATCACCACAGAGATTTTGCTGTTAATGTAGTTTGAATCCCTTTCATGACAGGCTCCTTTAAGTGATATACACTTTATGAGTTGATAAAGTGGTTGCAGTTTGGAGCTCAGGCAGTGGCACAAGGTACAGAGGGCAAGCTTCTTCTAGTAACTCATTACTCAGCATGCCAGCCAATATGCAGGGACCTTGACAGGGACCCATGCATGCGTGCATGCGTGGGTGTGTGCCTATGTGTGAGTGTGTGTGTGTGTGTGTGTGTGAATGTCCAGAGACCAAGCATAAATAATTTTTTTTTCTTTTTTTGTCTGTCTATTGATTCCTTCCAGCTAGACCACTCTGTGCATCCTAGAAAGCTTAGGGAAGTTAGTGGTCCATAAATCATCCATGAAGTCTCTGAATGAGGCTCTCTCTATTGGAAATGGTAACAGTAACTCTATCAAGAGTATATTAGGGTTGTGGCCTCATCATTGCTGTCATAACATCTTTCAAGTCATGCTCTTTGCACTTTCTGTCTAAAGCCGGTGTTTGGAGATAAGATTTTGCTATGTGTCATCAAGCCAGAAACTCCTAATGCAGAAACGGAGTTGTGTTTTCAGCATGACTAGCATGAGAGTAACATGGAAACCTAAAGCTAAACTGCTTTGGTAGAGCCCAGGTCCCCCTTATGAAATCCAAAGGGTAAGATCTCGGTGGTCCAGGCATGCTTGGACTACGGTTGCCCAAAAGAAAAGAAAGGCTTCATGAATAGAAGTACTTCTCAGCAAAATCAGCAGCAATGATTAAAGGTGGAGTAGAAGAAATGAATTTGCACTCTTAGGCAGGAAACCGTCATTACAAACCTGGCTATAGTTGAGCCAGTGATGCACAATGTGGCTTTAGGAGAATTAATTAACTTGTCTAGACCTCCATTTTCCCATCTCTGAAATGGAAATAATGATATCTGTTCTACCTGTTTCATAAGATTACTTCAAAGAACAAAAGAACTTATATGCATGAAATGGCTTTAAAATATTAATGGCCCTATGTGTCCACAAGATGTTCTAATTATCAAGGTCGGTGTCACACTCTCCCCATTCAACCAGCAAAGTTCTGTTGATCCTTTATACCTTATAAACTTCCCATTGGGGTCTGCAGAGTTACGATATGGCCCCTAAGGTTCCTGTTCCTAGTGCATGAGCCCTGTGTGATCCTCTTTCTTTCAGTGTGGGTAGAAATTGTGATTATGATGCGATAGTCATTACTATGATGATGTTAGCTTATATAGCACTCCATCATAACAGTCTGGAATGGACAGTCTCCTGCTGTCCTTGAAGACACAATCTCCATGAGTTCTACAGCTGCAAGGAAATTAATTCTATTAACAACCAAGTACGCCTGGAAGAAGACCTTAGTTCTCAGACGAGACCCCAGCCCCAGCTGACACCTTCATTTCATCCTTGTGATAGGCTGAGCAGAAAACACAGCTAAGTTCTGTTCAGACTTCTGACTTACAGAACTGTGAAATAATAAATATGAGCTGTATT
Source organism: Neophocaena asiaeorientalis asiaeorientalis (assembly GCF_003031525.2). Lineage (NCBI taxonomy): Eukaryota > Metazoa > Chordata > Mammalia > Artiodactyla > Phocoenidae > Neophocaena > Neophocaena asiaeorientalis. Next base: position 542,868 of record NW_020174926.1, read on the forward strand.
AAGCTGCTAAGTTTGTGGTCATTTGTTACACGGCGATAAAAAATGAATATACCCATTTATTCCTTTTTATTTCACTTCTGTTGCTACCAAATAAATTCCAACAAGTGTCTTCTTTTGTTTTTCTTTTATCTGTACTATTTCCACAGTCTTCCTGGAGTCAGTCTTCCTCTCTGCATCTCTTCTCCTGGTAATCTATTCCATACAAAGACAGGTGACTTTTCTATACTGTATATTGTTGATTCCGTTGGTGAATCTCATTTTCACATTTCTGAAATAGGGCTGTGTCTCCTGATGCATGTGTACATTCATTGTAGTGCTTGTTTTCTTCCCCAAAAGCTCTTATTAAATTGGTGATGTACCTTACCAATTAATAGTGCCTAAGAATTGAGGAAATCTGGTAGTTCAGTCTTAAACATGACTGTGGAGCTCTAAGTAACTTCTAGTGAGAGACTTCAGATGCCTTCTAAGGAGGAGAAAAGTAGGTTCCCTTCTCACGAACCTGTTCAATGGCATCAGTAGTAAAATATGCTGAGGACCAGCCCTTGCTCTATGAAGAAGCTGCTGCAGGCAACCGTGGGGTTTGGTATATTTGCATTTATTCTCCACCTTCTCATTGCTCCAGGTTGGGGGCATCCTGGATTCCTTTGTCACTCCTCTTCCTCTTTGACCCCAATGACCTGCATCTCTGATACAGGCTATTCCCTGATTCCCAAAAAATATCACAAATGGAGACACATTCATTTTGGTTTGCACATCTATTCTGGGTCTGGCCTGTGAGAGTGACCATCTGAGATGTCTTCCCAGGGATCCTAGGCTATCCTGTTCCTTCCCTTTCGTAAGCTCTGATTGGATTTATTTTAGGCAGAGAAAGAGAGAGCTCTGGCACATGGCCAGAAGGCTCAGATGTCATTCATTAGTTGTATGACCTTGGGAAAGTCACTCCTCCTTCCCCTAGTCTCAGTTTTCTCATCTGTACAATGGTGTTTTCTAAGGTTCTTTGTTCTATTCTCTAAGCCCAGCCGATCTTTCACCTCTTTATTTATTTATTTATTTTTTTTTTGCGGTACGTGGGCCTCTCACTGCTGTGGCCTCTCCCATTGCAGAGCACAGGCTCCGGACGCGCAGGCTCAGCGGCCATGGCTCACGGGCCCAGCCGCTCCGCGGCATGTGGGATCTTCCCAGACCGGGGCACGAACCCGCGTCCCCTGCATCGGCAGGTGGACTCTCAACCACTGCGCCACCAGGGAAGCCCCCTCACCTCTTTATTATAAATCTCCCCAAAGCCGTAGCAGAGGGTGGGTACTGACTACATGTAGTCGGTCCATGCCATTGAGGGCTTACAGTCTTCCTTGGCCTCCCAGGAGAGGGTGGGGAGAAGCCTGGGCCCCCTTATGCTTCCCATTGTTCTCAGCAGGAGACAGAGCCATAATCCAGATTTCCCACAGCACATTTCCCTGCACAACCAGACTAACTGACATCCTTCTGTCTTCAAGTTCATTCCTGCAGATGTTTCCAATTCTCATCACTTTATCATAATTGTTATGATAAGCATTTCTGCCAAAATGATAGTAAAAACTCAATTTTCCTGAGCAAAATTAACAACAAAAAGTGTTCATGGCTGGTGCAACCTGGTTATTAAGCTGTAGCAGGAATTGACTGCAGCTGTGAAATAAGATATAATTAAAATCTGGGGCTCTTCACCATGTGTCTGGTTTGTGCATTTGCAGTGCTGTAGATAAATGAATTACTGAGGCTGACCAGCTTAAGCTGTCAACTGGGAACCTGTCCAGGGGAATTACATCCATCTGAATGTCAGAGAGAGAGAGAGTGGGTGGGGGCGGGGGGGAGCGTAAGTACCTACATTCAGGAAAGTACAGTGATAACTTGGGTAAATAGGTAAGGCAAGAAGGTAGAGGGGAAAGACTCCCATCATGGACTCCAGTTTAGTTCTGCCACCAGCTGTGTGATCTTGAATGAGTCATTTCTCTCTGGGATTCTTAGCATCCTCTGATAGCACCAGGAGAAGGCAGTATATATTATTCATGAGTTGCTTTGCTCTAACATTATGGGCCGCTATTCTACTTGTTCAAGGTAGAAACGACAGGTCTAACATGAATAACTTGGCGCCATAAGAGTAATAAACATCACAGATTCATTAGCAAAAGACAAGACTGATGAAGATGAAGCCAAGAAGGATTCAGTTACTCTGGTTCATCTTTTGTTTTTCAATTTACGTGGGCATTATTAACTCATTAACTCTTTTTTTTTTTTCTAAATGATCATGCTTTTATTAAACTCATGTACAAAACTCTTATCTTCTGAAGCCCTTGTCTGGGCTATTCATTATAATGTTTTGCTTGTTATAAAATCAAAGGTTTTATGTGTGTGACTGACCTCTGTTTGGCCCTTCCACCCTATGGCCATCCCTAGACACAGCTGTACCTCCCAGTCTTTCATAATCATTTCAAATAAAAGGCATATGTGTGTTATGTGTATTATGGGTCTCAGGGCCTCAACAGACCTCTGTGGTTTTGACTTCATTTATACACTTCAGGTCTATTGGAACAAGCTGGTGTTAAGTGAGAATAATTTTTATGCCTGATTATTCATGTGGTATTCTTACCTTGGATGGCTCTGAGGGCATGGACAGTAGGTCATAGATGGGACTCTGCTCTGGAGCTGTGACGTAGGACGGAAATGTAGTGGTCAGCAGGGTACTTGGAACCTAAACATCTGTCACTTCAGTTAAACTGCTGGAGGAATCTGTCGTTCACAAAGAGGGTTGAGTTGATGAATTATAGGCTCAGTCTGTCTCTCATGGTGGCTACTTCTGGCTACTCTCAGGAGTTTGGTCACATGTCCGTTAGTTTATCTTCTAAAATCCCAGAAAGGCTTCATCCTCCAACTCCCCACATTGTCTCCTATGTCTCTCCACAGGGACCATGTTAAGACCCTCCAAAACCCTCTGTTGCTAAATGTCCATTGACAGAGGAATGGATAAAGAGATGTGGTACATATATATATAATGGAATATTACTCAGCCATTAAAAAGAATGAAATAATGCCATTTGCAGCAACATGGATGGACCTAGAGATTGTCATACTGAGTGAGGTAAGTCAGACAGAGAAAGACATATATCATATAATATCACTTATATGAGGAATTAAAAAAAATAATATAGATGAACTTATTTACAAAACAGAAATAGACTCACAGACTTAGAGAATGAAATTATAGTTACCAAGGGGGAAGAGTGGGGTGGGGGGAGGAATAGTTAGGGAGTTTGCGATTGACACATACACACTGCTATATTTAAAAAGGATAACCAACAAGGACCTACTGTATAACACAGAGAACTCTGCTCAATGTTATGTAACAACCTAAATGGGAAAAAAAATTGAAGAAGAATAGGTACATGTATATGTATAACTGAATCACTTTGCTGTACACCTGAAACTAACACAACATTGTTAATCAACTCTACTCCAATTAATAAAAGACCCCATCAAAACCTTCTGTTGCTATGACTTTCTTCAATGCCAAACAAGCCGTATGGAGCAAGGCGGGCTCTTGGTTCTCTCTGGGCTTTTGTTTCCCTAACTGATGAATGTGTGAATGGACTAGATAATATCCAAGTTTTCTTCCTATCTTGGCCTGTCATGCTTCTTAGACAGGTGTAAACAGCTGTGGCTGGATTCTAACAGAATTGTGATAAAGATTCTTAGATCAGTTTTCTTCTTACAACCATTTAATACAGGTTTTCATGGATTGAAGTTAATTCCTACTCCAGCCCTTCAAGATAAAAGCAGGCAAATCTGAAAAGGGACAATGAAGGGAAAGGGAAAAGGGCCACTAAAATATATCCAACACCAGGGTATTGCCCTGTACTAGGTTCTGCCCCCAATATTACATCATCTGGTGGCACGTTAAGTACATAGGAGCCCAGGCTCTGGGTTCTGACTGCCTGGCATAGAGCCCTGGCTCCAATACTAAGTATCCGTATGGTGTTGGGTAAGCTATCTAACAACTCTGCACGTCAGTCACCTGATGTGTAAAATGGGTACTAGAACACCCTCACTACAAATTTACTGTCAGAAGTTCAATGTGTTTGTACATGCAAAGGACATAGAAAAGAAATTGACACATAATACGTCCTAAATAAATGTTGTCTATTATTACTATTAGTCAATCTTAACCACACATACTCTTTACAAATATGGAAACTGAGGCTCAGAGAGGTTAAGTAGCTTGCTTGAACTCACCTAGACAGTTAGTGGTAGAGTAGAGTTGGGATTCAAACCCAAGTTTATCTGGCTTCAAAGCCCATATTCTCTTTTCTGCTCTAAAGGGCTTCAAAGACAAGGGTCTGGGAGAATTATTTCCACCTCAATTTTGGCTTCTATCACATCACCATGAGAACGTAGTAAAGAAAACTGGGACTCACTGCTCATTTTTCACGTGGACTCTTGTTCAAGAAGGTGGCCATCAGGCTGAGACTTCGATGCTTTTAGCAGGTATCAAGGCTGAGCCCAGTCAGAAAGCCAGGCTGCAGCAGAAACTGTGCCACTTGGCTTCAGAAAGGCCCTTTCCACTGGCGGGTGGAGGAGAGGCAGAAAACATGCCTCCTTTGGAATCAGACATTCATCATGGAAATAGGTAACTTAGCCTCTGTAAGGCTTGGTTTTCACATCTAGGAACAGGAGCCTGGGCCACCCGCCTTGCGGGTTTGTGGCCAGGGTGGCACGGCACTGCCTCTGCTAGTTTCCTGGAACATAACGCAGGAAATCTCAGCTCATCTTCATTTTTCTTTCTACTTTCCCTTTTCTTTCTCCTGTTGCTCCTTGAGCTAATAATTCTTCCCAACAATCTGAAATTGGGTATCTATGCTCTTCCAACCATTACTGTGTTTTTATATATATAAATAAAAGCTTATTGAGGATTGTAATTGCTCAGGGATTTCCTTCCTTGAAGCTTCTTTGGGTAACCAGAGTCTCTCTGGCTCCTCTCACACTCTTTGTAAAGTTAACACCTTAATAACACATTCAGAGTGTTTTTGTTTTATGAATTCTAATATAGATGAAAGTTCTCCCCAAGAGATGTTTTTAAAGCAGGTGTTTTTTTTTTTAAAGAAGATGTTGGGGGTAGGAGTTTATTTATTTATTTATTTATGGCTGTGTTGGGTCTTCATTTCTGTGCGGGGGCTTTCTCTAGTTGTGGCAAGTGGCGGCCACTCTTCATCACGGTGCATGGGCCTCTCACTGTCGCGGCCTCTCTTTTTGCGGAGCACAGGCTCCAGACGCACAGGCTCAGTAGTTGTGGCTCACAGGCCTAGTTTAAAGCAGGTGTTTTTAAGTGAATATCCACATGTCTATTTCTGTGACTAAAAGCCATTTTTTTCTTCCAGACATCAAATTGCTCTAGTTTTCAGGCAGCTCCAAGGTGGTCACCTGTCTTGTTTAACGTTTCTTTAGCTTTCTCTGAACTGCATGCTGAAAGCCCCATATGTGTGTGTGTGTGTGTTTTGTATGAGTACATATGTATGCACATGTGTGCGTTGAACATTCAGAAATATTTGTCCACAGTTTAATGTCAACCTCCTCTCTCACAATGGTTCAAGAAAATAGCTATAACATCTCTGAAAATATCTTTAAGTGAGAGTCTTACTAAGTAACAATCCATGTGCCTATTCTGTTGAACTTATCTGTTTCCTTCTGGTGGTGAATTGTAGGAACTGCTCGATCAAGGGGAAGCTTCTGGTCTTAACTCCATGCAGTTGGCATGTGCCTTTGGCCCCAGGGCTTATAGAGCAGGGCACAATTGCTGAAACCACAGTGTTTACTGGAGAGAGAACGGCCGGAAGAGAGAGAACCACTGGGGTGAAGTGTGATCCTAACAGAATTTCCCAAACTGTTGTATCTAAGGGACCTTCCTGTAGGAGATGTTAAGAGGGATGTCTCCAAAGTTAGGGTCACAAAATCTTGGGCCACAGCACTCTTGCAGGTCCTTCTCGGGTGTCAGGATGTCTGTTTATAGATGAAGGGTTCTCAGGGTGCTGCAATTAGAAGTACTGCCTCTCTTGTGGTGGAGGGGAGGGATAAATTAGGAGTTTGGGGTTAATTTATATACACTACTATATATAAAATAGATAACTAACAAGGATCTACTGTATAGCACAGAGAACTATACTCAATATTTTGTAGTAACTTATAAAGGAGAAGAATGTGAAAAAGAATGTTGTGTTATTTTCAGGTGGACAGCAAGGTGACTGAATCACTTTGCTGTACACCTGAAACTAACACAACATTGTAAATCAACTACATTTCAACAACAATAATAATAAAAGAAGTACTGCCTTTCTTTTTATAAGCATTTCCCAAAGTTATTTCAACAAGGAGCACTTTTCTAGCTGCACACATAGTATCATGCCGTGGAATGCCATTCTGCAGGACATCAGTTGTGAAGTGTTGATAAGGGCTGGAAGAATCCTCTGGAGAGGATTCTGGAAGCTAGGTTCATCCCTTTTGGAGAAAACTAGAAAACAATGTACTTCTGGTCTTTGAGACCATAGTGCCAGAAAGAATAGAACATCGGGGCTGGGAAAGAACCTGTACAGTCAGCCCACGCAATCCCAGCTTGCTCTGCTGGGGAAAGGAGCCTTGCTCAAGGCCCTTGAAGTAACAGTAGCAGAATGGTGATGACAAATCCCCTGTCTCCCACCCCCTGTGTGAGGTGCTGCAAGATGTCAAGCTCTCTACGTCGTCCAGAAATGTGGAACAGGGGGAGGGAGGGAGATTGAAAGCACAGGAGAGATGCAGAAGAGACAAAGGAAGGATTTTTGCATACTGATCCTCAGACCGGATGGCCAGGGGTGGCGGGGGAAGGGCAAAGCAGGGATGCATGTCAAGTGGAGAAGATTTAACATGCTTCTGGAGAGAGTTATAAAAAGTATCAGAGTAGAGGAAACTGTGCCTTCCTTGGAAAAGGGCGTGGAGAGAAGGGGATGGAGCCCCTGTGGAGAGCAACACTCCGCAGAGAATGACTTCTGGAGCCATTTGGCAGAGATTAGGGAGAAGAAAAAGTGGTCATGCTCCAGTTACAAAGAAAAGACATATGGGGATTTAGATTATAAACAGGTAGAAGAGGAGGAATGAGGTATCCTTTTTTGAGATAAAGCCTCTCTAGAAGCAATGCTGAAATTGAAGCTGAATCCAGCCTCTGTACCTCGACAAGGAATTAAATCTCAGAGACAGAGTTTTGGGTGAAGTAGAAAAGAATAGCTTTATTGCTTTGCCAAGCAGAGAGGGACACAGCAGGCTAATGCCCTCAAAACTGAGTGTCCCAAGATGGGGGTAGGTGGTGTTGTGATGAGTCTTATAGTCAAGGGGTGAGGTTGCTGATAAGGGTCAGGGTGTGTGCAGGGCTTGCATTCCTTCAATCCAGAGATCATCTAGTGGGCAAACTGTGACCTTCTCTGGAATGAAGAGTGCTACATCAAGTAGTTAACATCCTCCATTTGGTGGGGTTTTTAGTTCTGCGGAAGAGCTCAAAGATATTGTTAAGTATAGCCCTTGAGGGGGAACCAGGACCCTGCCCCCAAGGCTGCTCCTCTCTTGTCTCTGTATCCCCTCCCTTCCCTGATTAGGAACTGTTTGAACCTGCCTTTTGGAACTCAGGGAAGGAAACACAGAAATGCTTTTGTGCCCAGGAGCCCCACAGGGTCCTGCTGGGTTTCAAAATGTGTAGGTTGACGGTAGTGATGGATCCCTTTCCTTTTTAGCACTTTACAGTTTACAAATTACTTTTACCTGTGTGGTGTCACATACCCTCAGCAGCTCAGCGATGTTCTTGCATCATGGGAGTTGGGAGAAAAACCATGGGTTAATCTCACTATATAAAGTGGAGGGCAGGATAGGAGGGAGGGAAAGAATGACTCTTTGGGTTTCATCAGTTTATGGGAAAAACAGAGAGGAAGTGTACATAGGAGAGCAGTTAAAACACACAGACTCTGGAAGCAAACTGCACATGTTCAAATCCCAGCTGTTCCACCTAAGAGCTGTGTGACCTCAGGCAAACTATTTAACCTCTCTGTACCTCAGTTTCCTTATAGGTAAAATGGGGACAATCGCAGTACTGACTTCTAGAAGTTTTATGATGACATATTTTTATACTATGTAGAAAAGTGCCTAAAAGAGCTAAGTAGATGCTTGAAAAAAAGTGGGAAAGCCCCCTTCAGAGAATAAATTTCTTTATGGCAGTTACTATGTATTTTTAAAATAGCATTTGTTAAGATGATAAATTTAGGGTGTAATCTTTTTGAGGGAAGGTGCTTTTGGAATTGCTAATATAAATGTATGTTCGTGCACAGTCCAGCAAAGGGAACTATTAAACCAGGTCACTGAAGACTGAAAAATGCCTTCATGATATCTCAAGACCCAGAAAATTAGCTGATTTTTCAGTCTCTGGGGAAAATGTGGACCCTGCTATTGGCCCCTACTGCCTGCCTGTGCCCTGTGATGCCAACAGTCTCAGAATATAAGCAGTGCCCACCTGGGTCCCAAGAGGGCTCTCTCACTGTGCCCCTATGTGTGCCCTCAGGGTGGAACCTTAGCCTGGTGGTGGGAGTCCATGTCCAGACTACAGCCCCCTCTATTCCTCCTTACATTTCCCCCAGTCCACACTTGGTGGCTCACAGCTTCCCAAGTTCAAAGACAGCACTAGAGCATCCGCCAGCAGATATCAGCCACCCTGCTCACTTTTAAAATTCCTGCAGGAGATACCGTGTGGTCTTAGCTTAGCCCAGGGTTTGGCATATGGAGCGGTCTCAGGAAGTGGCAGATTTTATGATTTTGGCTTCTAGTGCCTTCTTTCCCAAAGGGCAGGGTAACGACTGCTGATTTAGACACTGGGAACAAAGGAAGGTGACGAGCATGCCCAAGGGCAACCCTTGGAACCCCCCCTGAGGTCTGGTGCACGGAGAACATCTGGACAGCATCGCTTTCCTTCACTTTTGGCAGCGCGGCTTCAGGAGAGGCAAGCGACGAGGACCTCTGAGTGACACTAAGTCCTCAGAGCTCCTTGAGAAGGGCTAAGTATAGTAATTTGTTGGATGACTCAAATTTAAAACAATAACCCAGAGGCATAATAGCACAGACCAAGAATACCTACTGCATGTGATGGGCTGTTAATGGGAAAAGAACAGTTTGATTTGGTGGCAGAAAATCTTCAAATGACTTTCACTCTGGATGTGTACTCTACAGTGTGGAGAGCTAAGTTTTCTATCAGGGTTAATTTAGACCACTTCCGCTCTGCCTGCCGAGAGCCATTCTGCTGATGGAGGCCCCTTTACTTCTCCACTTTCCCCACACCTTGAAGCAAATTTCTGAGGCTTCATTTGTGTGTCCATTCTCTTTCTCTCTCTCCCCCTCTCTGTTTCCTCTTTCTTTTCTCCATCTCCCTTTCAGAGGAGCTGCTACTTCAGAGGCACTTTCCTAAGTGAGTAATGCAGAGTAAATACACTGTAGCCATAGCACCTGCACCTGGCCACGTGGAAAGCTGTGAGACACAGTCTGGAAATCTGCCCAGATCTGGGAGAGACCTCGCCAACCAGGCCCAAGGCTCTTGTTTCACCGTTAGGAGGATGGTCCAGGGAGGCAAGTGACTAAGGTCACTAAGGTCTCCCTGTTGCCAAGCAGAAGGGCTGGGAATGGAAGCCCTGCTTTGCCCCCTTCATCGTCTCCCTGGAGGTCTTCCCACCTCTCTTTCCTGTCCACACCATCCCCACCTCTGACCACATTGACTTAGGAGCCTGGTACAACTCACTCCCAGCACCATCTCTTGGGAAGACGAGGGTTAGAGGGCCTCACGTCTGAAAGGGATTTTAGAATATCAAAAGTCACTAAGCCCAACCCCGCACCCAGGGAAATAGTTCTCCTCCTCCTTTCCTTCTTAAATCTCACTCCTCCTTCCTGGTGCTGCCTCCCAAGAAGCGACCACAGATCCTCTCAGACTTGCATCACCAGGGCAGCACTCCACACACCAGCAGGCTCCCTATGCATTTCCTATCACTTTTTCCACTGTCTCAGTGCCCTTCCCTCTGATGAATTCACGTTCGATGTGAGTGACAGTTAACATAATGGAGAGCTTCCTAGGAGATCGCCCAAGGAATTAAATCTTTAAGGGTGGAATTCCACATTATGGCAGGCCAAAAGAAACACACACCCACACGCACACACAGGTAAACACACAGACACACACAGATACACAGACCTTCACACAGACAAGTTTTTTTGTGGGAGACTTTCACATCTCACCGCTAAGAAGACTGGCTCCACTCCTGTAGGGAAACAGTTCCTTTGCAGACAATCAACATATTCAATTCAGTTTAGCAAATCATCCCATAGTAAGTTGAATTGGCGATTGGGATTGACATGTGTACACTGATGTGTATAAAATTGATGACTAATAAGAACCTGCTGTATAAAACAAACAAACAAATAAAGAAAAAAAACAAGTAATATTAAACTTTCTTTGGGTTATTTGTATGGAAATATGTTAATATAAATGTTTCAGACATTAAAAAAACAAAAAAGATATGTTGAAGTGCTAACCCAACCTGAGAATGTCACTTTATTTAGAAATAAGGTCTTTGAGATGCAATCAAGTTAAGGTATGGTTATACTGGATTGGGGAGGACCCTAACCAATGACTGGTGTCCTCACGAGAAGAGGAGAGGACACACAGAGATACACACAAGGAGAATGCCGTGTGACAATGGAGGCAGACATTGGAGTGATGCATCTACAAACCAAGGGGCACCAAGGATTGCTGTAAGCTGGGAGGAGACAGGGAAGGATGCTTCCCCAGAGCCTTCAGAAGGAGCCCAGCCCTGCTGACACCTTGATTTCAAAGTTGCAGCCTCCAGAACCGAGAGAAAGAGTACATTTCTGTGTTAAGCCATTAGGTTTGTGATCATTTGTGATGGCAGCCACAGGAAACTAATACAATCCCTAAGTGCTCATTAAGTGCCAGGCTTTCTTCTGGAAACAGCAGTGGGCGAGGTGTATGTGGCCCCTGTGCTCAGGGAGCTTACTGAGGTCTCTTTGCAGGGGCTTGGGTCAGGGGCTAGTCTGTGGGTGGGGAGGATTCCGCACTCGGGCTCCCTCAGCGCAACCTGAATTGGCTTCACCTGGCTTCCCTTCAGTTCCACAGTGGATGGTGTGTCCCCCCATGTCCAGCACTGGGCTTAGAGCTGGTTGGATGGGGCCCAGTCCCGTCTTTAGATGCTGACCTCCTCAACTTTTTCCTCCACTCATGGAGTTTGGGGAAGTATTTGCCTTTGGTGTTAAGTAGACCTAGTTTTGAATCCTCACTCCACCACTTTTCAGTTAAAACTTTCATTTCCTTATGTGTAAAGGGGAATATTTGGATGTTGTGAGGAATCTGGGAGGAAGATCCCAGGGTAAATCACAGAGTCAGACAGACGGATGGACCTGGGTCCTATCATCTCTGCTTCTACCCACCACTTGCTTGAGCAAGTTACTTAACTTCCTGATCCAGCCTCACTTTCCTCATCTATAAAATAAGACCAGTAATAGCATTAATCCCATGGTGTGGCCGTGAGCACTGACTAACACCTGTAAGATGCTTGTAAGAATTCCTGGCAAATAGAAGGTGCTCAATAAAGAGAAGTTGATATTATTGCTTTACTGATGAGGAATTGAGTCACAGAGAGGTGACATGATCTGTCCAAGGACAGTCCGAGGCTGAGCTGGTCCCCAGTACCATTTCTCAGACTGATGGCTTCTCTGAATAGCAACTGTTTCTATCATCTGAGGGACTGTGCTTGTTGAGAGTTCCAACCCTGAAATCAGATAAACGTAAATGCAATTTTCTTTTCTTTTCTTTTTCTTTTTTTTTTTTTTGGCAGCACTGCACAGCTTGTGGGATCTTATATCTCCCACCAGGGATCGAACCCGGGCCCTCGGCAGTGAAAGCGCAGAGTCCTAACCACTGGACCACCAGGGAATTCCCCATAATTAATTTTAAACCTAATTAATTACTAGCTGGGTGATCTTGGACTTGCTCCTTTACATCTGAGGGCCTCGTTTTTTTCACCTATACAATACAGATACAGATTCATTGGGGTTGTCATGTGGGTGAGATTAGAATGAATATAAACACTTAACCACACTGTAAGCATTCATGAATGTTTCTGGCTATTAACTGTGTGAGCTAGAAGTCGTTTCAGTATATCTAACTAAATAATAGTGGCTTTAAAATCCTCTGGTTCATTTTTTCCTGTCAATGGGGTATGGAGACAGCAGTCTAAGAATAACATGGTGGTGCCTAAAGGTCGCTAGGGACCCAGGTTCTACCTCTCTTTCTGCCCTGACATCCTCAGTATGTGGCTTCTATCCTCAAGGTTACATCATAATCCCATATCATGTCCATAATCTGAACAGCACAGGTGCTTATGTGAGGTGGGGTTGGCGGGTGGGGAGAAAGCACAGAAGACCACCTCTTCGCTGAGTCGGCTCCCTTTAAGGAGCCATTTCTCAAGTCGACACTTTGCTTGTATATTATTGGCTGGAACTTAATCACACGGTCACACCGGGCTGCAAGGGAGGCTGAGAAATGTAGTCTTAGAGCTGTCCTCGGTAGAACCCAGGCTCTGCTACAAATATAACAGGGAAATGGATATTGGGAAGGCAGATAACTGCCTCTGCCAGATTGTTGTTATTACTATGTGAAAGGAACCTGCCCTCTAGGAATTGACAGGTATAAAGGCAGTGTTATAAATCTTGTGAAGGACGTGCACCGTGTGTGGGAGTACTTAGGAAGGAGAGATGAACTCTGTCTGAAGGCATCGAATGGTTACATAGAAGCAATGATGTTTGAGTGGTTTGCTAGAGTGACAGTGAAGGAAGGGACTTCCTGACACAGAGAACACCACACACAAAGTCTAGTTGTTTTGTTAGCCTGCCCCTTGACTGCAAGGAATTGGCATTTTGGAAATCATGCTGGGAGGTGGGGGAGGAGGCGGGGCAGCCTTCCAGAAGCTGTCCTGGGACATCCTTCATCCACAATATCTCCAGGGCAGATGGTGAGGGGTGCTGAGCCCTGCTATTCACAAGGCTTTCCCAATTCTCCATTCCAATTTCACCAGACAACAATCTATTTGTTAAATAAAACCAGCTGGTTATTGAAAGAAACATATTTATTGGGACTTAACTGCCATGGACAAAATGGGTATTTACTACCTACTTGTCAAACATTAGGGAATTTGTGTTTAATAATCACTTTTTTTAACTCACAAAAAATACATCTCATTAATTCTAAATTAAATGCATATTTGCAAAACTCTAATTCACAACGTAATCAAATTATCTCTTTCCAGCCTGTTTCTGATGGTTACATGTTGGTGAAAGAATCTCAGTTGATGTCTGAGACAATTTTCTTTTACCCACATGCAGTTGCAACTTGGACTAGAGGACAGTTTTTTCATCCCCTTCCTCCCTTGTTTGTTTCCTCACTCATCTCCTTCTTGTACTACAGGCACCTAGAAAGTGCCTATGGCTAGAATATTTGCATGATCTAAGCTGATAGTTTAACCTTTACCTCTGTCTTTAATAATCCAGTGATAGAAGTTCTTGGAAAATCTGCCAAATAGATCTTCTCTCACTGTATTACGGGGAAAGATTGCTTGACTGGGAGTCAAGGGACCTGGGTTTTAATCTCGAATTTTATTGTGTGACCTTGGGCAAGTCATTTTCTTCCTTAGAGAATTTGTATCTGAATAAAGTTAAGCAGGTTTCTTCACTGCAGCATTTCTTAGAGATATTACTATGTTAATGTGTGCAGAGAGTCTCCAACTGGAGAATGGATATAATTTCCTTTTTCCAAAACTCCTTTGACCACCGAACTCTTCTTTTCTTTTTTCCTTTTCATGAAGCATCTGGGTGGATTGATGATATGAGGAAAACACTCTGGCAAAGGCTAGGCAGGATGTTTTCCAGGGTTATCTGGCTCTAACCTTTCAGGCTTTTGTTTTTGTAGTTCAGAAACCTGGACTGAGCTTCTGAAGGATGACTTGGCAATATGGACCTCCATCCACCAGACACCCCGACTTCTGCCCCCAACTCTGGTCAGATCAGAAGCCACAAGCAGGCATTGCACACATCCTCAGAAGCCCTGCTTCTTGTGAATCTGCCAGACAAGGAAAACAATGGAGTGATCTCTGGAGCCCGGCTACTCCCTGCTGTATCCAGCTGCACTTAGCATGCAGCCCCTGTTTTCACCAGCACAGCAATTACATGCTCAGCATGCACCTCGGAAATGTTTAAGTGGTAACAAATGCCCTGAGGGTTTATTATCATCCAGCAGTGCAGACGGCCCTTGCACAGGGCATGGGGCACCTTATAGAAGGCAGTGATTCCTTTTCTTGTTTGCTGAGCCATGTGGCTAAACATATGCTGGCATTGCAGGGAGAGGAGCCTGGACAGCCTACTCTCTTTGGCACCCTGCCTGTGCTGCTGCAAAAAGCTGGCTACTGCCCTCCCCTCCGTGCACTTCAGCATCAGTGCAGATACTCCGCCACCGCGGCTGGGGGTTGAGCAGCCCCAACCTGGCCAGAGAGGTAACTTCACAATGCAATTCACGACCAGTGTGGAAGAGTTCTGAAAATGTGCAGGGGGGTGGGCTGTCAGATGTCCCTGGTCACTTCCCTTCCCTGTCCAGGATCGTTCAGGTCACTAAGATAGTGGTTCTAATGTTTCAGGACTCCTGTACATTCTTAGAAATGACTAAGGACCCAAAAGACTTTACTTTATGCTGATTATATCTGTCAGTATTAATTACATTAGAAATTAAAACAGAGTCAGAAAAATATTAAGTAATGCATTGAAAAATAACAATAGACCGCTTGCATGTTAACATACATAGCACACATTTTTTTTTCATGAGAAATAGCTGTATTTTCCAAAGCAAAGAACAAATGTGGTGAGAAAAGTGTCTTTGCTTCACATTTTTGCAAATCTCTGTAATGTCTGGCTTAATAGAAGACAGCGGATTCTCATATCTACTTCCATAGGCATCTATTGTGGTTTGTTGCTCTGGCTGAAGCATTTGAGGAAGATCCAGCCTCACACAGGTATTTATTTGAGAAAAGGATAATCTCGCAGGCTCCCCCTGAAAGAGCCTAGGGGATGCTCAGGGGTCCCTGGGCCATACTTTCAGAACTACTGACCTAGTGTATATGTGTGGGGAGGAGATGGGGTGGAGCAGTGTTGGATGTAGGTAGTCTACACAGCAGAGAATTAGCCACTTCTCAGATTAAATGTGCTTCTTTTGCCTGGGCTATTGCTCTAGCCTTCTAGCTTGTCTCCTGAATTCTATTTTTATTCCTCTCTAAGCATCCTCCACACAGAGCCAGAGTGAGCTTTTAGAGGTAACTTTGATTGTATTACTCTCTTGACTCCAACCTTCTAATGGCTTCCCATCACACGCAGACTAAGATCCCAGCTGCTGGGCCTGTGTGCCCTGGTCCTTGCCCAAATCTCCTACCTCATTTTTTAGTTCTCTTTCCCTTGCTTACTTCACCCCAGCCTCACTGGCCTTTTTTGTCCCTGTGAACATATAAGAGTCCTGACTGAGGGTTCTTAGCTATCTGTTCCCTTACCCTTCCCTCAAATCTTGGTATGACTAGCTTGTCTTGCCATTTAGATTTCAGATCAGATGTCACCCACATTGACAAAAAAATGTTTTCTTCATAGTGTTTATCACTATCTGCAATTGTTTTAATTATGTTGTTTACTTCTTTATGATATGTCTTCCCGCATGAGAATGTAAGTTCTATTGGAGCAAGGACTTTGTCATATTCAATACTGTATTTTCAGTGGCGGTACGTAGCAGATGTGCAGTAAATATTTTTGAATGCGTCAATGAAAGAATAGCTGCATAAAATAATATTTGAACTGGAAATCAGAACTGGTTTTTGTTTCCAGCTTTGTGGCTTACTAGCTCTGTGGCCTTGGACAAATTTCTTGAGTTTTAGTTTTCTCACAAGTAAAATGGTGGTAACAATACCTAGCTCTCTTAGTCAGTTTGGGCTGCTACAACAAAAATGCCTGTAAAGAAAAAACTCACTCTTCCTCCCGGGTTTCTCCTTCACTCTCACAACAGTTCTGACACCAGATGTGTGAGGGTTTTTTACCCACACCAAGCAATTCTGCAATACCAGCTGGGTGTCTGACAATCTATCTCAATTCTGATATATCTATACGTGGAGATATTGTCAGATACCACAGGTTAAGGGCTCAATCCCATGAGAGTGTCCCTTACTTCAGATGTCAATCACGAGTAGCAGGTCCCCAAGTCATCCACAACTTCTGTCTGACTTGGCTACAAATCGGAGGTTCTCATGACCTCCTCCCCCTTGGATTTAATTATTTTCTAGAGCAGCTCACAGAATTCAGGGAAACACTTAACTTATGTTTACCAGTTATTAAAGCGTATGATAAAGGATACAGATGAAACTCCAGATAGAGTGATGCATAGGGCAAGGTCTGGAAGGGTCCTGAGAGCAGGAGTTTTGTTCCTGTCGAGTTGGGGTATGGCACCTTCCCAGTACATGGGTGTGTTCACTAACTTGGAAGCTCTCTGAACCCTATGCTTTTGGAGTTTTTATGGAGGCTTCATCACATAGGCATAACCAATCATTAACTCCATTTCTAGCCCATCTCTGCTCTCTGGAGAATGGGGGGTGGGGCTGAATATTCCAAGCTTCTAATCATGGTTTGGTCTTTCTGGTGACCAGCCCCCAACCAAGAGCTCACTAAGAGTTACCTCATTAGAAATAAAAGCACTGATATCAACCAGGAAACTTCAAGGGATTCAGGAGCTCTGTCAGGAACAAGGAGGAGACGAAATATTAGAACAGAAGTTGTTGCTAGTGCTCTCATTACTGAGGAAATTACAGGGGTTTTAAGAGCTCTAGGCCAGGAACCAGGGGCACACACATGTATACATATATATATATATATATACATATATAAATTTTTTATACATGTATATATATATGTATATATATACATATATAAATTATATATATATATAAAATGTATAAATATTTTATATATATATACATATATAAATTTTTATACATATATAAAAATTATATACATATATAAATTTTTTCCCTATGATCCCACTATACCATAGACTGAGTGGCTTAAACAACAGAAATAGACTCACAGACATAGAAAACAAACTTATGGTTATCAAAGGGGAAAGGTGGGGGTTAGGGATAAATTAGGAGTTTGGGATTATATATACACACTACTATATATAAAATAGGTAATCAACAACAACCTACTGTATAGCACAGGGAACTCTAGTCAATATTTTGTAATAATCTATATGGGAAAAGAATCTGAAAAAGAATAGATATATGTATATGTATAACTGGATCACTTTGCCGTACACCTGAAACTAACACAACCTTGGAAATCAACTATACTCCAACATAAAATAAAAAAACATAAATTTAGTTATCCAAGTTCTGGAGGCTGGGAAATCCAAGATCAAGTCACCAGCAGATTCAGTGTCTGGTGAAGGCCCTCTTCCTAGCTTACAGATAGACACCTTCTTGCTGTGTCCTCACATAGTAGAGAGAGAGAGAGAGAGAGAGAGAGAGAGAGAGCGCGCGAGTATCTCTCTCATGTCTTTTCTTATTGGGGCACTAATCCCATTCATGGGGGCTCCACCTTATGGCATAATCACTTCCCAATGGTCCCATCTCCAGATACCATCACACTGAAAATGAGGACTTCAACATAGGAATTTTAGGGGAACAAAAACATTCAATCCATAGCAATACTGTATAGGGTTGTCATGATATTAGAATGTAAAGCACTTGTTACATAAAATGAATGTAAAGCACTGCTACATAAAATGAATGAATGTAAAGCACTTTTTACATAAAAATCATTCTATAATTGGCTCCCCCTTCCTTCCCTCTCTCTAACCTGGCTTGCCAACAACAGCCCTGACTCCAGATATGACTTCTATGGCTGTCTGCTGGGGATGCTGGTGCCTAGGCTCTGGTCTGGTAAGACCTGGAAAAGACCTCAGGGACACTCAGTGCCATCAATGAATTTCACAGATGAGGAAACTAAGACCTTGAGCGGGAAGACAAACAGCTCACCTTGGGGCCCATCCTTCTGACACCCCACACTTCCTGGAGCCCCCTGCTGGTGGTGTGGCTGAATGGAGACTCATACTTCTAACAGCAGGCGTGCACCCTTCACTGTCTACTTCTGAACACAGTAAAACTCCCGTCTTGTGCTCCAAGAACTCAAGGGTGGGTCTTCAAACTGTGGCTCCTCGGACACGTGATCAGAATTAACTGGAATATTTATGAAAGTGTGGGTTTCTGACCTCACGCCAGACCTACTGAATTAACTCATTGGGAGGACAGGACCCAGAAAACAAGTTTTTCAGGAGATTCTGATGCAAGTTAAATTTTGAAGAAAACTGAAATGGGAAGCAAGGAGAAGTTACAAAAAATATTTTCTTTTATTCTTCCTTACACGGCCACCACTTTTTCTATGGTTTGTCAAATATTTATACAGTAGCCCAAATTTTTGAGAGGGCAGTGGCTCTCAGACGGTTCTGCCAGGAGAGGGGGCTGCTCCAGGGGCGCGGGGCAGGGGGAAGCCCCCCTTGGGTATTGCTCGCAGCCCTGTCCTAGGCTCTCTTTCCCTGGACAAATGAGGTGCAACAGCGAGCTCAGACAATCCGTAGCAGTGAACATCATGGGGAATCTCGTGGCAATACATGAAAAATCTGTTTGAATAACAGCCCCAGCAGCTCTTGCCAACTTCTCGGGATCCACTAGAAAAACAGAACAGTCCTTTTCCAACATCCCATAAATCATCCCACTGAGAGCCATCAAAATGCAGCCCGAAAAGACGTTTTCACTCGTAGCTCAGCTAGAAGACATACACTCCGGCCCACTCAGCTCGTCTCCCCTGAGAAGCAAAAACAAGGTCCTGGGAATAAGGGGTAAGCTTACTGGGAGCAAGGTGTCACTCTCCATCAAGCACAGGGCCTTGGATTCTAAATACAACTGTACCTGGCTTTCCTCAAGGGTAAATGGTCTCATCTGAGAGGCAAACATTCTTCTGGAGCATCCCTTTTATGGATAGCAGTTAGTGCTGTCCCCAGTCCTCTGATCGTGGAAGAAATTGTAGAGACAGATAGGACTGGGGTTGAATTCCATGCCTCTGCTTATTAGCTTTTAGATCTTGGACAAGTCATTCGACAGCCTTGAGCTTCAGATGTTCAAAGATGATAAAATATGGCTCACAGCATAGTGAGTAGTAGATGAGTTGGCATCCCTGTATGTGCCCATTGCCCAGCATTAGCAGTTGCTTGATGAATACTAGCTCTTTTCATATTCTTGGCTAGTAGTGGAGGCCCTCACGTTGCTTCATGAGTAGTAGGAAACAGAAAAATTACATGCGTTCCTCTTCCCCGTGTAGGAGGCAGTAGACCTGGGGGCAGGCTTAGAATCGCAGTGTGACTTTGGAGAAGCCACTCTTCCTTTCTGAACCTCAGCATTCTCTCCTGGTAAGCGAAGGGGCTGCAGTAGCTAATCGTGAAAGTCTCCTCCACGTTAACTCTGACTTTGGAATTTCAATATCGAACAGACCAGACCCAACACTGTGATTGGTCCTCCTGGGCAGTCTGGCCTGCTGGCTCTGTGAATATTTCCTAAGGAGGTCTGTGGGATCATCTGCAAAATGCAAACAGCAACATCCTTAGTGTTTTGCCCGGGGTGGGTTGGGGTGAAGCTTTAGTGGTACAGAGGCTTCAGGGCAGACTTTATTTATTTTTATACCAGCCACTAACTTTATGGCTTTATTGAGTTAATAAAGAATTGACCCCTTATTTTTCTTCATGTGAATTACATCCAAAAGCTATATCCAGTATGCAAAGAATTGTTTTTTTTTAATTAATTTTTATTGGAGTATAGTTGATTTATAATGTTGTGTTGGTTTCAAGTATATAGCAAAGGGAATCATTTATACATATACATACATTCACTATTTTTTAGGTTCTTTTCCCATATAGGGCAGACTCTTAAAAAGTAAGAAACACCATACAAAGGAGGCAGACTTTGTCCTTTTGTCTCTTGGGCCCCGGCTCTCCCTGCCTGGGGCTGGGTGCTGGGCAGGGTGGTGGGGGCTGACAGGTAAGCCAGGGCTGAGAGATGAGCACAGACCCTGGCCACTTTGGTCTTCCAACCGTGGGTGCCTCCGCTCTGCTCCTCTCTCGGGGCCACTCCAGGGAACTCGTGAGGGACAGGAGGAGGTAAGGGTAGAGGAGCCAGGAGCAGAGGAAGGAAGCTACAGGAAAGGATTCAAATGGAGGAGGAAGGAAGGGAAGAGAGGAGAGGAAATAGTTCTGCATTGTTCTCTCTTAATTTTGCTTGGGCCTCAGAACGACCATCATGAACAATTCAGAACACCTCCCTCTGACCTCTTAGCTTGAGTTAAAAAAGAATTCCAAGCCAAACTGTGGCGCCTAAATCTATCGCAAATGTCAGCAGCCGGGCCTGAAGCCAGAGCTGTGATCTTCCTCATGTCAATAAATCCTTGAAGTTCCCTCTCCCTTGGAAGCCTGGGTTTCTTCTGATGCTGCTGCTTTCTACCCCAGGCTGCCCTTTCATGAGTAATTTCTTTTAACCCAAGGATCACAGCTGTGAGCCATAATGAAAAGATTTCTTCTGGCCTGAGACTGCAAAGAAGCGGCTGCACCAGCAGAAAAAAAGCTGGGAAAAATCACAATTAAAGCCAATGCCCCAGTAAGGATGGTAGAGGCAGCACGGTGAGTAGGCAGAGGCCTGGCCGTGTGTGCGTCATCACCCTCACACCAAGAACCGAGGAGTCTTCAGGTGGGTGGCTCTTGTCCTGTGGATCCTGCAAAGATGCCAGGGAGAGGAGGGGCTGCCATGGACACAAGAGGTGACAATAGAATGAGAAGGTGAACCGTGCACTCAGGTGTCTGCCCCAGACTTTATCCATGACCTTGGGCTGCAGGAGAAGGGAGGGCTCTCCGCTGCCCCTGCCCCTCCTGCCCACACTCAGCTCAGGGACAGGCAACAGAGGCAGGATTTGCACGAGAGCTTTTGACACTATCTGTCTCATCTTTCTCTGGAGAGACATAGCTTCCCGGCCACCATGGATCTCCGGCATCATTTTTTGTTTTGACAAAGTGTGTCCCACATGGGGTGCGAGAGAGGAATGGGAATATAATTCAGTTGGGAATGAACATTCCACTTTGGGTGCTGGGGCCACACTCCTGCCTCCACACGTGGGGCTCAAGCTTATATCGTACCTGCTTCTTGGAGTACATGCCTTCTGGCTCCAAAGGGAGGAAATTATACTGGAATTTATCTGAGTTATTTACAAGTGATATTTCTATTTTTTTTTAATAAGAATCCATCAATTCAGATTGGGTTAATACCCTTTGAATATGTTTTGGGCCACTTTTTACCAACATAGATGAAAATTCACTTTGGTTCTACAATTGAACTTACCCCAGGGATGCTATTTGAGCATTATTTAGGCAGCTCTGTACTTCCCCATGTAATAACATGTTCTTGAAAAGTTGTAGAAAATTTGAATTTTGATAAATAGGATCATATTTTAATGTAATGGAAGTGTTTGTCCCTTAAGGGAATTCCGCCGTGAATCATTTTATAAAGTAGAGAATCCTTTTATAACACAAATAGCCATTCCCAAGTTATCCTTTTCTTCTTCCATGTGGTTTTCATAAATCAGATTTGCTTGAATAGAGCCATTCCTGTACATGTCAACAGCCAGCCTCCCCCAGTTCCTAAATGGCTAAGGCAGAAAGGTGGGGAGTTAGTCACTGGCTTGGGGGTGACCTCTTACAGAGAGCTCTGGACAGGGATTGTGTGCACCTTGGTGCTAGGTTCTGAGTCTCTTTTTTTATAACTGTCAGGAATTAGCAGTGTGGCCCTGAAAATGTTGCTAGCTAGAGTCCAGATTTCTGAATCAAAAGCTCATGGTTAGAATGTGTATCAAATGAAAAATATCTTGGATATCATTTTTAAAACTCTGAATATCATGTGTTTTGTTCCTTCGGCAGGTTGTGGGATCCAAAGCATCAAGATAGGAGAAACATTCCACAATAGAACTCTGAGGGGAGGGCTCCTTTATAGCCTCTCTTTCCTGTCACAGTATGAGTAGACATTAATGGACTGCAGTGTCAGTGATCAGGGGTGGTCCCCTCTCACTTGGGAGCTCCGGCCGGTTTGGAGAGGCATGAGTTTCCTGCCGGCACTGGGCTCTGTGAGGCGTGGATGTGTGTGCTTGCGCATGTGTGCTCAGGAACTCATCATTCCCACTAGAGCAACATTGAATTATACCCAAACTTCCTTAGCAGAAGCTAGAATCCTGGTCAAAGGTCCTCTTTACAGTCATCCTCTTAATGCAGATTTACCCTTAAACTGGATCACCCCTAAGCTACCAAAATCTAATGGAATCTATAGTGACAAAACGGAGGTGGTGGGAGTGAGAGAGGGTGACGGGAAGAAACAAACACTTTATTCTAACCAGAGGTTCAGCCTTATAAAGGGATGCTGGCTGTAAAGGGGGCTTAGAACCTGGCATTTATCTGAAGCATTTTGAATTTATTGAGTGCTTGTAGTAAATAAGAAGAAAAGGCCCAACTGTACTTGTGAAACGAGCAAGACGGAGAGAAGTGAAGGCTTTCCAGACACTGGAAAAGATCCATGAAGATGACAGAAGAAGGTGGAAAGGCCTGGAGGGGAGCAGCTTCGGCAGGATATGGGAAGCGAACGGGATCCTCAGAGCCAGGGAAGGAGGGACGGGGATACCGGCCAGATGGAAGTGGGGAGGGACTGGGGCAGTGATTGGATAGATCACAGATTGAAGGGAAATACAACATTGCAGACACTTGGGGAACTGAGATGGAGGATTTAAGAGATGAACTGAAGGAAGAGGCCTGGCCCATCTCCTGAGTCACAAGTGGCTGAGGTGGTCACAACAAGAGAAATAGGCAACCAGTCCAAGAGGACAGGATGTTTTCTTAATCTTCTCAACGATGCCCACGAGACAAGACTTTGTTGTTACAGGTGTAGGGACAAGCCACTCTTCTCCTGGGCTTTCCCCAGGTGGTCACCCCTGGTGAGGCCAGGCTCCCGAGGTTAGGACTGTTTTGGTTGTACCTGGGTGTCACCATCTGTAGACACAGGTTTCACAAGTGACTGTCCCACTTGTACCTGTAACCACAGGTCCTGGAAAGACCGCTGTTGGGAGCAAAGTGACTCATCGTCCCTCCCTGGTCTGTGTCACCCATAGAACTTTTGCTTTGTCTGAAGGAGGTGGGGAGAGTTTTGGATCTTTTTGTGAGAGGGGAGAGGGAAAAGAAGAGATAACATCATGCTTGTTTCCCGCTCCACTTGTTGGAAATAGTGAAAGGTCCCTAGGAAGAGAAGGGGTAGGGCAAGAAGCAGAAAGATACTTTTGGGAGAAAACAGGGACAAGTGAAGCATGGAGTCAATGAGAGGGAAACTCTCGGCTGCAGTGGTGATGAGATTCTTCAGTGGTTTTCTGAGAGGCTTCATCCCTTGAAGAAAAGGAACATGGTGGATGCTCTTTGTTAACTCCCTGCTGCCCCAACTCCTGCCCCAGGTCTCTGAGTAAAGGAAAATCTCCCTTTGGGGCCTAGAAATTCTTCGGGATGGGTTGATAGGGGAGGGATCTTTGAACTGCCTGTAGGACTAGAAGAGCAAAAGCTCCGAGTTATAGATTTTTTGTGACTTTATTTCTAGCTGCAAGTTGATGAGACCTTGGCGACATTTGAATGACACATTCACCTGCAAGACTATGAAAATTTCACAAGTTGTGACTTTTGGTTTGCAAGACTAGTTTTCTTTCCAAGGTTAGTTTTTCACGAAGGAAGGGTTTATACCTGTGTTATGGGCCCTTAGCCCCTGAATGTTCTTTGTGTTCCCTGCAGGTGTTGAGGTGTCTACATCCTACACATCACCCCAGAAAGCCCTGAGATCTCTGATAAAGGCCAAAGATCTTAATTAACAGATTACCTTAGCTAACAGACAATTAGAAGAAAATGTACACCAAAGCATCATTAATGAATGGGTGGATTCTCCCCAGCCGTGGACATTAGGCAGTTAATGTTGGAAGGTTAAAAACATGAGTAGTCATAAATGTGAGTGCATACATTTATACATATTTACTAAGCATTTACAGTACCCAATGCTCTGTGAGGCTCTACAGAAAAGCATACAAGATATGAAATACTGTCCCTGACCTCAAACTATGCTAATGCCACTTCATTTTGTTAAGGGAGAGCTTAAAAATCCCTATTTATGGGCATGAAGAACACTGACACCTACTATGTAATTTATATATATATATATATATATATATA
>NW_020174926.1:567496-813240 GCF_003031525.2 Neophocaena asiaeorientalis asiaeorientalis
ATGATATAGTATCAACAAGCTCTACTTATAGTTTCTTTATTGTCCTATTTTCTCAAATTGCTCTAATAAGATACATGGAGCTCTTCCCCAAATATACATATAAGTATACATATCTATGTATGAATATCTATCTATCTATCTATCTATCTATTTTCCAGCACTGATATAGAGATTTTATTTAAATTGCATTATGTTTTTACAGCACACTGCAGGTTTGTCACAAGGCAATTTGCACAGTTTGAATTTTTGGCCGCATTATGTCACTTATACCCACGACAGCTCTGAAAGGAGTACTTGATGAATACATCTGAGCTGAGAGCCCAAAGTCTCTCTCTAAGGCCACATAGTATGTTCACTGATGGGACAGTCCGTCACAACAGATACAGTTTCCTCAAATATTAACAATCTTACTCCATCTGAAAAGGGCAGAGCAAACTGCAAAAAAGTCAAGTTAATTAAAAAGCAACTCACAACCGCCAGTAAATTTTAATGATTGAGAAAACGCTTGGAAGAATTTTAGGTATCTGAGTCAGGCGTAGTTTGTCACTTTCTCAATAATCTCAGGAAATTCCCATACATAAAATCTCCATCATTCAAAGCCATTTAAACAAATATGTGTATAAATGCAACAAGGAGAAAGGACTTGAAAGGTTTGCAAAGTTCCCAAGAGAAGTTCTTCTCTGTCCAGATTATTCTTACTTCTTTTTTAGTGTTTCTATTGGAGAACAGAGACCATTTTATGTCTCAAACAGGGTGAGAGAGTTCGTGGTTGGTCATTACCTTTGGCCCATTCTTTTTGTCCAGAGGAGATAAGAATGGGACTACAGACACCCCTCCCCTTGAAACTGTTGACCTTTCATGCCAAGGAAACTTGGTTTTGGAGTGTACGTTTCTTTGAAATACATCAACTTCAGATGACATGATTTAAAAAGTATGATAGTCCCCCCTCCCTTATCTGAGGGGAATGCATTCCAAGACCCCCAGCAGATGTCTGAAACCCTGGATAGTACGAAACACTACATATACTATGTTTTTTCCTATGCATGCATACCTATGATTAAGCTTAATTAATAAATCAGGCACGGTAAGAGATTAACCACTACAATAATAAAATAGAATAATTATAACAATACACTGTAATAAAAGTTATGTGAATGTGGTCTCTCCTCTTTTCTCTCTCAAAATATCTTTTTTAATTTATTTTTTTATTGAAGTAGAGTTGATTTACAATGTTGTGTTAATTTCTGCCATACAGCAAAGTGACTCATTTTCAAAATACCTTATTGCCCAAATTTAATGCCTTTGCTATTGTAACTAAGCACTTATCATGCACTCTGGTGGTAATTTTTGCAGTTTGAGGGGCGACAGAAAAACTAGCATGGATTTCTTTTTTCTTCTTCACTATTTTAACGTGAGATTAATTCTTACCTTAGATCTTAGCAACCTCAGTATATGATTTTTTTCCTTATTAAGTTGAGAACTTTCACCTTTTCACTTAAAGGAAGCAATTTACAGCTTCTCTTTTGCATATCCATATTTGCAGCCTCTCTACTGGTGCACTTTGAAGCCGTTATTAAGTAAAATGAGGGTTACGTAATCACAAGCACTGTGATACCATGAGAATTGGTGTGATAACTGAGACGGTTACTAAGTGCCTATGAGGCACAATACCCTGGACTAAGGGATGATTCACGTCCTGGGCGGGACAAAGTGGGACAGCACAAGATCTCATCACGCTACTCAGAAAAGTGCACAATTTAAAACTTATGAATTGTTTATTTCTGGAATTTTCCATTTAGTATTTCCGGACCGTGGTTGATCGTGGGTAACTGAAACCATGGAAAGCAAAACCGTGGATAAGGGGGACTACTGTAATCTCAGTTTCAGCAAGGGCTAGGAGCAGTGCAGATATTATTATTATTATTATTATTTCAAATGGGAATGAAGGGACAGTAAAATCACTTCGACTACTCTTTGTATCCCAAGTTTTAAAACTGCCTGAGGACTATAACAGAATCAAAGAAAATTCTGTGTGGTGAGGTGCTGGGGTGGAGGCAGAGTCCTTCCAAATTTGGCAGATTCTAGTACATTACACTTATAGATGTGGGTTTGAATGAGAGGCGATTGAATCCACAAGACTTTCCCCACCCTTACCACTAATGGTTAGAATACCGGGGATCCTGTTTATATTTACAATATCATCTGACTTTGATTTTTTTCACCAATACCACATTGTCTTGCTTGTTGTGGCTTTATAGCAAGCTTGAAATACAGTAGTTTAAGCCTTCCAACTTTTTATTTTTTCTGCAAACTGTTTTACTATTCTAGGTCCCTTGGAACTTGTTAATTTCTACCAAAAGGCTTCTTAGCTTTTAAATGATGTTGCAATGAACATACAGATCAGTTTAGGGGAGAATTAACTTCTTAACAATGAGCCTCCCAAACCATGAACTTAGTATACCACTCCATTTATTTGTCACCCTTAATTTTTCTCACTAATGGTTTGTTTTCAGTGTACATATTTTATTAAACTTATCCCTATGCATCCCATCATTTTTGAAACTACTGTAAATAGTATTAAAAACTGTGTTCTGATTGTTCATTGCTGATATTTAGAAAAACAGTTGACTTTTCAACTTTGATCTTGATATGGCACCCTTGCTCAGTTTACTCATTAGTTCAAACAGCTTTTCTTGTGGAGTTGTATATATCATAGTTAAGTATTTTGACTTTACTTTGAATTAGATGAGAAGCAATTAGATGAAGTTAGAGCTAGCAGAGTCTGCTGATAGATCATATGTGGGGTATGAGAGAACGTATTTTAGGAGTTTAATTTTTGAACATGTTAGAGGTAGATATTTAAGGCTGTTAGATGAATCTGGAGGTCAGAGAGAGGCCACTGAGGAACATATGCATTTGGAATCACTAGCTTATCAGTGATGGTTAAGCCATGGAATTGATTCAGATCGTCAACATTTAGAGGCTGAAGTGATGATGAAAAGTCAGCAAACAAGTCTGAAGAGGGACAAGTAGAGAGGTATGAGGAAAACCAGGTGTGTGGAAGCCAGGAGAAGCTAAAAGAAGAAAGTTATCCAGTTAGAGTGATTTCTTGTGTCAAATATTGCTTATAAACCCAGTAAAATTAAGACTGAGATTGACCATGCAGTAAGAGGTCCCTGGTGACCCTGACAAGCAGTTTTGGTGGAACGCTAGGAGTAAAAGCCTGCTTGGTGAGCATTGGGAAGAGAAATTGGGGGCAGTGAGTACAGAGAACTCTTTCAGGGAATTCTACTCAGAGGCGGGAAAGGAAGTGAAAATTGGAGGTAAGTGGGGTCAAGAGAAGTTCGTTTGTGTTTCTTGTTTGTTTTGTTTTCCAAAGGGAGGAAAAAAAAGGCATATATTTAAGCTGCTTTGACTGATCTAGTATGATCCAGTGAGATAGAGGAGAGAGGGGTGACTTCAATGGCTGTGAAAAGGTAAGAGGGGAAGGGATCTAGTGCACAAGGGAAAGAAACCGCCTTAGCTGGAAGCACAGATGGCCCATCCATAGTGACAGGAAAGAAGGCAGAGAGGGCATATGCAGGTGAATGTGCAGATGTCCAGTGGGAACTCATGGACATTCTCTTCTTACTGCTTTAATTTTCTCATTGAATTAAGTTTGGTTAGTTCAGTTAATTGTTGTAAAACATTTAGAGTAGTGCCTGGCATGTAGTAAATACTATGTAACCCTTTGTTAAATAGGTGTCTTTTCTGGGTTTCCCAGAATCTGATCATATAATTAATGATGATTGAATATAGACTTTCACCTTTGTTGTCTGACCGCACAGGCACCGAGCTAGAACTGACGCCTGAGGTTGGGCTATTTCTTTGTGTTACCTGGGAGAAGATGTGATCTTTTTGGGTAATTGCTACATGTGGATCCTTGTAGTTTCTACTCTCTATATTACTAGAATGATGAAAACACTTCCTTTTTTCTAAGTGATAAATGTTTTTGAGGCATTGGCCCACTGTTGTTGTCTAAATAGATGGGCAAGATTTTTAATAATATAAATAATAAAAGCTGATATAGATATTCAGCATTTACTATGTAAAGGGTATTGTGTTAAGTGCTTCACATTCGTTATTTTATTTAGTACACCCAACAACCTCATATGCAAGACCATATCATGCACATTTTACACATGTGGAAACAAAGCTCAGTGAGCACCAAATCACTTGATGAACTTAAGATTCCAGGACTTCTTACGCCAATTGTCATGCTCTTCTGCTACACCTGTTTCTTTTATAAGTAAGTTATCATTGAGTGATGGGCAAGAGCACTGGGCTGTGTAGTGTTACTCAAGTATTAGTCCAGCTTAACCAATAGCTGGCTGATCGAACTTGGGAAGTTACCTCGTTGGGGACTTTTCATCTGTATTCTGTGAACTCAGATGATCTCTAGCATTCCTTCTATCTCTAACATGATGAGATTTTAATATTTCTATGATTGTTTTCTTGTACTACCCCCATTTTTTAAAGTATCTAGGTCAGGGCCTCCCTAGGTGAGAAGGTGATTACAGATTTAATCAGGGCAGAGATGGACGCAGCTGTGGATTGGAGGAAACTGTGCCCTATTGCTTCTCTCTCGGTGGCTTTCCAGTGGGTTACCAGCAGGGTTAGACAGCGGAAGATGCCCCAGCCTCGAGTCTAGGGTGAGAAGTGAGAAAACCTTGCTAGGGCCAAGCTGCAGCCTCCCACAACACTTGTCCAAGGGCCTGACGGGTTAGTTTTAGTGCTTGGCATTTATTATTTTTGCAGAACCTCAGCCTGGAGCCTGGAGCCTGAGCCTGGAGAGTGAGTGATTAGACATGGGGCTCTCATGCATCTAACTTTAAAAAAACCTCAATTATATCGGAAAGAGGGTTCAAGGTAACAGATGGGGTCCTGGGGACAATAGTGTAAATAACAAACAAGTGCACTTACCATGATGCATCACTGGTCCCGGGGTGCTCATGGAGCCTGCATCTGGACAGACTCTCCAGCTGGAGTGCCCAGAGACAGAAAATCCAGGAGGTGGCAGCACTCACAAACAGTACAGCCCCGAGAACCCGTGTGCACCTCTGGGCCTCCTCTCAGAGGGCTGGACTGGCTTGTGAGCCTGGGAGTGTTTAGGCATCGCACAGGCGCTGGCCAGAGAAGTATTTCGCAAAGCAGGTTGGTAGAGTCGAGAAATGAGTGCATATCCAGATTCTTGGAGATTTAGGGATGGAGTGGAGGAGGTACTGGACAGAACAGTTGAAGGCATGGAGCCACTCGAAGCATAAGTCAATAACAGAGGATATCTTTTAACTGAAAGGCGGTCTAAGGGATCTTTAATTCAACCACCCTATTTGCAGATTAAGAAACTGTGGCCCTGGAAGGGGGGAGACACAACTTTCTAAGGTCATCCAGCTGGTGGGTGGCAGGCCCAGGATTGGATTTCTCAGTGTCCTGGTTCCCAGACCCCTTCTCCATTTCTGTTGCACTTGACTCAAGACAGCTTCCCATAGTGACCTGCCAGGTTTGTAAACAAGAAGATGACCCCTCTTCTTTGTGGCTGCCACTGTGATTTCATAACCTGACAAGCAATGTGGGTCAGGTCCTGTGTATTCAACAGCATTATTCACTGGGGGTGATGATGAGAAAGCAGGAAGGGAATGAGAGGGAAGCTAGCTATGTGTGTGCACATGGGTGCATGTGAAACAAGGAGAGAATGGTTCTCTGGCGAGGGCTGCAGGACAGGAGCAGAAGACTGGAGAAATGTGCCTAGGACATCCAGCGGAGCTAGGAGCCATGAGGCCCTGTATAAGGACGTGGCTCCTGGAATCAAAGGACCAAGGCTGGAGTCTCAGCTCTGCCACTTCTGAACGCATGACCTAGAGCGAGACACCCAACACCTCCAAGGCTCTTTTGTAGAATGGAGCTAGAATTTGGAAACAACCTAATGGAATCTTAAATATGAAGAGGCTGTACATTAACCCCTAAGAACAATGGACATAAGAAACATTCTGATTTTAATGGAGTGAGGGAAAGTTGTTGTTGGCTGGACTTAGAGATGGAAAAGTGTGTGAAAGTTCTCTGTTGCTGGGCCTCAGAATGGAGGGGCTTAGGGGGAAGGGGAGATAAAGAGTCAGGAATAAATTGTAGGCTCTGCACTCAACACGGTGTGGGAAGGGAGCAAGAGGAGACCAGCTTGCTGGGAGTGATAGGAGCCAGAGATGCATGGGGAGAAGGCTTTTTGTCAGCAGGCACCCCAAGGGTGCGTAGGAGGAGTTTAGATTTTGTTTGCAAAATAGAGAGTCACTTGGATCCTCCCGAGTGGACTAATATGATAAACACAGCATTTTGGAGGATCCATTTGCTGATAGCTAAAAGAATAGATTCATTTATTCATTCAAAGTTATTTACTGAGTATCCAGCTCTGTGCTAGATGCCGGGGACACAGTAGTCAGTAAACCCAGATGAGGTCCCTGATTCACGGTGCCTCGAGTCTACTGATGAACCAAGGCAGGAGGTGGCAAGTCAATGGTGACTGGGAGGTTTCCAGGGCACTGCAGTATTGAAGCTTAATCACCAAGAAAAGAGTAGTGGGCATCTTGTAGTAGGTGTTGTCCAAGAAGATGAATATCCCAGTCAAGGTTATTAAAGAGACTATTCCTGATATCAGAGCAGACCCCCATCTAGTTGTGAAGCCCAAGATTTCCATGGAAAGCCCATGATGACAGAACCCAAAGCAAGGCAGACCTCAAATGGACGGTTTGAAGTTAGTTTCACCTCTGAGTGGGTTACATCTTTGTGCCTCAAGATGCTGGATGTGGATTTCACCCCTAGAAGTCACCTTTTTGGGAACCATTGGCCTTACCTCTTTATTTCTCTTAATAACTAATTTCAGTTCATACCAATGTACAGCTTTTGAGCATCTTCTCTGTACCAGGTGAAAGCTCTTTCTCTCAGCTCCTGGTCACTGGATATGGCTGAGTCTGCTGTTTATTTACCAAATATTCAATCTGCACTCCCAAAGAGCAGGACCCTGGTTTTTAGCTAGACACATTTCTAGGAGGAAATAGCTAGAAAGCACAAAGACTGCAGTTCTCAGCCTCCTGGCAGCCAGGTGTGGTGATGTGACTAAGTTCTGGCCAAAGGGTTGGAAACTAATGTCTTGTGTGGAACTTCTCAAAAAGTTCCTTCCTTCTCTCTCCATCCTTCTGCTGGTGACATAATGCTCAGGGGGGTCCACAGCTAGGGATGGTGAGCAAAGAGCCAGGAGAAACCTGGGTGCCTGATGATCACAGAGCATCTGTGTGAGACCAGACTCAGCAGATCTTTTCCTGGAAGAAAGACATACATTTCTATCCCATTTATAGTGCTACTTTCCAGGTCTCCCATTACTGCTGAACTAAACTTTAACTGATGGATTGGGATGAAACATGTTTTCCCCCTTTGGGTTCAAAATTCATCCTCTGATACCAGGTTGAACATCTCTGAATCTAGTCTTGGCAGGTTCCTGGGTCCATAACTCTTCTTTTCCTCCTCTGGGCACAGATCCTGTGAGGTACCTGAAGTGTTTTTGCTCTAAAAGTCTTTTTGTTGAGTTTAGGGGTGAAGAAACTTAGCACAAGACGTACATGACAGTGATTAGCACAGGGCTTGTCGCATAATAACTGCTGAATAAATGTTACTTGAGACTAATTTGAAGAAATCTTCCTGCTTTCAGCTGACACAATTCATCTCTTCCCATTGTAAATGTCCCCCTTTCTTTTGAATCAATGACTTCTCAAAAAGATGCATATTTCTTTACAATTTCATCTCTATAGCTTTACTTCTGGGAAAAAAAAAATATATATATATATAAAGGTTGTCTAAAGCCACAATGTTCTAGGCTAGCTCTCTTTTAAAACACAGACCCTTTGTTGTCTCAGTACAAACATAGACCACATACAACCATAGTTAGAAAATTACTATGATTGCTCTGTTCTGACAGATTGATTCTTAAGTCACATATGATTTTGTGTAAGGGTTGTGCAGCCAAAATTCTGTTGTCTTATTTTCCAGTAATATGACATGGGCATCCATGCTGGTTCATGGGAGTTTGCCTCTTCACAGCCTCCTGGTGCCATGTGCGTTTTCATGGAGGCCCAGTGGGAATAGTGATTTCACACAATGGAGGGCACTCTGGCTGCACCTGCAGGCTGGTGGAGGAGCTGTTTGCGGACTATGGGCTACTTGGCACTTCCTAAATCATACAGCCCAGGGGCAGGCACACTCAGCCCAGGACAAGGCCTCCCCGCAATTCTAACTAGTAACAACTGGGTACTTTCTGTGCTGGTATTGACTTTCCACAACAATATCTGATTTCAGAAGTGATATTGAAAAGGAAAATGAGCTTGAGAGTACACTTCAGGCACATAAATCACAGAAATGGAAAGGCTTCAGTCCTCTATTTTTTTAAAAAAAGCATACAACATATGAACACTATTTTTTTTTGGCAAAAAGAAAACCTCAGACACTAGAGCCAAAATGAAATCATGACTTCACAAGCACTCCCCACACCCCACCCAAAGGAAATTATGGTTGGAATTTTAGTGTGCATTCTTTGGAGTTTTTCTGTAAGTGTGCATGTGTATGTTTGCGTCTATGCATCCTAAATGGGGTCCCACTGCTGCATGGAATGTTCTACGCCTTGTTTTTCTCACCTAGTAACATTCCTTTCCTTGTTGTTACATCCACATCTGCTTTAGTCTTCTACTTGTCCAGATACAATGAACTGTGCTTTGAGGGGATCTGCAGGATTCATCAGATAGTCAGGGACTCTCCAAGGGGAAGGAAGGGAAAGAAGCAACAGTTGGGGCTTCAGACCCCACAAGTGATATTAACCAGAGAAATTTCAGTTGTACTGTTTTGCATATTGGGCTTCCACAAAATTTTGCTTGGTAATAAGAATTGTGGGGTTGAGTATCCTCTTTAAGCCAGTGATACAGTTGAATGCTCTCATATTATTCTTTCTGAAATGCAGGCTCAGAAAGTTAAAGTGACTTCCCCAGGATCATAGAGAGAGTCCAGGAGAGAACAGACTTGTATCCGGGTCCTTAGGCTGTATTTCAGTACCTTTGATGCTCTACCCTCAGGCTCATCCTCTTTTCTTCCAAGATCTGGACACACCAGGCACCCATTAAAAGGAATTATCCTGTTTTGACCCTGAAATGAGGCAGAAGTTCATTTATTTTTTTAAAAAAAAACCCATACATACTTTTTATTGTTAAGTCATAAAGAGGTATCAAAATTAAAAGCAAAAATTACGGGGTAAGACGTAACGTAACTACTAGGAGCATCAAAGGAAGTGAAAACAGGACTAGGCGCAGGGCAATGTGAATTAATGAACATGGGAAGGACAAGGATGGGGACAACAGTGAGCATGTGCTGAAGATACTAGGGGGAGAGGATCTGGTGAAAATTTTGATCTTAGATAAGCGCCTAGGTAAAGAAATAATGGGACAAGATTTCTAAACCCCACTATGTGCTTAAGAGTCATCCTCGCCATTGGCGCTGTCTCTGTCATCCTCTCCTTCCTCAGCCTCTTTTTCATCATCCTTGATCAACTTCAGCTGGTCATCCCCCATCTTCATTATCATCACCATCCAGTAGGTCCTCCTCCTTAGCAGAGTCATCTGCACCCCCCTCAGACTCCATCTTCACATTAGTCTCATCTTTCTTCAGGGAGCTGCTGCTCTGCTCCTCTTCTGACTTATCATTCTTCATCTCTACTCCTTGTTTGCTCTGTTCCTTTTCGATTTTTTCCAGGTTTTCCAGTAGAGAATCCACTTTTTGTTTTATCTGAGTCAACTCCTTCTTAATGGCCTAAAGGTCATAGCCTTTCAACTTTCCAGACTTAGAAGATCCCCACTGTCCACTCTTAGAATTGAAGCCACTTTTGCCCCTTCGTAAGGTGTTTCCCGATATACCTCACGAAGGCACTACAAGTGCCCTTTTGAGGGCACTACAGCCCGAGCAATAGGAGGAGGAACACGTGCTGGGTAACTGTACATCCTGTCATAATAATCCCGTTGAAAGTCATAGTCCAAGTTAAAAGAGGAGCTGTACATCTCCGCTGCAGGTCGTTTCACACCTGCTTTTCCTCGGTTCACTTTTGGCTCTGCGGCCAGATTAACATCTAAAGCCTGGCCAGCAATCATTCTGCCATCTTCTCCTGCCACAGCAGCCCAGACATTCTCTCATTAACATACTGGACGAAGGCAAAACCCTTATGAACAGAGCAACCCATGATTTTGCCGTATTTCGAGAAGATTGCCTCCACATCAGATTTCTTGACCACAAGAGTATTGAGATTCCCAATGAATACATGGGAGTTCATGGAGAGAGGATCCGTCTTGTTGGTAACATTGCTGGCCATTGTCTTTGATGGTAAGGTGCTTCACAAAGCTGAAAAATGTAGCTGAAGATCAAAAAAATCTCACAGGAGGGGGAAGGGAGAAGAGATTCGATTCTGAATCTCCTACTCCCGAGTTCTACATGGAGAACCCGACTGCTGCTCGAGGTCCGCAACGCGGCCGCAACCGCTCAGCCTTCGCCTCGTCACAAAATGGAGGCAGAAGTTTTGTTATAATCAACACATACATCAGCTATCATATGTGTGGCCTACTTAGAGTCACAGGGTCTAGTTAGAGGTGAGGGGCGGAGCCATTATGGAGTGTGCTGTGGCCGAGGACCAAGCCCAGGACCTCCGTCTAGTTAGGAAGGGGGTCCCGCTTGCTTATAGCTTATATCCAGACTGCTGTTTCTTTCATTTCATTCATTTAGCACCTGCTTTGTTAAGGGTATTATGTTTTCATATATATCTTTCTATTAAAATCATAAATTCCTTATGAGATATGGATTATTCTTACTTCAGCAATGCAGAACTTGAAGGCAAGATGACTAGTCAGAGGTGCAGTGAAGGTTGGAACCCCCAGTCATCTCTAAGACCAGTCCCCTTTTTGCCCAGCAAAAAGGCTTGGTCAAAACAGTGCACATCAGGTACGTGTGCGGCTGCCTTCTGCTCCACAGGCCAGTGCACTGCCGGATGAGCATCCCTGGTGTACGCATTAAGAAGGAATTCTGTAATTGGGTGTGGCTGCCAACACCTTGCTTTACTATCACCCTTATCACTGGCCTCCAGGCCATACCAGCTGCTGCACCAGGGCTGCCAAGAGCTACCTTTCTTTTCTCTGGCTTCGCTCTTATTTTTTTTTAGAGCCCACTGGGCGGGACTAATATGCAGTAAAACTGATTTGTGTACTTTCCAGTCCTAGCTGAGGATAACAGCCATGTGCTTTAGTTGGGAGGTATTTAATGAATGATTTATAAGATATTGAAGGTAAAACTTGAAAGATACATGGGCAGTGCTGAGGTGTAACATTCTTGAGAAACAGAAAACCTTAAGTGTTGATTGGCTGAGATGATTTAGAGGGCAACCCAGGGTGGCCATCCAGTCATCCTGACACTGTTCTGGCAGATTCTCTCCCGACATCTGCAGCCCCTGATGCAGGTCTGGGGAAGAGACAGGTTGGGCAGCAGATCTCAAAGGAAACTTCTGCTTCACCTGTGACCAAGGTCTGAGGGCTTTGCTACCCACAACCCTCTTGGGGATGCAGCTTGCATTTCTAGAGCAGAGTACAGTGTGCTGAAGGTGAAATATTTCCTGGGGAATGGCCTCTGCTAGGTAAATTGATCTTGCTCTTTCCTAGAGAAGTTCATTTCAACAGTTCAGTGCAGTTCAAAAAAGCCAGCTGGGTGTCTACTATGTTCTGGGCACAGAGTTAGGTCTAGGGGAGTAGAGATGAGCAAGGTTGACAAGATCCCTGAATGCAGAAAATTCATAGCCTTCCCTCTGATATTTTCCAAACAAAACAAAACAAAAAGCCAGTGTGGTCTAATAGAAAATAGGAATTCAGAACTATCTAGAAAAAATTTTCTGATTACTGACTCCTAACACAGTAAAGAGATCGAGAAATCATTGGTCTGAAAAGTTTTGTTCTTCCCAAATTCACTTTGAATACACACGAGCCCTCTTTTTCATTTTTTTTTTGGCCTCACCACGCGGCATGTGGGATCTTAGTTCTCCGACCAGGGATCAAACCCGTGCCCCCTGCAGTGGAAGTGTGGAGTCTTAACCACTGGACCACCAGGGAAATCCCTACATGATCCCTCTTGACTCACTCACTTAGGGTCCCACCAGGGTCCACCTTACCTTCTAGGCTTACTCTTGGCAGAACTATAAAATAGGTAAGTGGTCCCATGCCTCTTCCCTCTCAGAAGTCCTTGCTTTCTTTTCTACTCTTTCATAACCCTCCTCCTCCAAACAAAAAAAAATTCATCAACTCTGCTTTGTCCGGGGTCCATCTCAAAGCTCCTGGACCTGCACCATTTCCAGGGCTCAGTGGTTTGCATTCAGATTCTCAAGGACAAAATAGCTTTGAGACTCAGAAGTATGGCGTCCTTGGTGGTAGAATTTCAGTTGGTGACAGCAACAGATGCTTGGAGAGAAAAAGAGGAGAGGATTCTCCCCGGCTCATTGAATCGTACTGCATGTCTGGACACAAGTTCGTGTTCTGTTAACCAGGCAGAGCCGTCCTATTTTCTGCCCCTCCCAGACCACTGGAGTGGGTTCAGCTCAGGAACCATGAACGTCTGCTTTCAGGATGCAACTCACAGCCTTTTGGACCTACAGTTCTGGGCCCATCCCAACCCTTGATTCTGGGAATCCAATCATAAAGGAGAAGTTACCAGCCTTACTTTAAGAAACCTGGCTATTGCAAGTGGAAATCTAAACTTACCCAAAAGGTGAAATGGGGAAAATCTTTGTTTATTATAGAAAAGCAAAGACATCTGACACATTTGCAAGAGTTCAGGAGAGAAGGGCAGTGACTGTGTGCCAGGCCACATGTGGGCTCATCTATATGCTCACAACCACTGTACAGGTGAGAATTTTGAGGACCAGAGAGGTTAAATGACTAGATAATTGTAGCTGGCTCGTCAGTGTCAGGGTCCAGATTTGTACGCAAGTTGATTGTCATTCAAGCTAAGCCAAGTCGGCCAAACTCTTCTGAATGTCTGGAGTAAGGCATCATCTGTGTGGAGGAAGGTGCTGCCTGGCCCACCTCCTGGGACCACATTGTGGCTTCCTGGCTGCCTGCCTTCACTTCCCACCATGGTGGCCACTTGTTCATTCTGCACAGCTCTGGTCAGTGAAAGAAAGATGCAAGCTAATTAGCCACCTTCCTTTTTTATGAAGGGAGAGAGAGACCTGATAATAAGCTCATCTTTTTGAATAATGGCCACACTCTGGCCTCTCCACATGCAGTAGTTCCAAGGTCAGAATACATTACAGACAGCATCAATATCTCCAGCAAACAGTAACTGACCACAGCCAGGGCACTGTGACAGGCCGCAGAGAGAGGAGAATATTGGAAGCTCTTGAGAGGTTAGTTTAAAACAAGTTAACTGCAGTATGCTGAGGTCGACATGTGCTAGATATTATAATGGATGATAAAAAGATTAAGATACAAGCTGGATCAAATGGTCTTATTGTCTAGTTTCAGATGTAGGATATATTAGTGAAAACTATATTAAAATATAAGATAGCAGATAAGTAGGGATTGAAACATTAAAAAGTCAAACATTGGACTTGTCCTCAGGAGGCCTGGATTCAACTCTTAACACTGCTACTAGCTGTGCAGTCTTAAGCAAGTCACTGAACCTTTCTGAGCCTCATGTTCCTATATTATAGAGATGATAATTCTAACCTCACATGGTTATTTTGGGAAAAAAATATGATAACTGTAAACTTAAATTTTATATCTGCTGTAGATAGAGATGAAAATTTAGATATATAGCTATATTAAGGGCTGAACGTGCTGGTTAATTTTTCAAAAACAGCCTAAAGCAACCATCTATTTGGCTTACACTTTTGTGAGGTGGTAATTTGGGCCAGAATCAGAAGTATACTTCTTCCGTTTGTCTTGGTTGATCTCTGCTGGGATCTCTATGCATATCTGTGGTCAGCTGGCAGGCTGGCTAGCAGCTGGAGGATCTAGGATGACCTCACTCACATGTCTGGTGGCTAGCAGGCTGTTGACAGGGGTGACCTGGAAGAGTGAGTCATGTTTCTTTCATCATCCAGCAGACCAGCTCAAGCTTCTTTACACCCTTAGTTGAGTTTGAATCTAACAGATTGAGAAAGCAAGAAAGCCCCAGCTAAACTGGCACCAGGGTCTCTGAGGATGGGACAGAAAATCACTCATCAGCTTGTATATTTCCTCATTACAAGGATGTTGGTTCTATACCATGAACTAAACTATTCAGAGTATTCAGATTTCACTAGTTTTTCTTCTAATGTCCTCTTACTATTTCAGGATCTGATTTGGTGTACCACCTTGTGTTTAGTCATCATGTCTTCTTATTGTTTCCTGATCTGTGACAGTTTCTCATTCTATCTTTTCAGAAATGTCAAGGTCATGAAAGATTATTGGAATTTTGTAGAATGTCCTTCAATTTGAGTGTGTCTGATGTTTCCTCATGATTAAACTGGGATTACGGGTTTGGGTGAAGAATACCACCGAGGTGGAGTGCTCTCTTCAACACTCATAGCAAGGGGTATGTGATCAACAGGACTTTGTCGATAATGCTGACCATGATCATCAGTTTAAGGGGGTGTCTTCACTGTAGTGCTACTATTTTTTCTCTTCCATACTCTATTCTTTGGAAGAAAGCCACTAAGTCCAGCCCACAGTAAAGGAGAAAGAAATTAATCTGGGATGGATAGAGCTTTTTTTAAAAAAAACTTTTTATTTTGAGATAACTGTGGATGCGCATATGGTTGTAAGAAAAATACAGAGCAATCCTGGGCACCCTTCACCCAGTTTCCCCCAGTGATAACATCTTGCATTACTATAGTACAATTTCATCACCAGGAGATTGACATTGACATAATTCAACTACCTTATTCAGATTTCACCGTTTTAAATGGACTCATTTGTGTGTGTGTGTGTGTGTGTGTGTGTGTGTGTGTGTGTGTGTGTGTGTAGTTCAATGCAGTTTTATAGATTCACTGATGGGTAGATTTGTGTGATCAACACCATAATTAAGAGATAGAAAAGTTCCATCATGTCAAGGATCCCTCGTGTTGTCTTCTTATAACAACAGCCTCCCTCTGCCTCCCTCCCCAGCCCTTGGTAATTACTAATCGATAATATCTCCATTTGTAAGATTTTGTCATCTCAAGAATGTTATATAAATGGAATCATACAGTATATAACCTTTTGGGACTGGTTTTCTTTTCATTCAGCCTCATTCCCTTGAGATCCATCCAAGATGTTGCCTGTATCAATATGTATCCCTGTTGATTGCTACATAGTATTCCATGGTGCGATGGACCACAGAATGTTTAATCACTCACACATTGAAGGACATTTGTGTTGTTTCCATTTTTTGACTATTATGAATAAAGCTGCTACAAATATTCACATACAGGTTTTTGTGTGAACAAAAATAGTTATTTCTCTGGCATAAATGCCTATGGCAGATTGATTTTGAATAGAATCCAGGGTATCAGTGATTTTTCTTTGTTCCTCTCGATGCCCAGACTGGGCTAGTGTCTGTCTATAGTACCTCCACTGGCCCTTACCAAGGATGCTGAGAAAGCAGATGAGGTGGTGCTGCTGCCTTTCAAATTGAAGGGAAGGGGCTCTATTCTTTCCCTCTTAATGGTCTTCAGTGATGACTGTTCTTGGCTGCCCAGAAGGAAGCAGGCATGCTGATTCTGCAGTGGAGCAAAGTCAGGGCTTCTATCAAGCAAGCCCTCCTGGGCTCCCTCTGCCTTTTGGCTTGCTTGTGGCAACAGTAGGGGGAAGTTACCCTCTGGCAAGTCTCAGGGAGGCTCTGGGAACCACAAGTCAGGCCATTTAGGTCATGTGACTTTTCACATGACCTAAACATTCATTAATATCTCATTTGTATGTGGTGCAGTGAACTGAGACTCTTCCATCCCTCTTCCACTGGAGTAGAGATTTAAGTGTCAGATATTCTAACTGGGCCTGTCACCACTGGATGGCTAAAATAAAAATTCACAGCTGTTGAAGTGACCTTTGAAGTGGGAAGAAGTCAACTGCCCCATGTCACAATAATATTAGGGTTATAGTTTTACAAGGAACAGGTCAGAGCCTCATTAGTTGAAACAATACATTTATCTTGTGTGAGATTTGACTATGTTATTGCCATTTAAAAGATGTGCCTGTTTTGGTGAGGTGTCTTTGTTTTGTGGTAATTGGTGAGAAAATTAGGCACTGCTCTTGCTGGTAGGGAGCCTGAGCAGAACTGGGGCACCCACCACCTTCCTTTTACTTGAGACCAGAGTCTTCTCTTTTATTTTAGTACTTTTTAAATTGAGGTATAATTGATGTGCAATATTATATAAGTTTCGGGTATATGAGCGACTCACAGTTTTTAAGGATTATGCTCCATTTGTAGCTATTATAAAATATTAGATATATTCCTTGTACTCTATAATATATGTTTGTAGATTATTTATTTTATACATAGTAGTTTGTATCTCTAATCCCCTACCCCTATCTTACCCCTCTCCCTTTCTTCTCCCCACTGGTAACCACTAGTTTGTTCTCTATATCAATGAGTCTGTTTCTTTTTTGTTATATACACTAGTTTGTTGTATTTTTTACATTTCACATATAAGTGATATCATTTCATTCTCTTTTCTGACTTATTTCAATAAACATAATGCCCTCCATCCATGTTGCTGAAAATGGCAAAATTTCATTCTTTTTTATGGCTGAGTAGTATTCCATTGTGTGTATATATACACACACACACACACATATCTTTATCCATTCATTTGTTAATGGACACTTATGTTGTTTCCATATCTTGGCTATTGTAAACAATGCTGCTATGAACATTAGGGTGCATACATCTTTTTGAATTAGTGTTTTCATTTTCTTTAGATATGTACCCAGGAATAGAATTCCTGGATGATATGGTAGTTCTATTATTAGTTTTTTGAGTAACCTCCATACTGTTTTCCACAGTGGCTGCACCAATTTATAATCTCATCAACAGTGTACTAGGATTCCCTGTTCTCCACATCTTTGCCAACATTTGTTATATGTAGACTTTTGATGATAGCCATTCTGAAAGGTATGAGGTGACATCTCCTTTGGTTTTGATTTGCATTTCTCTGATAATTAATGATGTTGAGGATCATTTAATGTGCCTGTTGGTAAACTGTATATCTTCTTTGGGAAAATATCTGTTCAGGCCTTCTGCTCATTTTTTGATTGGCTTGTTTGTTTTTTTTTTGATGTTGAGTTGTATGAGCTGTTTATATATTTTGGATATTAACCCCTTATCAGTCATGTCATTTGCAAATGTTTTCTCCCATTCAGTAGGTTGTCTTCTGGCTTGTTGTTGGTTTCCTTTGAGTGCAAAAGCTTGTGAGTTTAGTTAGGTCCCATTTATTTATTTTTGCTTTTGCTTCTTTTGCCTTAGAAGACAGATCCAAACAATATTGCTGCAATTTATGTCAAAGAGAGTTCTGCATATGTTTTCTTCTAGGAGTTTTATGGTTTCCAGTCTTACATTTAGGTCTTTAATGCATTGTGAGTTTATTTTTGTATATGGTTTAGAAATATTTTAATTTCATCCTTTTACATGTAGCTGTCCAGTTTTCCTAGCACCATTTATTGAGAGACTGTTTTGTCTCTATTGTAAATTCTTGCTGACTTTGTCGAAAATTAATTTACCATAAGTGTGTGGGTTTATTTCTTGGCTTTCTATCCTGTTCCATTGATCTATATGTCTGTTTTTGTGCCAGTACCATACTATTTTGATTACCGTGGCTTTGTAGTATAGTCTGAAGTCAGGGAGTGTGATACCTCCAGCTCTGTTCTTTCTCAGGATTGTTTTGGCTAGTCATAGTCTTTTGTGTTTCCACACAAATTTTAAAGTTATTTGTTCTGGTTCTGTGAAAAATGCCATGTGTAACTTTCCATCTGTTTGTATCGTGTTCAATTTCTTTCATGCATCAACTTCAGTTTCTTTCATCAGTGTCATAGTTTTCTGAGTACAGGTCTTTTGCCTCCTTAAATAGGTTTATTCCTAGGTATTTTATTCTTTTTCTTGTGATTGTAAATGTGATTGTTTCCTTAATTTCTCTTTCTGTTAGTTTGTTGTTACTGTATAGAAATGCTACAGATTTCTGCATATTAATTTTGTATCCTTCAATTTAATGAATTCATTGATGAACATCTAGTAGATGGTGGCGTCTTTAGGATTTCTATGTACAGTATCATGTCATCTGAAAACACTGACAGTTTTACTTCTTCCTTTCCAATTTGGATTCCCTTTACTTCATTTTCTTATCTAATTCCTGTCCAATGCTATGTTGAATAAAAATGGTGAGAATGAACATCCTTGTCTTGTTCCTGATCTTACAGAAAATGCTTTCGCCTTTTCACCATTGAATATTATGCTAGCTGTGGGCTTTTCATAAGTAACCTTTATTATATTGAGGTATGTTCACTCTATATGTACTTTCTGGAGAGTTTTTTTTTTTTAAATCATAAATGGATGTTGAATTTTGTCAAAAGCTTTTTCAGCATCTATTGAGATGATCATATAGTTTTTATTTTTCAATTTGTTAATGTGGTATGGAACATTAAAAAATTGTGGATACTGTGCCATCCTTGCATTCCTGGGATAAATCCCACTTGATCATGGTGTATGTATTGTTGGATTCTTTTTGGTAATATTTTGTTGAATATTTTTGCATCTATGTTCATCAGTGATATTGGCCTATAATTTTCTTTTTTTGTGATGTCTTTGTCTGGTTTTGTTGTCAGAGTGATGCTGGCCTCATAGAATGAGCTGGAAGCACTCCTTTCTCTGCAATTTTTTGGAACAGTTTGAGAAAGCTGGGTATTAACTCTTCTCTAAATGTTTTTGGTAGAATTCACCTGTGAAGACATCTGGTCTTGGTCTTTTGTTTGCTGGGAGTTTTTAAAATTATTGCTTCAGTTTCATTACTGGTAATTGGTCTGTCCATATTTTCATATTTCTATAATGGAGGGGTCTGAGGCTCAGACTGGAGGATGTGGGAGGAATTCAGGGGATTGCTGAAAGAGAAGGAGAAGCAGGGGACCAAGTAATTGGGATAACAGGGCCAGCCTTGACTTCTTCCACATCCACAGTTCTTAACATCAACATGCTCATCATCACTGATTTCAGTGTGTTT
The DNA here is from genome assembly GCF_003031525.2 of Neophocaena asiaeorientalis asiaeorientalis. Classification (NCBI taxonomy): domain Eukaryota; kingdom Metazoa; phylum Chordata; class Mammalia; order Artiodactyla; family Phocoenidae; genus Neophocaena; species Neophocaena asiaeorientalis. The sequence goes on from NW_020174926.1 coordinate 586,815, forward strand.
ATGGTGTGGGGAAAACTGAAACCTTGGGAAAGGGCTTCCTGACAGCCTTATGGGGTCCCTAGGAAAGACTGTGCTCAAGCGGCACTGCCCCTCTTCTCTGTCCCTGGCACAGGGTCCATTTTAAGAGTAAATCCTCTACTCCCCCTGCCCCTGTGCACTTCCCCATAGCTTAGCTGGGGACACTCTGGGATAGAGGCCCTGCCAAGTTACATTTAAAATGAGGGATTACATCAGTATGGCCCCCAATCTTGCCTGGTCATCAAGATATTGACAGCTTTTGAAAAATTTCAAATTCTAGTTCCTACCCTAAAGGTACTAAATGAGAATTTTCAGAGGGGAGACAGGAATCTATATTTTACCAACTCCCCAAATGATCTGATGAGCAGCGAGATCTGAGAATGGTATACTGGATGATGTCTACTATTATCCCTCAAGGATGGAGGATGAGGAGAAACAGAGGTAGAAAAGTGACTTTATTTTTATAACCAGTATCTTTATCCCATGAAATTCTGAAGCTTTCTGTATGCTCTTGTTCTCATAATCTCCCCATCCAGGCAAGGTAGTAAGAGAAATGCCACACAATTTGCAATCCTTTTGGGAGATGATGAAACACAATTGGAATATTTCCTCTAAATTTCTTCCTTTTCAGAAATATTTAGAAATTATTCATCTGACAAAAAGGCCCGTTGGAAAAATGAAAACTTTTGGATTCCAGAGGAGAGGCAAACAATGGCCATTCTATTCTTTCATGGCCACATTTTTGAAAGAGCCTTCTCTGCTCACCATCTCTACTTACCTCCCATTCTCTCCTTAATCTGAGTCTGTGTCCCCTCCCACCCTGCCCTCAGATATCTCACACAACCTAGCATTTATTGAGGCTTACCATGTTCCAGGTGTTTAAAATACATATTTAGTCATCACATCAGCCCTATGGAATAGCAACACTGGCACAATTGTCCCTATTTGATAGAAGAGGACACTAAGGCACAGAAAGTTTAATTCTCCTAAGTGTCACAGCTTATAAGTATAGAGATCAGGTTTGAGACTCCAGCAGTCTGATTCCAGCCCCCATTTCTCTATACTAGAGATAAAAGTAGACCCTTTCCTGAGCAAGATTAGATGGGTGGGGAGGCTCTGGGGGCTGTAGGTAAGGTGCAAAAGTCAAGAGGGGAAGTTGGGACTCAGAGGCAAAGGATGCCCCCTTGATATTGGATTGGGATGGACCCAGCAATTCAGCTGCAGTTCCCTTAACTCAGCCTGGAGAATGTAAGATAATAATAGAGAGAGAGATTGTCCTGACACATCATGATGGTTTGACAGCTCCAGTCTCCACCATCACCTCCGTTAAATCACTGAGTTCAAGAAAGTGAAGGAGGAGGAGGAAAATAACTCTAGATTTGAGGAATATTTTCTTTTAAGCATGTAGTCAAATGGACCCACCACCAGACAAGCAGATCACATACAGATGATTTAGCTGCAATATTGCCGAGTTCATGGAGTAAAGAATTCCCATTCCCATCTCTGAGAAGACTGGAACTAAATAAAGTTGAACTGACTTTTGACAGTGCAGTGCTTGAAAATCTATCTGAGCTCCTGTTTAAAGGCACGTAACCTTATTTTAAATTAGCTTCTTGGGGTTTGGCTACGACACTCCAAGGTTTAAAAATATACATTTCCTTCTACTGTGAAAGCCTTCTTTGCTTTGAAATTTTCCAGATATCTCTGTAACAGGCTTTTAAAAAATCTATTGGGAACTCTAAGGCTCTCTGCACAAGCTAAGGTTGGTAATAACAGCAGCAAACAACACCAACAACTATTATTTATGCTAAGTACTTTCCTGTGTTAACTCATGGAAATCTTCACAAAAACCTTATGGGACAGGTAATATTCCCAGCTTGCAAGTGAGAAGTCTGAAGCTCAGAGAGATTAGGCCACTTGCTTAAAGTCACACAGGCACTGAGTGGAGATAAATGAGTGTACTTGCGTTCTGGCCAATCTATAAATAATGTAGCTGTAAGCCTTTGTACTTCAAGGATGGGTAACCGAGGATACCCAAATTCCAAACTTGCGGACTTAGGGGAACCCTCTGCTCATGGGTTCTCTTAGGCTAGGCTCCTACTGGGGCTGGAAGGCTTTGTTTCTGGGTGAAGTATTTGGTTGGGGGATATCTCTGCTTAGTGAACTTGGAGTCATTCACATCCAGCCCTTGACTTAGTTTTTCTGTCTGTGGTAGGATGAAAAGTGTCACACACTGGGTGCTGATATGTCTAGTGGGCCCACATCTTACGTGTGTTTAAGGAATCTCACTGTAAGTGTAAACAGGTAGACAGGCCCAGTGAGGGCATTGGCTAGTGCAGTACTTGGAGGAGGGCTCATTGGCGGAGCCAGGGTCCTGCCTCCACAGCCTGGTCCTGGGGACTCCTGGCCCTCAACTCCTACCTCCCAGCCTCAGCGTCCAGGTTGGGGGCAGCAGAGTACTCTGGTCCTGTGCTTATTCCCTTTATACTCCTGGCCTGGCCAGACTTCCTTCCCAACCTGGAGTCTTAACTACGGGGAGCAATTACACGAGAACAGAACAACAAATTGGGATCAATACAGAGAGCTGACTGTCTACTGGAAGAAACACAATTTATGACTTGGCTGGATTATGCTTACCAGCCAAGAATAGCAATAATTCCAAGCAACCTCACTGACCAGGATCAATCATGGCATTTTATTACTTTGCTAAACCCTGCTTGCTCCTTACTCCCCAGCCTCCATCTTATTAGAACCCAATCTCCAAGGAAAATATTGCACTTGTTATCAAATTTTAGAAAGAAAATTTATGGCAAAGGCAGATTGATTTAAAGACTTCTTTTAAAACGGGAGTGGAGGGCGGTGGAAAGGTAAATTTGGCTGCGTCTTTTAGATTGGTTCTTTTGCTTATCTCTCCATTTTATGACATAATCTGTTGTAGCATTACCCAGGGTCCTCTGGGCTGAAGCTTCTTGCCCAGCATTAGATAAGGGGGAGATATTGTCTGGGTGTAAAGTTTAAAGCCCATGGTAAGGGCTCATTTTTCTCATTTCAGGCAAGGGAGAAAAGATATAAAATGGAAAGCAAGCAATCAATAAAGAAGAAAGATAGAGATCTTCTCAAAAAAGGAAAAAAAAAAAAAAAAAAAAAATCCTCACCTCACTGACTGCTCTTCTAACTAAGATTTTAACAGGCAGATAATGAGCTCACACATCCTCTGCTCAGGGCAGGGACTGGAGAGCGATCCCCCATCACCAGCATAATCCACTCGCAGCCTGCATAATGGGGTGCAACTCCCATTAGGAGCTTTTGGATTTTTTGCATACAACCCGGCCTTCCTCATGCCCATTAGTCAATCTTTAAAATAAGAGCAGAAAAGTTAATTACTTATCTGGCAATGGGGGTGGGGAATTGTGTTGGTTTGTTCAAATCAAGTAATAAATGCTGTGATCCTATTCTGCTTAAGTGTACAGAGCTACACCCAATTACTCATGAGACAATAAAGGAAAAGGTGAAAAGTACTCTTTGGTTAATCCTGGAGTTTATGATAGTCTAGTTGGATTTAATGGCCCTACAGTTATTCTGTTGTTAGAAAATCAATATTTTCCTAAGAAAGAGTATGGACTGCCATAAATACACCCCCAGTTATATGAACCTTGGCCACAGAACTTACATACTGCAGAGGCTATGAGTGGCAAGGAAACAGCCTTCAGAGACAGCAAGGGAACTAGGTACCCCATAAAAAAGCTCACACACCTGTTTAGGGACTCAACCGATCAGAGACTAAAAGCAGCTGTTCTGTGGCTGTCAGGGAGTTAGGGGTGCTCTGTCATTGGTTTTCTACCTGTGGGGTTCCTCCATGTCTGTGTCACCCACGCTGGAGCAATGGGGGCAAAGCAGACAAGAATATACCATCAGGGCCAGGTAGGATGTTTGCAAGAGTGATAAAAGTGAGAGACTCCCAAAGCAAAGGCAGCAGGGTGTCATGGCATGAACACAGGGCTAGCAATCAGAAGACTGAATTTGATCCCTCTCCCACTTTCCTGTATATACTGAAGCCAGTCATGCAGCCCCATTTTACAGAGGAAGAAACTGAGGCTTTGAGGGATTTACAACAGCTAACACGCTGAATGGTTTTGAGTTTAAAAGAAGGTATGTGTTGGACATTTGCCATTTATTTCAGCTGTCTAGCACCTAATATCCCCTCCTATGTTCAAGAAATTCTGCATCTTATTAAATCTTGGTAGAAGTTAGAGCCCCCTTTCTGCCATAGAATTAAAAAATGCCACATAATTGTTTTTTCCAACCTTCTTTGCAGTTAGGGCTCCTCTACGCGATGCGGATGTGGTCAGACAAACACATCTGCTGCAGATTTGAACCAGGATTAGTGAGGTAAAGAATCAGGGAGAGTAGGTCATCCTCTGATGATGGTAGAGGTGATGGAAGTGTCCTGATTGATTCTGGATGTAGTGGTTATAACCACAGTCCAATGCTAGCAGTGCCAGAAACATGGCCATGCCAGCTATGGAGTTGGAGGTTTCATGGAGGCAACTGTTATCCTTATCAAACCATCCTGTGGAGGAATTCTGAATGCCTTTTCTGGCTGTGTAGGCTCAGAGCCCATTTCCTCAAGGGTCCTGTGTACATTGTCATATCTCTTTTATTATAAAGTGTATCCTTTGGTCTGAGGGAATGATAGGGAGATTTGCTACAAAACATCAGATGTTCTGCAAGGTCTCAGATGGCGGAGCTGGCAAATGCACTGCGGGTGGAAAGGCAATGCAATACCCAAAATATATATGAAGTATATCTATCTGGAATCCCTGCCTCCTCCAGGCAAAAGGAATCTAGTGTGATCAGTGTATCACCAAGTGGCTATTTGATCTCCTTGAGGGATGGCACCATACATGGGGCTTAGTATCAGTCTTTGTTGCTAACAAGTCATGCATCTGGAAGTACAGTGACTCTCAGGCTTGGTGGGAAGGAGCCCTTGCTGTTGGGCCCATAGGTAGCTTCTACCTCTGCTGCATGACTGCTCCATTCACGAGCCCACTGTGTACGCAATGTGATGATGGGGGCTGTTGGACTTCTGCTGGGTGAGTCTTCCCATCCGTCTGCTTGTTGAGTGCTTCCCCTGATGTAAATATTCTCTTCTCCACACGCTCCATCCTCACTCTTGTGGGTCCACACACACGCTGCTTTCTCATGCTTCTGTCCCTGACCTTTCAAAATGACTCCTTCCAGAACCCCAAGCAACCATTTAATCCCTTCACCACTGCCTAAGAGCATATGTATAAGCCTAACTGAGGCTGCTTCACCCTCCATACACAAATTTACTGCTCAAAATTCTGCCCACTGGAGGGATTTTCACTCACTACTGTCTTTCAAGACTGTTCCTGGGGGGTGGGGGTGGGGGGGCTATTTTATGGCAACAGTCCTTTTTATGCTCAGAGCAAAAAATAGCAAGCTGACCTTTTTATGAACCAAGCCTGGGTGTTTCTCTCTCCATTCAGCTGAAGAGGCCAGAGGTATAAGCTGCATGAGACATCTGATGCAACAGCAGTAGTTGGCATATGGGGGCCTAGGCCACCCTCCATGTGTAGTGGTTGTTGCTGTGCCCATTCAACCTTATAACTTAGTGGGTCTGAAGATATCCAGCTCACTTTTGGCACCTACAGTGACATAGTCATTGACATTCCGCAGTCAAGTGGCTTAGTAGCACACCAGGCACTGTCTTTTAAATGCTGAGTAATAGTTGCTGTAATGCTTTTCTGTAGCTACTTTCGTTTTTGCTCCAGGGCCCTATGGATCTGCACCTCAACTCAGCAATTTTGGCTTTTAGAAATGCCATAGAGCATCCTTACCTACCATGGATATCTCTAAAAGCCATCAGAGCTGATGGATCATATGGGCCAAGCATTAGGGCCACTTTTACAAGTTTTGCAGAGCCCTCTTTTGCTCTGGGCACTACTCAAAAACTGACAACCTTCTGAGTCACTGGGTAAATGTGTCACAGCAGTATTCTTAAGACTTGTGTATGCTCTCATCAAAAATCCAAAGAAGCCTACCAAGTGCTGGGCCTTTTTCTGAATGGTAGGAAATGCAGGCACAATAACTTGAGCTTCACATTGGAAAGGAGGATTTGACAGGCTGCAGACCACTAGCCCCCTAACATGTTCACTGATGTAACAGGCTCCTTACTCTTTGCAGGTTGACCTTCCAATAACCAGGGCACATCATATATCTTTCCAGAGTATCCAGAGTTCTTTCTACTTTTGGCTCATCAGGTCTGGTTAATACGATTTTCAAGCGCATCTGCCAAGATATCCTGATTCCAGGTCTCAGAATACCGAGCCTTTTCTAATGTTAGCATAGGAAATTTGCCAAGCCTGTGAACTTAGCCACATTTAGAATTTTGTGACATTTGAAAATCAGATTGTGGGCCTAATTGTCAGCCATCTTCCTTCCATCTGCGGAAGATCAGGACTTTCATATGGTTTTGCATTTTATGCAGCCATAATGTGTCTTATTTCACCCCATTTATGACCAGTAATGGGATCCTTGTCATCCGGCCAGCAAGGGATCTAACTTCAGAATCCCATTCTTAGAATATCCTTTCTGATACCGTTTCCGGTGCCAAGTGACCTCATATGGATTACCCAAGGAGACCCTGAGACAAAGTACAAGTGCAAGTATGTTATTTGAAAGTGATGCTAGCAACACTTGTAGGCGAATGAAAAGTAGACAGTCAAGAAAGAATGCCAATTAAGATTGTGTTCTCAGGCAAATTTCCACTGTAGGCAAATAGAGCATGATTTTGCTGGGCAGTTCTAGAAGCCAGCATGGAATATGCAGATCAAAATTATCCTGCCTGAGAGGTGAGGGAGGAGGGATATTTATCAATTTCCATTAGTCATTGGTTGAGGGCTGCCCTAGTGGGGCAGTTCCTTGACACTTTCAGCTAGAGTGAACTTCAGCAGCCAGAGAATTTAGTTACTAATGTTTGAAATTTGCCCCAAAGTATATGGAAATGGTGAGCCACTAGTAGGACTTGCTCCACCATTGGTCAGTTATCTCTGAGCAGGACCAGGTTAATAGGGGTGAGGAGATGTGGAGATGGCAGTGCCAGGTGTAGAGCCTGGGGCTGATAGCACTGTGCCCAACTCTGAGGGGAATATATGTCACATAGAGCACTTAGGGTGGCCTTGCACGTAGTAGGTGCTCAGTAAATGAATACTAATTATTTGATGTCTGAAGGACATAAAGGAAGCAGGGGGCTAGGAGGAATGTAGTAGACAGACATCACTAAAGAGCTGGCCTCTGCTGCCCCAAGTGCTGGGGTAAAGGATTGTCCATGTGCCCTAAGTTACGGTAGGCACCTTTGTAGCCAGAGCACTGCTGCTCAGAGAACCTTTTAGGAAGGAAGGAGTCCATTCTCTCTTTTCTGTCCTGTGGCCTGAGGCAGGTAGTTGGTCCAGAGTGGCTCCCTAGTCAGCAAATCTGGTTGAATTGTGTGGCCCAGGGGGGCTCATTATCTCCTCCATTCGCTTGCTCCTGGGAAACAACCCTAGGAAATAGGAAGAGAGAAAGTGGCTGGGGAAAGAATGAGCAATTACAAGTGACAAGCACCAGCCCCAAACATTCAATTACTTTTCAAATAGGCTATTTGCAACTCATCAGATAGAGCCTGAAGGGAGTGGGTAGTGTACAATGTGGGAAAGGTCAGGGCTCAGGGAAGCAGGACCCGGAGCCTCAGGACTGGCTCTGAGCTGTGTGAGGCTGAGAGACACAGGCACGGCGGAGCAGGACATTGGGAGAGAACAGCAAAGGGCAGGCTAGACCCCTCCCTGATCGTTCCTCTTGACCCTGAGTTCTCTGCTCCAGGAGCCCCGCTCCTCTCCATCCTGGTCATTTCCACCATGCCCAGCACCTTCCCAAGCCCACACCTTCATCATCCTGCTCCTCTCTTACCTTCCTCCTGGCCTCAGCTCGATATCCACCACCCTGCACATAACTTCCCTGATGACCCAGTCCACCCTGATCACTTGCTTTCTGAAAATTTGGAACCTTTACCCTTTTTGCCATTCACTTTTTTGGCGGTACGCGGGCCTCTCACTGCTGTGGCCTCTCCCGTCGCGGAGCACAGGCTCCGGACGTGCAGGCTCAGCGGCCATGGCTCACGGGCCCAGCCGCTCCGCGGCACGTGGGATCTTCCCGGACCGGGGCACGAACCCGTGTCCCCTGCATCAGCAGGCGGACTCTCAACCACTGTGCCACCAGGGAAGCCCTGCCATTCACTTTTCACAGAACTTTTTGTCAGTGTCTTCTCTCGAGTTCAAGTTCATTGACTTCTTATTTTTCATCTGTGCCTCCTCTCCTGATCTTAGCCCAGTGAGTGACACATAGAAGATGTCTCTGCTTAATTACCATAAGCCTCAGTTTCCTGTTCACAAAATGAAACTCAAAATAGTACTTTCTTCTTAGGATTGCAGTAGGGGCTGTGGCATCGCTGCTAGTTAAGGGCTCAGTGCTGCGGCTACTATGCAGGGAGTACTCAATAGTAATGTGATCGGTCATTACTTGTTGAGCTGTTCATGGTTGCCAGGGCTCAGAGAAAACCACTGTGGTCAGGCCACCCTTTTATTTCTTCCTCATTTTGACTCCTTTAAGTTAGGACATGAAGAATTAATTTGATTACAAGATGTATTTTAGGATAATTTCTTGCAAACCTTTTGGCATGGAACTATGTAAATTAGTTCTATATCATCAAGATTTAGAAGTCATCTCTTGTGTTCATTAACGTGGAATTTGAGAACTGCTATCTATGTCTGATTCTGGTATCTTGGTCAGCCTCATTTTCTAAAGAGATTGCTCACCAGAGCCATTTGTGGTCGTTAGAGTGGTGAAATCTTCAAAGGCATGTCTGCGTTAGGAGAAGCAGCTGGGGCATTATCTCCAAGCTGGATTGACCACGCGGGAGATGAGAACACGTGATGATGCCCGTTAGTGATGGCCTTGACAGACACGGCACCTGTTCCTATTATAGGATTGGCTTTGGTTCGCTGGATACAGGGTTGGGGCAGCTGTCCCCTCTGAACCCCTCTAGAAAAAACACTGCAGTACTAGAATCAGACCAGTGTTTGGATCTTAGCTGAGACTTGATACTGTATTTTTTCTATTTGTCCTCCAGACTCTTTCTCCACCCTTCTCCCTGCTCTGTGTCCAGAACGCTGATCTCTATGAACTGCATCAGTGTGTCCTCTTGCCCTCTGGCTTCCACTTGGGTTTAGTCAATGGGAGGCACTGACAGGAGATCAGAGAGTGAGGTCAGGGTACTTATTCCTTTGATTCTCTCCTTCCTGGCATGCAGATTGGCAGACTGATTTCTTTATTTCTTTACAGTTCCCACAAGGTGCCCTCTTCTATGGCTTACCCCAGGTTCCAGTTACCATTCACTCCTTCTCCCCTAGGGCTGAAAGGTGGGGACATCTGTGGTTGTCCCAGGATATTTCATAATCCCTTGCTGGATTCCCTTATTCTTGCTCATAACTTTGTAAATGATCCTTGCATTAAACTCTCCTAAGTCAGTCAGTCATCCCTCTGACATCTATGAGGCAGCACAGGACAGTGGTTAAGAGTGTAGGGTCTGCAGTCAGGTTATCTGGGTTCATATCCTGACTTGACTGTTCAGTAGCTGTGTGATCTTGGAAAGTTGCCTAACCTTTAAGGGTCATGGTTTCCTGTAATAGGGGACTAATCAGGGTACTTCTCTGATTGGTTTATCATGAGAAAGAGGAAGAGAGGAGGATAGTCTAGAAAGAAGCAGCAGCATAAACGGAGGCCCAGGGACAGGCAGGAGGAAGACGAGGCAGAGGTGAGACTCATCGAAGGAAAAACTTCCAGAGAATAAGATCATCAAACAATAGCTAAGGGTAGGGGAGGAGCCTGGGGAGTTGGGGGAACACAGTGAGTGCTCATCTTTGAGTATGGTTATTTGAAGAGTGTAGGCAGGACCTTTAGCCAATGTCGTATTCTCCCAAAGTGCTGGAAGGCTGGAATTCCATTAAGACTCTGGAATCAGAGGTGAATTCTATTCTAGACTAAAGGTTCTCATCCCCCATGACCAACAAATTATATATTATTATAATATATAATTATAATTCTGATATTATAATATCTCTTATATTGACACCCGTACTCTCTTGACTCATCTTTTTCTGTTTTTTAGTTAATAAACTTTATTTTTTAGAGCAGTTTCCAGTCTGCAGCAAAACTGAGTAGAAATAGAGAATTTCTATCTACTCCCATCTTCACCAGCCCCACTCCAGCCTCCCTCACTAAGGACACCTCCACCACAGTGCTACGCTTGTTACCATCAGTGAACTGAGAAATCATTATCACTTGAAGTCCATACTTTGCATTGGGGTTCATTCTTGCTGTTGTACATTCTATAGGTTTGGAAAAATGTATTATATGTATTCATCATGATAGATCACATATAATAGTTTCACTGTCCTAAAAATCCTCTGTGCTCTATTGCTCTATGTATTCATCCCTTTCTTCCCCCACACCCAGCAACCACTGATTTTTTTTTTTTTTTTACTATCTCCATAGTCTTGCCTTTTCCAGACTGTCACATGGTTAGAATCATACAATGTGTAGCCTTTTCAGATTGGCTTCTTTCACTTAGTAGTATGTTTTTAAGGTTATTCCATGTCTTCTCATGGCTTGATAAATCATTCCTTTTCATCACTGAATAGTATTCCATTGTTTGACTGCATCACAGTTTATTTATCCATTCACCTACTGAAGGATATCTTTGTTGCTTCCAAGTTTTGGAAATTATGAATAAAGTTGCTATAAGCGTCCGTGTGCAGATATCTGTGTGGCCTTAGTTTCCAACTCATTTGGGCAAATAGCAAGGAACATGATTGTTGGATTGTGTGGTAAGAGTATGTTTAGTTTTGTAGGAAACCACCAAACTGTCTTCCAAAGTGGCTGTACTATTTTACATTTCCGCCAGCAATGAGTGAGAGTCCTTGTTGCTCCACATCACTGCCAGTATTTGGTGTCAGTGATCTGGATTAAACAACAATTTCTCATTGTCATTTAAATTCACAATTCCCTAATGACATATGATGTTGAGCCCCTTTTCATATGCTTACTTGCTATCTGTATATCTTCTTTGATGAGATGTCTGTTCAACCTTTTGCCCATTTTAAATAAAATTCTTCATGTTTCTTATTGTTGAGTTTTAAGAATCTTTATTCTGGATAACTATAAAATTTATTTGGATAAATATCAGATTTATCATTTGCAAATACTTACTCCCAGTCTATGGCTTGTCTTATTCTCCTGACAATGTCTTTCACTGAGCAGAAGTTGTTAATTTTAATCAAGTCCATTGACTCTACTTTTGGTGTTGGCAATTGCTGTGGCAATAGGTTGCATGCACAGGTAGCCTGACCAGAGTCTACCTAGGCTGCACAGCTTATCTCTTACTCTCTTCTCTTGGGCTTCTTTTTCTCCACCTTGGAAGACACTATAGAACCCTGTTCAACTGTGCTGGCTTATATGCCAATTTCTAAGAGAAAGGGAGTTAAGCATCCCTTGGGGCAATTGTTTGCCAGTGGGGTCAGGAGCCAGTACATGAATATCTTCTCTCCATATCTTGTGTAGACAATTGTGAAGCACACTGTACACAACTCTTCAGAGATCCCTAGTGGGTTGAGTCCCAGTTGCTCACACTTATTGAGTCTACTCAGCAATGCAGCCTTGGATTGACTTTTCCCCTTTTCCCTTTTTATGCTCCATTCCCTTCATCCTATTCTTTAGGATCACTTCTCAAAATAAACTACATTCTGGCAAGCTTTTATCAAAAGCTCCATTTTTCAGGGGGGACCCCAAGCTAAGACATTATTTTATTTGGTTTTCTGTTATTAAGTGCATTTTCCTGTTGCATTTTATGCTACTTTAATGAACATAGTTTATGTCTCTTAATAGTACACAAATAGCTGGAAGTGAGCCCTTCATAAATAAAACCACAGTTTTAATGACACGTCCAAATAGCCATTGTCTTCAGTGAGTTACACCTTCCAGCAAGCTGGGCATATGCTGAAGCAGGATGGTTCAGTCGAAAGAGCAATGAAGTGGAAGTCAGGAGTGATGGCTCTCTTGATCCCTCCCTCCCACCGTATAACTGCATGATTAAACACACTTTTTATAAAAACTTTATTTAGATATGATTTCTATGCCATAAAGTCCATCCTTTGTTTTGTTTTGTTTTGTTTTTTGCGGTATGCGGGCCTCTCACTGTTGTGGCCTCTCCCGTTGCGGAGCACAGGCTCCGGACGCGCAGGCTCAGCGGCCATGGCTCACGGGCCCAGCCGCTCCGCGGCATGTGGGATCTTCCTGGACCGGGGCACGAACCCGTGTCCCCTGCACCGGCAGGCTGACTGTCAACCACTGAGCCACCAGGGAAGCCCAATAATATGTAGCAGCTGTCAAGGGAACTTGGGAAGGGTATTGGAGAATTTTATTTTTTTTTCCGGTATGCGGGCCTCTCACCGCTGTGGCCTCTCCCGTTGCGGAGCACAGGCTCCGGACGCGCAGGCTCAGCGGCCATGGCTCACGGGTCCAGCCGCTCCACGGCATGTGGGATCTTCCCGGACCGGGGCAGGAACCCATGTCCCCTGAATCGGCAGGCGGACTCTCAACCACTGCGCCACTGGGGAAGCCCTATTTAAAGTATATAATTCAATGTTGTTTTAGTATATTTATAAAGTTGTACAACCATCACCATAATCTAACTTCACAACATCTTTGTCAGCGTCCCCAATAAACCTTGTACCCATTAACAGTCACTCCTCATTCTCTCTCCCCCTCTGCACTCTTCCCTTTCTTTCCCAGGCTCAGGCAGTCACTAATCTACTTTTTGTCTCTATAGATTTGCCTATTATGGGCATTTTATATAAACAGGATCATGCAATCTGTTGTCTTTCGTGACTGACTTCTTTCACTTAGCAGAATGTTTTCAATGTTCATCAATATTGTGGTATTAGTTGTGTGAGTCTGAGTAACCACTAACATCTTTGGTCCTGCTTCCTCCTCTGCACATCAGAAGAGAAGGTCTCCAAGGTCCTCTCCAGCCTTAGGAGTCCCAAGGGAAGCAGATGTAAGTAGCAGAGAAACTCAGAGGAAAGGTGGCTCCAGCTTTTAAGATTTCAGCTTTGAATTGAAAGAGGCTGAAAGAAGAGCTGTATTTTTTATTGCTGAGCTCCTATTCGACAGTTGGTGCCCATCTGTGTGGAGAAACCAATTACCTATGAGGAGTAATTGAAATCATTAATAGCCACAAACAAATGTGTCTGTGCTGCAAGTAATTTGCAGTAACATTTAGTAATTGACAGTAATTTTTAGTAATTAAACTCTTAAGTAATTCATTTACCAAGCCACGCAGCCATTTTATGGGATTCCTCGGTGTTCCCACAGCAAATCTTAATTACTTAACCCAAGCACCGGGAATATTTCTGTCATTTCTAAAAAAATATAGTGAGTGTGCTATTCTTAGTAAGAGAGAAAGCCAAAGAGAGGAGTTATTTTCCTGGATGGTAGTAATTAAAATACTGGGGGTAGCTTTTGGACCAATAATAAGGTTGCCGAGTGAAGCCCTTTAGACATGATTTTTATCTATGCTGCATGGAATGTCAAAGTGAAATCTGGATTAGAACAACTTATTTTTGTCTCCTCTTCCTCCTCAATATTTTGGCTCCGTCTTTTCCAGGTTTTTCCAGGCTATTACAAACTCATGCATGAGCTGCTTATGATAGAGAACAGTCAGAGGGACCCACTTCTATCTTCAAGATACCATCTGAATATCTGAGCTTGATATTCACTGTTCCCTGCAACCTGGCTCCATTACACCTTTCCTAGTGATTTATGACTTGTAGGGGACAGTGTTAACTGCTAACTCAGCATCTAGCCCTGCTTTCTCCTTTCTAGTATCTGTGATTTTATTCAGGTAACCGCCCCTTCTCCGTGCAGCCTGTGTGAATAGGGGAAGCTGGGTCCTGGGGTGGATATTAATTAATCTAAGCCAGTCATAGTAATCCCACTGTAATCCTGCTCTTGCTAGAGACTACTTCAAGCGTTACTATTGGTCCAGGAGTGATCATGTGATCTTAGCTGGCTCAATCAGCGTGAAGGAAAAGTCTTTCATTCCAGGTGCAGGGGAGAGAATTTTTTCCCTTCATCTTGCTGGATGTGAAGCATCTCAGATGCTGCTGGCAGCCACCCAGATACCATGTGGGAAACTAGCCTGAGAACAAAGTCTACACAGAGATGGGCAGAGGCAAGAGAAACTGTCGAGAAACTGAACTTGAGTCCTGCTGTTCCTGGACTCAAGTTCTGCTTCTGGACTTCTTGTTATGTGAGATAATACATTTTTCCTAGGTTTAATTCAGTTAGAGTTTGGTTTTGTCTTTCAAAGCCCCAAACATCCTAACTCATTTACCACCAGTTCCCATCTTCCACTGCAATCTAACTGCTCCATTCCTGAGACAGTCTGCACACCTTGACTCACACGATATTGTCACAGCTTAGAACGCCCTATGCCACTTCTCTCTATCTGGGGAAAACTCTGCACGAGCAAAATCATGACTGTCCATGCTCAGGGCCAACACTACCTCCTTTGCAAAGCCTTTGCTGAGCACCCAAGCCCTGTATGAAATTATCTAGCATGCTGTCTGAGCACCATACTTGGTGTTTCTCACTTAGAGGTGCATGCGCACACATCTTTTCAACTAGTTTCTGGACAACAGAGAATGTATCAGCATGGCACTAACCTGACAGTCTGAAAGGGAGAGTGAGCTAGATGCCTGTGGAAACTAACACCAAGAGGGTGTGTAGAGAGAAGTTTGTCAAATACTGCAGACATTCAGAGGAGAGGGAGATCATTTGGGGCAAGGCTGGCTAGGAAGATATGGAACTTCCTTGAAGAAATGGAACCAAAACTGGGATCTATAAAGATGTGCAGTTTTTGGGGCTTCCCTGGTGGCGCAGTGGTTGGGAGTCCGCCTGCCGATGCAGGGGACACGGGTTCGTGTCCCGGTCCGGGAATATCCCACATGCCGCGGAGCGGCTGGGCCCGTGAGCCATGGTCGCTGAGCCTGTGCGTCCGGAGCCTGTGCTCCGCAACGGGAGAGGCCACAACAGTGAGAGGCCTGCATACTGCAAAAAAGATGTGCAGTTTTTTTGATAAAGGCTATATGTGAATTTATTTTAAAAAATTCATTCTGTTACTTTCTCCAACTTTAGTGGGATATAATTGACATATAACATTGCATAACTTTAAGGTGTATAATATGTTGATTTGATACACTTGTGTATTCCAATATAATTACTGACACAGTGTTAGCTAATACCTCCATGATGTCACACAATTACTATTTCTTTTTTTTTTTTTTTTTTTTTTAGCGGTACGCGGGCCTCTCACTGTTGTGGCCTCTCCCGTTGCGGAGCACAGGCTCCGGACGCACAGGCTCAGCGGCCATGGCTCACGGGCCCAGCCGCTCCGCGGCATGTGGGATCCTCCCAGACCGGGGCACGAACCCGCGTCCCCTGCATCGGCAGGCGGACTCTCAACCACTGCGCCACCAGGGAAGCCCTATTTCTTTTTTTGTGTTGAGAACATTTAAGATCTACTCTCTTAGTAACTCTCAAGTATATAGTACAGAATTATCTATAATCGCCATGCTGTACAGTAGATCCCCAGAATTTATTCACCTTATAACTGGAAGTTTGTACATTTGACCACCATCTCCCCATTTCCCCCAGCCCCCAGTCCCTGGTAACCATCATTCTACTCTCTGTTTCTACGAGTTCAGCTTTTGTGGATTCCACATGTAAGTGATATCATACAGTATATGTCTTTCTTGTCTGACTTATTTCACTTAGCATAATGTCCTTAAGAACCATTCATGTTGTCATAAATGACAGGATTTCCTTCTTTATCATGGCTGTATAATATTCCACTCTACATAAATACCACATATTCTTTGTGCATTCAGCCATAATAGGCACTTAGGTTGTTTCCGTATTTTGACAATTGTGAATAATGCTACCTGTCACTATTTATTGAGTATCTACTCTATACCAAGCATTGTGCCAAGGTTTTTCTCTCCCATATATCTCATCTTATTTAAATTTCAAAACAACATTCATGGAATATATATTGTTTATTTCCATTTTACAAATGCTCAGAGATGGATATGATTTTTTTTTTCCAGAGTTGGAGATAGGCTTCAAAAACAGATCTCCTAACCCTGGGTCCAGAGAAATTTCCATACCTCACAGCTACTGTCCAACACTCACCCCAGCTGTTCTCATTCACTTTAGGGCAAGGGACATCATATGTTTTCTGTAAAGGGACAGAGAGTAAATATTTTAGGCTTTATGAACCATACTGTCTCTGTCGAAACTCTTCCACTCTGCTATTACAGCACAGAAGAAGCCATAGATAATGTGTCAATAATATGTGTTCTGATAAAATTTGTGGCACTGAAATTTAATTTCACATAAATTTCACATTTTATGTCATATTATTTCTTCTTTTTGTTCTATTCCTCCCCCACTAACTATTAAAATAAGTAAAAACAGCCTGCAGGCTGAATTTGGCCTATGGGTTCTATTAGGCTGGTCCCTCTTTCTCCAGCTATGCAGGGAGATAAAGGGACAGTTTACTCCTCCCAAGGCCCCTCTCCTTCATCCCTCTCCTCACCACTACCTAAAGCTCACTGTGACAGTAAAAACCTCCCCAGCATCCCTGGCCTTGACCTCCCAGTAGCTGTGCTCCACTGCTTGGCTCCAACCTATTTATCAGCACAAGACATTTTTTTAGTTTAGCAATCTGCAAAGGTCTCAGATGAAAAGCCTTCACCTGTTCTTTTTCTCAAGCCTGACATAATTAGCTGCATCTCAGCCCCACCTTTTATTGTCTCCTTTAATGAGCAGTGCCAGTCCTGAATCACTTTAAAGGAGCAAGCAGCCCCTTGGTATCAATTAAAAGAGAAACACTTTCCAATGCATAAACTGTAACAAGCTGTGAACAGGTACAAAGAAAAATCTGGAGGTTCTGGCACTGTTAACAGAGCAGAGCGCTTTGCAAGATTTGTCTCTCACTCTTTTGGAGGCAAAAAGAAAACAGGACCAGCCTCCTAGGTAATATGGAAGAGGCTGCACCCCGGAATCCTCAAACCAGAGACTGGGGAGCTGTCCAGTCTGCGTGTGCTGAAATCTTTCAGCTCCATCTTCTTGTGTTCTCAGATGGAGAAGCCCTGTGCAGCCCCAGTGAGCTGCGTCCAGAGGAGATGATTTAAGATGAGTGTTTTAGTTCTGTATGAAGTTACATCTCTCTCATTTTCCTCCCCTGAAGTGAACAATCAAACAAGCCTTTTTTTCAGATAGGGGGTGATGGGGAGGTAGTACATAGTTTCATTAATCTCCAGGTTCTCCAGAAAAGCCAATTTGATTTTTGTGAAATATCAAGCACTCTGAGAGTATAGTTACTTGTTAGCTTGGTTGTATGCCCTCCAGAAACTCCACGCTGGGAGACTGCTCCACGTGCCAGGGCTGCATGAGAGGGGAGGGGCCGGGAGTGGGAGGGTTGCGTTCTTGATCTACTCAAAGGATACACGCACAGAACCTTGGGTGGATCAGGTGGACATCTGATAACAGAGTCGCCTGCGCAAAACTGGAAGGCTGGCAAAGTTATTTTTTGAGTCCTCCGGCCGTCCCTTTGAAGTCTTGTCATCTCTTTGTATTGTCTTCTTAATCTTCCAAGACATTGAGAACACTTATACTTCAGTGCCAATGCCTTTCAACACCAAGAGGTCTGTGTTTCTCTCTTCTCCTGGAAATAAATTTCCTATCAGAAAATAGTTAGGCATATACTGTGAAAGTTGGAAGTGCCTTTACCTGTCATCTGAAGTGACATAGGCAACAGCCTTATTCAGGGATCAGGCTGGTTCTAATGATTGATCATTGCAGATTCAATGTTGCCCACCCAGAAGGGATTGCACAGGGATGCTGGGTGGGCCATGCTTTCCCATCTGAAGTACTTGGTGGAGAAAGAGACGCTGCTCTAAGTCCAGGCCCTCAAGAGTTACCCCCTCCCCTCATGTCAGGAAGAAGCATTCATCTTCAGTTGCTAGAGTGCTTTTCAGTTTGCAGAATGCTTTTTTATATGTTATATTTTGTTGATCTCTTGCCCACCCTACAACCTTGAGAGGTTAGAAGAACCAGGATAATAATAAACTACACCACGTATATATACTTATTATTTTTAATTATTATCATTATGAATGAAACTTCACCTTTGCAGAGAAACAGGCTGATAAAAATTGGTAAATAATAATAATGGTTGCTATGTTCCTGGCCCTGCTCTGTAGGTTCTGTTTGTGATGCTCTCATCAATCCTCTTGTCTTACATAAGGAAATAGCAGGATTAAATAACACGCCCAGTACCCCACAGGTAGGAGGTGGAAGAATGGATCTTAGAATCTGTACCTAACTGACTCCAGCATCAGAAGTGGTGGAACAGAGTAGATGACATTAAAATTATCCCCTGGTGTCGCACACAGAAACAGGGAATCACTAAGGGCGGATTGTGCAAGGACACACACTTCAGTGGTAGAGAAGCTAGATTTTCTGAACCATAGCTGAGAACTCTTCCTACTGGACCACATTTGTGAAACAGCTCATAACTGGTTTCTCCAGGAAACCCAGCATCCCCATTCCTCGGCCAACATGCAGCCACAGCCAGGTGGTAGCTGCATATTGATCTTGTCATTGGTAATTAATGACAGCCATAAATTAATAACTGCATGCACAAATTGATTTTCAGAGATGTAATAATTAGATTTAATGCTTGCCACACCATATATTTATGTGTTTAATTGTCAGATTCATTATTGACTTTAATGAACTTTCATTGGCTCATGATATTCACATCCCATTAGGTATGTGACTTCTTTCCCAGTTATGGGTGGATTTTATTCTCTAGGGTCCTAGAGTTGACTTCCCTAGGGAAAAAACACTGAATTTTCTAAATTCTATTTCTGTTTCTCCTTTTAGCCTCACATGGACAGGTAAAGTGCTTTGGCAAAGAGATGAGTTCTTCCAGGTCAGTCAGAGAGAAGGAGGCAGAGAAAGAAGCGATACTAGCAACCCCAAGGGTCCACCTTATTGCTAGAGTAACTTTCTGTGTGACCTCAGGGAAGTCACCTCACCTCTCTGGGCCTCAGTTTTCTCACCTGTAAAGAAATGGGAAGAGAGGGAATGAAGAGAGGGAGTTTGTAATGCCTGAAATGGATGTCTCAGACTCAGCTTCCTGCAGACCTAAATGAGGACTCTTTCCAGAAGTGAGAAAAGTGAGACAAGGGATTTGGGCAACATTTCCTCAGGCTTGCCCTGCTTTAAACACGGACTCTGCCTTGGCAGAGACTCGGCTGCTTTGGCAGGGTGAGCAGCTGCATGTTTTGTTGTGGGGCTGGCTGTTATGATGGCAACAGCGCTGGAGCTCTAGTGGGATTACTATCATCACGTCCACTCATAATTTGGAGCCTGGGACACCGGGAAATTGCAGACAATTTGGATGAAAATGGTTGGAAGATTGCAGTGTTTAGGCCTCTCCTATCAGTTCCTTTATTTTTTATTTCCTGTTTTCTTTTTTATTTCTCCACCTCCATCACAAAATTACCTTAGAAGCAGAGGAACAACAGTCTAGACCAGAGAGATTTTTTTCCCAGTCTATGGTGTATTTTGTAAACAAACATGTAAATTGATACAGAATTTAACCACCCTCAGACAATGTGGCTAAAAAACTAGAGAGGGGAGAAAGGCTCTATGTGAAATGTTGGGGGGAATGTTTGTCCTGGTTAATTGAATTTCTGATTGGATGTGGATTAACCTGGAAACCTTTCTCTTTTTTTCAAATTGTTCTAAAGTGAGTCCACTCACCTGTTTTTGTATTCAATAATTATTCAAAAAATTTCAGCTTCTGCCTCATTCAAAAAGAATTTGAGGAAGCCACTTTATTAAATAGTAAATTAATGCTATCTTTTTATTGATAAGTGAGATTCATGGCCATGGTGCTGAAAATATTTATCATTGTTCAGTACAGCAAATGGAAATGCATGAAGTGTGGGAGATAAATTGTACAGACTGTCAGGATTGCAAGAGGCATCAAATGGTCCAATCAACTTGTTCACTTAATATCTGTCTTCTATATGTCCAACTGATTTCTAGCCTTTACTTAAATACCTCCACCTGAGGTAGTCCATTCTATTTTTGGACAGATCTAGTTATTATAAGTTTTTTCCCATTACAATGAGGCAAAATTTGTTTCTCTATATTCAATTCATCATTGGTTCTATTTTTTTTTCTTTTGGCGGTATGCGGGCCTCTCACTGTTGTGGCCTCTCCCATTGCGGAGCACAGGCTCCAGACACGCAGGCTCAGCAGCCATGGCTCACGGGCCCAGTCGCTCCGTGGCACGTGGGATCTTCCCGGACCGGGGCATGAACCCGTGTCCCCTGCCCTCGGCAGGCGGACTCTCAACCACTACGCCACCAGGGAAGCCCTCATCATTGGTTCTAATTCTATCCCTTGAGTCAACATAGAATAAGCTTTCTTTTTCCACTTCCGCATGTCAGTGCTTAAAGCATTTGAAGAATGTTTCCTTCTTTCGTCCAGAAGGATATCCCTTTGTTCTTCTAGAAATGGTATAGTGGAGTTGGTAAGAGTTCAGACTCAGGGGCCAGCCTGTCTGTGTTAACCTCCGACCCCCACTTATTAACTGTGTGTGTGTGTGTATGACCCTGAGGGAACTTAGTCCCTCTTTGCCTCAACTCTCCCACACAAGAGAAAGGGAGTGTAACAGTAAAACTGAAAGGATTGTTCTGAGGATTAATCAGGGCAATATAAGTAAAGTGCTTAGAAGTACCTGACTGACAGTAAGTATTAAAGTGTTCTTTAGTATCATGGCATTGTTTAAAGTCTCCTTTTCTCTGTGGTCTCTCTCTTCTGACAAGACTCCAATTTATTTCCATTATTTAAAAAAAGTGACATTCATTAATTTATCAACATTTTATCGAGCATCTACTATATAATAGACATGGGGATATACAGGTAAAATAAGTACTGCTGTCATGGAATTTTTAGTCTCCTAAGAAAGACCCACATAAACAGATAATTCTTTAGCATGGTTATTATATGTGCCATAAAATGGAATTATAGGCTGCCATAAAAACAAAATGCAAAGGCACTTAATTGAGGGCGGGGAAGTGAGACATTTAAGCTGAGACTGGAAGGACAGGTAGAAATGAAGCAGCTGCGGTGAGAATGGAATAGAGAGAATTAGAACCACAGAGAAGGCTCCCTGAGGCTAGAAGTTGGAATGTTTGAGGAAATAATAAAGCAGTGTTCTTGGGGATAGGGGATGGGATGAGACTGGAGCTGCAGGAAAGGGGTCTTAAATCGTGTAGGAGTTTGTACATCATAGTAAGGATACTGGTTTTTGAAAAGTTTTAAGCCAAAGGAGCAATGACTTTATGTGTGTATGTATGTGTGTGTGTGTGTGTGTGTGTGTGTGTGTGTGTGTGTGTGTGTATAATATATAGATAGATAGATAGATAGATTGCTCTGGGGGGAGTAGATATAGAAGACAAATAAGGGGGCTATTACATGAGTCCAGCTGAAGAAATATGATCAAGATGGACTAGAACTGTAGCAGGGAGATAGAGTAGTTTTAAGAGAAACTTAGAAGGAACAACTGAACTTGGTTATGGATCAGGTATGAAGCATGAGGATGACATCTGAAGGATGTTTCTTGAGTTTCTATCATGATTGGCTGGGAGGATTGGAAAGTGATGCTTTCTTGAGATGGGGCCCACCAGAGCAGAATCTTGAGTTTGAGATGCTTGTACTGAACACTGTTCAGGCAGCACATTCCAAGCCAGCCTTGGACATGTGGTTCTCAGGCTCTGGAGCTTAGAGATCCAAAGTGGTGTAGAGATGGTAATTGGGGCCATAAGGGGAAAAAAATCACCTAGGGAGTGAGCAGAAAGAAGAGGAAATGTGGCATGGGAGAGCCTAAGAGAGCCAACAGGTAAAGGTTGAGTAGAGTTAGAGGCTGGAATGGAGTTGAGAAGAAGGTGACCAGAAAGGTAGGAAGAAAATCAGGAGAATTTTCTGTGGTGCCAAAGAGGCCACAAGACAAGAGTGTTTCAGGAAGGAGGGAGAGAGTGGTGAGCTGGGTTGTTGAAAGATACTAAGAGATCAAGTGAGAGGAAAACTGAAAAATGCCCAGTGGATTTAGTGGTATGAAAGTTGTTGGTGACTTTACTGAGAGCTCTTTCAGTGTTAAGATGGGGGTAAAAGTCAGACTGGGGCATGAATGGGAAGTGGGTAAGTGGAGACACAAAGTAGAAACAATTTTGTTTTTTCTTGAGTTGTTTGGCTGTGAAAAAAAGAACTATAGAGCTAACAAGAGGATGATGTGAGATCTAGACATTTAAAAAAATTATTATTACTATTACTAACGAGAGAGATTAGAGCATGTTCAAACGCCTATGGGATTGATTAGGGGGGTGGAGAATTTAAAGCCTCAGGGGACAGAGGCAGGGTGATTGATAAGATTAAGACTACTTAGAAGGGGGTGGGCTGGGTCTAGAAAGCACTTAGAGGAACTGGCCTTTCCTATGAGGAAGGAGACCCTCTCCCTGGTGACAGGGGTTGCAGGACCAGATAAAGATGGGCTTGTCCATTTGGGGGCGGGAAGTTGACGGATATCCCACTAGGTGTTGGGGTGGTCCCAATGAAGTAGTGATCTGGGTTCATTGCCAAGGGTGAGGGGGGTGGTGCAGAGGATGGAGGGTGCAGCTGACCCAGTGTAGAGTGGGGCTGTCCCCTCCTGTTGATGTGAGAAGATCTTGCCTTCTAGTATTTACTGGTCACGGAGGGCAGCCTTTCACTGTTGTACCGTGTTGCGCTCAGTGTCCTGATGACCCACAATTTACCCCCAGTTCTGCCAATCCAAACTTCGCCATCCTGACCATTTATAATTGGAATTTCTGATTCAAAGATATTTGTGTGTGTGTGTGTGTGTGTGTGTGTGTTTTCTTTGAGCCAAATCTTCTCCAGAAGGCAGTGGCTTGCTTTAGAAGGAAAAAAAAAAGACAATAGAACAACATGTTGCTGGCTAGCCTGGGACAGATCCCAGCGCCAATATTAACTACTAATGGTGCCCTCTTTCACTCCTGAAAGTATCCTGGTTAGTGTTGTAAATAATATGGTCACTCAACATTTTAGGGCTGTTGTCAGAGGAGAGCAGATATCATTTCTGTTCCCTGAGCATCACGTTCACTGGGTCTCAGTGAATCCCACTTAGAGGATATCACCAAAGCCTTGGCCTATTTTATCCTCTACTCCCAAAGGTTGAGCCCTTGGTCAGACCAGATGGGCAGGTATATCTCTACTGTTTCCCCATCCTCACCCTAACAGTTACTACCTGCCTTACCAATGCACACAGGTATGATATACCCTTAAAGGACTGAGAACTGAAAACATTTGAATTTGCCACAAAGTGTTGAATGGGGGTGGGGTGAGGGAAGCAGGTCATTCTCACTCCCCAGGGTTCATTCCTGACCCTACAGTGGCCCCAGTGACGGATTGAGCCATGCTCCCTGATAATTAATGTGCTCTTGGTACCCTTGCCTTATTGATCGCTCTCTTCTTTTCGGACACCACACATCCGAGAGCGCTTTGGTACAATAAAACAGCCACAGGCACAGTCCATCGATCTATAAAAGCCTCTTGAAACAGAAAGGGTTTTCTGGCTGGGTTCAAGAACCTCAGAAGAGAGAATTATATCTTACTGCCTAAGACACACCCAGGGATGTTTCCTGAGGGAAGGAGCAGATGCCCCTGGTGATCCTCCATTCCAGGGCCCTTTTCAGAAGATGGTGCTCCTGATGGGGGCTGTGTGAATGGGTGGGGTGGGGGGGAAGGGCTGTGTGGGGAGCAGGTGTACAGTGAAATTAGAAGGTGTTTGTTTTATAATGGTGGGCACTTTTTTTTTTTTTTAAGGCCAAATGAATAAAAAGCAAGTAACGAGGCATGAATGAGTTAAGTCTGGAAAGAGGCAGTGAGCCCTGACCCCTCCGTGGCCTTCGGGCACCTATGATGGGCTGAATGGGAGGCAGTGTGCAGGTAACTCGGGAGAACAGAACAGTTATTCAGTTGTGGTGTTACATCAAAATGAGGCTCTGGGTGTATTTCAGTTAAGCAAACCTCTCTTGTATGGGAGTAACAAAGCCTTGAAAATAGCTTGAGGCCATATCCTAGCTCAGGCAAAGCAGTAGCCAGGACCTCTTTCAAGTACAACATTTCATCTCCTAGTGGGAGGGTTGGTACCAAGGGAGGCAAGGGAAGGTATTCTCACGTGGCCTTTCATATCCCAGGAGGCACCCGCTCCCCTCCTCCCCACCACAGTACATCCGCCCCGGTGTGCAGTGGACCTGGTGCTCTGTGCAAAACAGCAGCCTAAGACACCCAGAAGCCACAATTAGCCAAGCGTGGAAAAGGACAGCATGCTGTCCTGTGACAGGCAGGAGAGGCGAGTGGTCAGGGAGGTCACCTCTCACCTGAAAGGTCCGCTGCAGCCCAGCTGCCTTCAAAAGCAGCATTCTGATAGAAGCAGAAGTGAGGTGGAAAAGATGTCAAGGTGACAGAACAGAAGTCACCCAAATCTGTTGTAAGCTACATTCTGGGACCAGTTCAAGGGAACCTCTGTGAGGAAGAGCCGGGGACACCTGTGAGGCACCTCCATCTTGAAGGTATTTCCTAGGTCGACTGTGGGGTGGCAGGCACGGGCAGTGTCTAGCCCAACTCTAGCACTTTCTCACTGGGCAAACTTAGAAGAATCACTCAGCCTCTCTGATCCTCTGATTCTCCTCTGCAAACTGGGAATTATAATCCCTTCCCTCCCTACCTGACAAAAATGCCAAAACAGAGCTAAGAGGGCTGAGCAGGTGGGGATGCTATTAATAGGATGGGATGACTCCCTCCCTAGAAGGCTAGTGCCAGAAGGGTGTGGAGGCAGAACTGGGATTCCAAAACCAGGTTTTCTCCACGTGGCTTAAGCTTATCCTCTTAATGTGGTCACGCTCTTCTTCACAGCAGGGCTGTGATCACAGGTTTTTTGGGTTTTGTTGTTTTAATTTTCAAATCTTTCAGAGCCCACCAACCACCTTGCTCTGCGTGGTGCATTCGGGGCTTAATGAGACCTTTTGGCTTCACTCAGCATCAGGGCTAAGAGGGGCCAGTTAGGGAGTCTGTGTGTATATGTGTGTGTGTGTGTGTGTGTGTGTGTGTGTGTGTGTGTGTGTGTGTGTATGTAGCCATTTCTCACTTGAAACTCAAAGAGTTAATCCCAGCCAGACCCTGACCCTGGCCCCCTTTGTTTTTGCTGGTGGAGACCCTCATCCCTGACTGCTTGGTGACCAACTATTTGCTTTTCTTCCCTCTGAAACAAAGCCTCCATTTGGGTTCTGGGGAGGATTAAAGGGATGAAGGGATGCAGGCAGCTACCGCTGGTTTGTTAATGAACCGCTCTGTTCTAAGGCCTCTCACTCTCAGGGAAGGGATGCTGGGCTGGGATGCCCACGATTGGCTTGCGGAAGTAAGTGGACTTAACCTGTGGTGGCCGGGCTGCCGTCACTCACATTCTGCGTCCTTCTGCAAACATGGACATATATACACTACCAAATGTAAGGTAGATAGCTAGTGGGAAGCAGCCGCATAGCACAGGGAGATCAGCTCAGTGCTTTGTGACTACCTAGAGGGGTGGGATAGGAAGGGTGGGAGGGAGGGAGATGCAAGAGGGAGGAGATATGGGAACATATGTATGACTGATTCACTTTGTTGTAAAGCAGAAACTGACACACCACTGTAAAGCAATTATACTTCAATAAAGATGTAAAAAAAAAATAAATTGGAACATACAAGAGGGAATCTCAAAAAAAAAAAAAAAAAGAGGAAAATATGAATCAGGAGAAGAGAAAACACCTGAACGGACTCAGTGGTGCTTTCCAGAGCCTTGAGTGGGAGGATGCGATTTCATTTAACGTCACCATCGATTTTCATCCCATCACTGCCAACTGTTTACCTGTGAGAACTGGGGCTGCAATCTCCCAAGTTTGAGCCCAGGCTAGGACACAGGCTTAGGGGAGGGGACAGCTCCCAGCTGGGGGTTGGGGGGAGGGGCTTCCCATCCCCGGTCATAACTCCTGCAGTTTCTTCGGGGACAAAAGTTTCCTGTGCTTTCCTTGCCCCTCACACTCATGTGGCTAAAAACAGCAGCATCAGAGTGTTTCTTCGGTGAGGGAGATGTGCACTGGATGGATGTATTAATAAAGCTCGGGTTGGAGTGCAGCCAGAGGGGGCGGTCAGCTGAGGTTCCAGTGCTCAGAATAGCAGACGGGGAGGAAGGTCGGCACAAGGGTGTCGCCTGCACGCGTGTGCACGCGTGTGCGTGTCTCTGTGTGTGCGTGATTGTGCATGGCCCTGTGCATGTGCCTGTGTCTGTGTGGCGGTCTGATGCAGAAGGGCAAAGGGCCTCACAAAGAGCAGGAGGTGAGATGAAGGGGGGTCAGGCTCAGCAGCGCCAGCGGAGCCGCAGTCTTCCCAGGGCCTGGAGCAAATGGGTGTTTCAAGGTGAGAGCAGCTGGGCCCAGACACTGCTGTCCAGGGACCATATCTGTTCATAGACCTGCGGCTTCTGCTCCCAAGTATCACAGAAGAAAAACCCACCAAACCAATGACTTCATGCTGCACTGACGGTGCCGCCCTGCGCTGCCCTGCCTTTCCTCCCGTCCAGACCCTGCAGTCTTTTCCTGCTATTTCCCAGCAGAGGGTATGGGCTAAGAACAGGTTAGTAAAGTGTGACGTCAGCCTCCTCCAGGGTCGCTGTTCTGTGGGCCACCCTGACCCTCCCTAGGCATTTCCATCCCCCATCAGTTTGCTTCTTTGAGCTCTGCTGCTGGTGTTTGCCTCCTCTTAGCAAAGCTGGCAAAAGGGTGAGGGCCATGGAGTCTAGTCGGCTTTGAATCCGACTAGCTTAGGCATTTTTAGCCAGGCTTCCTCGAGCCACGTCTCCCACATCTGTAAAATGGACTGATGCTAATACGATAGTTAATATGAGGATGAAATCAGATAATGCTCCATAAATGTGTTTTATTAGGCCTTTGTGAGGATTAAATGAGCCCATTGCATATGGAGCCTTCTACACCACCCAAAGAGAGGTGAGGTTGGAACTCCACAAACGTTTGCTGCATCCTAATCCCAGGTGGGCCTTGATGACCTCTAGGGCATCTTCCAGATTCTAAGGTCTCTCAGGCCTCAGTTTCCTGTCCTGTCTATCTGCTTGACCCCTTCGCATCTTCCTGTGGGGTTCCTGCCTCATAGGCCAGGCCCTGCTGCTCAGATTCAATCCGGACTAAGACAGCACATTAAAGAACTTGGAGGGGAAAATCAACTGTTTATCAAATTAGCCCGAATTCTGGAAGCCTGGCTAACACAGGAGGAATCAGATGCTAATTAATGAACAGCCAACGCAGCCCCACTGCCGATGTGCGTAAATATGCATTGTCAAACTGTTAGATAAACAAAAGCAGGATAAAGTGCTGGGGAGCCAGATTCATTATGCCTAAGCTCCTGGTGAGCCTTTGCAATAGGGATTATAGTCTGCAATTTTAGCTTTTTAAAAACTTAAAATTTTTTTTTTCCCTACACCCTCCCCCACTCCCCACTCTCTAGTTAGAATTTCGCTCCTTTCCATTATCAGCTGCCAAACCCAGCGCGACGCAAACCAAGGCAGGGCTGGTCCTCATATCAGCAAGAAGGGTCCTCTCTTACAAGGCCTGGCTCTCCTCTGGGGTCTGTTTTAAAGAGAGAGGGAGAGAGACCCAGAGGGAGAGAACAACGTGAGGTTGCCATTGTCCCCCCAGCCCACACTGGCCCCAGCCATCTTAAATGAAGATGTAAGAAACCATAGGGTCTAACTGTAAAACTTGCCTGATGGATGGTTTTAATCCTTTCTAATTACAGCTAATTGGAGCTGTCAATCGTTTAAAACCCTGAAACTGATGCAGGGAGGTCAGGCGAGTCAAACTTACCCAACTGTACAGATGATAATTAGATGCACTGAAGTTAATAAGCATCAGAAGGGAAGCTCTTACTTTTCCTGCACATAAGGGGACCTTGGAAGATGCAGCGGAGCCACTGCCAGCCTCTTTCTGGGGAGGAAGTGAGATCTGGCAGCTTGGATGCTCTATGCTTGAAGCTCGCTGCTTGCTCCCAGAGACTCAGTGGAGGCAGCCCCGCTGGTATGTGTCAGTTCATTTCAGGAAACATTTATGGAGTGTCTCTGCTGTGCTGGGCACTGCAGGAGGCTCTGGGGAGGCAGAGAGGCAAATTCTGGCCATGGAGGAGTTCACTGTTTTGCTGGGGAGACCGACACAACCAAAGATCCAACTGAGGCTCTGGGTGGCCGGGCGGGAGTGGGGAGGGGGTGTGGAGGGGCTAATGATGTCGGGGGGAGCTTACTTTTGCAGTCCCGAGTCTCTCTCAGCTAACTGACTGATGAGAGGGTACACTGGAAGTGACTCTGGTTTCTGGGGAGATTCTTCCCTTCAAGGGCTGACTCTTCTCTGGTTTGCAGATCTGTGTCCATAGACTTACCTGGACAGACTCCTCGTCTGGCTCCTGTAAATGAGAGCAATGCTACTCTCTTCACTGAGTCCCAGTGGGGAAGGGCCAGGAGAGCTCTTTCTCTGGAGGAGAAGGTTTGGGTCCTTGGAAAGGTGGGCCAGTTGGCAGACTCAAGGTGGTTGCCCATGTACTGTGTCTCAAGCTCTTCTTTAGGGGTCTTTGTGCCTCCAAATATCCCATCCACCTGCATGCTGACAAAATTGTCACTCCTTCGGGGGAAAAAGGAGGGACATTCACCTTGTTGCAAAAATATTGGCTCTCTAGACACTGATGCCAAAATGAGATACGGAGACAGAGTTTTGGAGGAGAAAGAAAGGATGGCTTTATTCTTTGCCAGGTAAAGAGGGAACACAGCAGGCTAGTGCCTCAAGAACTGTGACCCACCCCTGGAGAATAGGGAGAGGTCTTATAGTCAGGTCTCGTGGTCAGGGGTATGTCATAAGGATCAAGGCGGTAACAGTCTTGCACTTTGATTTCGTCTGCAAAGTTTCAAAAACTGGCCACAACACTGGGTCTGGTCGTCTCCAAGGGTGGGTTTGCTGACAAGATGAGGGTGTTTTCAGGGTCTCCTAATCTTGATGAGCTTTAATCTTGCCTCAGGTGGTTTCGTGGCTGCTCTTCCCTTGATTAGCAACTGTTCATATCTGCCCTTTGGAACTCAGGGAAGGTCATGGCGGCTGGAGTCTTGTTTACAAGAAATGGGGGGCCAAAAGGTCTCTGTGCCCGTGAGCCCCACAGGGCCCTGCTAGGTTTCAACCTCTGTGAATGTCTGCTCTCCTAAGCAATTCATATATCTTCTGACCTTCATAAAATCGTGTGAGGTCGGTACCAATTTACCCACTTTACAGATGAGGAAACTGTGATTCAGAGAGACCACATGACTCACCCAAGATACTATTGCAAATGCCAGAGTCAGGATCTACATTCAGCTTGGTCTGAGTCCAGAGGCTGCCATCTTACTTTGTTTAAGGTAAGAAAGACCCTTCCCTGACAACAATAATAGTAATAGTAATGCTGACCCCAGTTCTCATTGCTTGGGCCCTTTACTGTCCTCCACTTAAGCTTCACAGAAACTGAGGTAGGAGATAGATGGGCCTCAGGTTGAGCAGCAGGAGGGAGGAGAAGCTGATCCCTGCACACATAAGAGGTAAAAAACTACATATTTCTCATTCTCGTGGTCAAGGAGACCTTCCTGACTGTACATGCGCAGAAAGGCTCCTCGGAGGTCAAAAGGGAGGGGGCGTCACCTCATAGTAAGTGATGTTGACCTACCCATAGGCCTCTTCACTAGAATACATCTTGGCTAAGAGATGCATGTGCACACATGAGAGGACCCTGAGATATACCAAATACGGACTCAGAACTAAGCAAGTCAAAATGATTGGTCA
Organism: Neophocaena asiaeorientalis asiaeorientalis; assembly: GCF_003031525.2. Taxonomy (NCBI): domain Eukaryota; kingdom Metazoa; phylum Chordata; class Mammalia; order Artiodactyla; family Phocoenidae; genus Neophocaena; species Neophocaena asiaeorientalis. The sequence goes on from NW_020174926.1 coordinate 617,045, forward strand.
AAGGAAACCCGGAAGAAATGCCCCATAAAAGTGATTCCGACTACCAGGAAGGCATGGCTCTCTCTAAGCCTGCCTGTGTGTCTATCCACACCTACTCTTTTTCCTCCTAACAAACACTTTACTTGTTTCACTACTTTCCGTCTCTATGTGGAAATTCAGTTCTACACAACTAACAGGCCAGGGCCTTGTCACTGGCCACTGGTCCCTGGTGGTCTAGTGGCTAGGATTCAGTGCTCTCACTGCCGTGGCCTGCCTTCAGTCTCTGGCCAGGAACCAATACCGTGCTTCAAGCCACTGCAGGCCAAGGCCACCCGAGATCAAAACCCCAGGGAACTTTCTTCTCAGCACTGCTCCTGGTGGAAAGGTCTGGGAGGCCATGGCACTTGGTGGAAATGGCGGGATTGTAAGCCCTGCTTCCACAAGGCCTGGAAACAATGACCATGGGGTTCAACCAGCCAGCTAGGAAATCTGCAGACATGAGACCAGAACCACAGAACCGCCTTCACCCTGCACAAGGGCCTACCAGGTCAGTGGTAAGAAGCCTGCTGTCATGCATCATGGTGAAGTTCAGGCTGGCAGAGCGTTTGGCTTGGAAGAATTAAAGGCAGATGACCCTAAGAAAATAGGGGTGGATTATGGGTGTCTATGACTATCCAGCTCATGGGCAGCATCTAAAGGAAGTCCAGAGATTTCCCTGGCAGTCCAGCAGTTAAGGCTCCATGCTTCCACTGAAGGGGGTGTGGGTTTGATCCCTGGTCGGGGAACTCAGATCCCACATGACGCATGGTGCGGCCAAAAAGTTAAATAAATAAATAAAGGAAATCCAGGCATGTCCTCTTGCCCAGGAAGCCCTCTGCACTGGAAGGGAAACGGTTCTGTAGAAGAACTCAAGTTGGCTCCCAGCTGGCAGGACCAGTTATGTCCCCACCAAAATGTATACAAGAAGGAAAAAGCCGTGTGATAAAAGAGGAAGGGGAGAACATTAGGAATTTGCCAGTCTTCCCATGGCCCATGTCAGTGCCTGGCCCATTAGTTAGTCATCTATGCAAAAAGACCCAGGAAGCCACAGAAAAGGATGTAGAAGAGAAGTAGCAAAAAGATTTTGAGAACTTTGAATAAAACACAGAGTAAAGTTTTCTAACATGTGCGCACACACATGAAGCTCGTGTCTGCATTTTAGCACTGAAGAAACTGAGTCCCAGAGAAGTGGAAAATTACAGCACCATCACGCTAAGGACTGACAGGAGGGACATGGAAGGCATATCTAGAATACAGGAGACTAGAAAAATGCAGAGAAGGAATACCGAGCGCAAGGAGGCCTTAGAAGATGCAGGACAAACAAGGAACATGGAACTTAAAATAGAGGATTTGAGTAAAAGCGTCTATTCACATAGAGTTCAATCAATCTTCTTAGAGGGAGCAAAACAGAGAAAGAACAAAACCGATCAGGTGTCTGGTGGAAGCTTCTGGGCAGAGTGACTGCCTGGGCTCTAGGAGTCTGATTTCTTCCCTGTTCCAGCTCTGTGACTTTAGGGTCGCTTAGCTCTTGGAGCCTTAGTTATCTCACTTGTGATGACCTATGTGATGTGTCAGCCTGGTTCATTGCCATCAGTCCCCTTTTGGAAACTGGCTGTGAGCACCTTTAACCAGTATGGGCTTGGATGCCCCTGGGTTAGAGGAACCTCACGGTAGGAGACTAGGAGTCAGGTGGAGATCTGAGTGCTGGCGCAGAGGTGCGCTCCTGGGCCGCAGGCAGTCGGATGGGACCTAACAAAGCTTTTGGGAGCCAGAGCCAGAGGCAGTGCCTCAGGACAGGGGACCTTTGGGCTGACCTTTAGCTTTTCCTGCTATCCAGCCCACCCCTGCCCCTAGACCAGAGCCAAAGTGTCTCTAGCCATGCCCAGAGCCATCCTGGGAGCTTGGCCAGCTGCCAGCAGCAACAGGCCTCTCCCAGAAGCTGGTCCCCAAGAACTGAGCTCCTCCTGTCTAGACAAAGGGGATGCAAATGGCAGAAGCCATCACCCAGAAGCAGATATCAGAGATCAAAGAGAATACCTGAAGAGAGGCTCCAGGGCCCTTTAGACTCAGAGTCCTGCAAAGACAGTGAAGCTGAGGGCCGGCAGGCAGTGTGGAGGTCTGAAGACTTCAGAGGCTGACCCATGTCAAGAGCTTTGGTCATAGTTCGTCTGTGTGTGGTTGCTGTGTGCTGCGATGCAGAGGCGGGGCCTGCAGGGTTGCAGCAGGGCAATCTCTAAGCCAACTTGGTAGTTGGAAATGAAGAGTCATCCCCAAACAAAACAGCAGTGTGTGCAAGCATGTCAAGAATGTTAATTCTCAGAGTTCCCGCGGAGTTGCAAATACATCTTGTCTCTTCAACGGAAAAGAAGTCTGACGTATGGGCAGTCCTTCCCCAGTGGCTCATACCAGTGTCTCCCTTCTCTTCCTCCTGCCACCTTTGTAGTTGGAACCTCACAACCCATTTCTTGATTGCATGTTCTCTTGTATTCTTCACACTTCTTCTATGCCAGAAAGGTCTCACTTTCCTAACCAGACAATTCATTCCCTGAGGGTAAATTCTATGACTGGTAGTAACACAGTACTTGTCTGTACAGCAGTTCACATTGTTTCTAAGCCATTTTCCACCCATTTAATTCACTCTCCATGAATTCAAAAATTGGCAGGGCAAAGATAACCACACCCATGCAACAGATATGGATACTGATGCACAGAGAAAGGGAGAGGCTTGGTTGGGCTCACCCTACTATTTGGAACCAGCCACGAGACCCTATATTACTGGCTGAACTTCTGCTACAGACTGACTCCCACCAGCTTTATGTATATTTCCTAGAGCCACACCCTACAAACAGGAAAGACTCAAGAAATATTTGATGATTTAATTTTTAAATAGCTCTCTATGTTTTAAACCTTCCAAACCCCAGTGTGGTCAATTAAAGATGGCTATAGAACTACCATATGACCCAGCAATCCCACTACTGGGCATATACCCTGAGAAAAACATAATTCAAAAAGAGTCATGTACCACAATGTTCATTGCAGTTCTACTACAATAGCCAGGACATGGAAGCAACCTAAGTGTCCATCGACAGATGTGGCACATATATACAATGGAATATTACTCAGCCATAAAAAGAAATGAAATTGAGTTATTTGTAGTGAGGTGGATAACCTAGAGACTGTCATACAGAGTGAGGTAAGTCAGAAAAAGAAAAACAAATACTGTATGCTAACACATATATATGGAATCTCAAAAAAAAAAAATGGTTCTGACGAACCTAGGGGCAGGACAGGAATAAAGACGCAGACGTAGAGAGTGGACTTGAGGACACAGGGAAGGGGAAGGGGAAGCTGGGAGGAAGTAAGAGAGTAACATTGACATATATACACTACCAAATGTAAAATTGATAGCTAGTGGGAAGCAGCTGCATAGCACAGGGAGATCAGCTTGGTGCTTTGTGACCACCTAGAGGGGTGTGATAAGGGAGGGTGGGAGGGAGACGCAAGAGAGAGGGGCTATGAGGATATATGGATTCTATATTATACAGCAGAAACTAACACAACATTGTAAAGCAATTATACTCCAATAAAGATGTTAAGAAAAGAAAAAAGAGATGGGATCTAATTACCATTTCCTTGAATCCGTGCTTTGGAGACTAATTCCAATGTGTAGGGGGGATTCCCCCATACCACTGCCAAGCAATTCTTGGACACTCACTGGTGTCTGAGAATTTAACTCAATTCAGACACCATGTACCTGGAATCACATCAGATTCCACAGGTTAAGGGTTCAGTCCTACAAGACTGCCCACTACACTCCCTGCCTCCCACTTCAGACACAAATTGCAAGTCCAGGTTGTCACCTGTGCTTCTGACTGATAGACTAAATCAGGGGTTTCCACGCCTCCCTCCCTAGGTTTAATTAATTTACAGGAACAGCTCATAGAACTCAGAGAAACACTGCTTATCATATCACCAGTTTATTATAAAAGGATATAACTCAGGAATGACCAAATGGAAGAGATGCACAGGGCAAAGAATGGGGCGTGCTGCTTCATGCTTTCTCCAGGCTCTCCATTCTCTCCAGTCTTCACATGTTCACCAGCCTGGACACTCCCGGAACCCCATCGTTTTGGTTTTTTTATGGAGGCTTTATTACATAGGCATGACTGATTAAATTGTTGACCACTGGTGATTGAACTTTGTCTGCAGCCCCTCTCCCCTCTCAGGAGGTGGGATTGGGTTGGGGGGCGTGGTACTGAAAGTTCCAACCCTCTAATCACAAGGTTGGCTCCACCAGCAACCAGCCCCCATCCTTAGGTGCTTTCCAAGTCACCTCATTTGCATAACAAAAGACAACCTTACCACTCTCTTCATTTAGGAAATTCCAAGCGTTTGGGGAGATGTGAGCCAGGAACTGTGGAGGAAGACCAAATATATAGGAGAAATATATTTTAGTCATCCGAATGACCAAATATGTATTTCTGATAAGTCACAATATCACAGGGCTAGACTCCATGGTTTGCTGTAACCAATAGAACATGGTGGACTTGATACTGCAAAGGCCATGCAGCTTTCACCTTGTTTTCTAGAAGACTTGCTCTTGGAGCCCTGAGCCACCATGTAAGATGTCTGATTACTTCAAGGCTACCATGACGGAGAGGCCAAGGCATTTCACTCAGGAGGGCAGTCCTAGCTGAGACTTGTCTCCTTGACAAAGCACCAGACATGTGAAGAAAGCCCTGCTGAGCCTTTCAGATCAGCCTATCCACCAACTGAACACCCATAAATGGACTTCATCTATGGTGCATGGGACAGAAAAATCACCCAAAGAACCCTACCTGAACTCCAGACTACTAAGTTTTGGGTAGATTTTTACACAGAAATAGATAACTGGAACACCTAGAAAATTCCCCAGTATTCCCTTGAGCCTGTTGCAGGAAGGGGGACCCCTTCCAGGGCCTGAGAGTGGGTTCCTGTCTAACACCCGGAAATGAATTGTCCGAGGAGACACACATGTTGACAAAGCAAAAAACTTTATTGGGATGGGGTGACCAGGCGGAGAGTAGCGGTGTAAGGGAACCCAGGAGGATTGCTCTGCTACGTGGCTCGCAGTCTCAGGGGTAAGTTTCCATTTGTCTCTGGCCAATCACTCTGACTCAGGGTCCTTCCTGGTGGTGCATGCATCACTCGGCCAAGATGGATTCCAGTGAGAATGATTCTGGGAGGTGGGTAAGACATATGGACTGGCATCTCCTCTCTCCTTTTGACCTTTCCCAAATTATTCCAGTTGGTGGTAGCTTGTTAGTTCCACATTCCTTACCAGGACCCCTGTTGTAAGATAAGTCATGCAAGTGGTTACTATCAGGCCTGGCCAGGAGGGGCAGTTTCAGTCAATGGTTCCCCTAACAAGCCCACGGAGAACACACACCAACACTTGAACAGCAACTAGGTTTATGAAGGCTCACACCCTGCACAGCTCGTATGTTAGGTCCTTTGGTCCCATTTTAGCTTTCCTTACCTCTTGCTGATACTGGATGAAATAGTGTGGATATTCTGAATTCTCCCAGGAAATTAGGTTCCACTTGGAAACACGCTAAAAAAGGTGAACCGTGTGATTGGTTGTGGGAGTGTTCACAAAACATCGTATATTTTTGAGCATCTTCCTGTTCTTGACTGTGTCTGGTCCTATGTATCATTCAAGGTCCAACTCAGATGCTTCCTTTGCCATGAAATCCTTCTTTTGCTCCCACTCTGAAGACAGTTCTCTTCTCTCCTGTTTTCAAAGTAATACGTCTGCATTTTTATGATGCTGATTACATTCTGTCTTTCCTATGGCTCTTTAAAAACATAAGTCTCTCCTATGCTACTCAAGGTCTTTAACTCAGTTGACCTTTGCTTATTGATCTGATTTGCTTACAGATTCTTGTTTATTGCTTATTGTGGAAGAGATACTGCTATGTGCCCACTCACCTTTTATTTCCTGGCACACAGGAAGACTATATGCCATGCCATTAGGTCAGGTCCACAAGACTGAGTTCTTGTCCATGGTCTGTGAGCACAGAAGAAATATATCCCACTCTCAGGTCAGCTCTTAGAATCCCTCCACCATCTCTGTCCCTGCCACAGCAACTTTAGAGGCTAAGATAGCATAACTCATGATAGAACAAGGTTGCCTGAGTCACATTACGCTTGGTATGAGTGAGAAATAAGCCTCTATTATGTTAAGAGAGTTTGGGTCTTATTTGTCACTATAGCATAGCCCATTCTTTCCTAATGAAATGATGCAATAATAATTATAAGAGTAGCTCCTTTCTGCTGATGCCTATTATGAGTCAGGTGCTCTGTTAAGTGTCTTACACATTGAATATCTTAAAATATTTCTAAAAATCCTGAACAGCAGGTAGTATTAATGAAATTCCAATTTTATAGTTGAAGAAATTTAAACTCAGGAAGATTAAAATAACTGTTGAATGCAATTAGTAAATGGCAGGGCTGGGATTTGAACCCATGTCCGTCTGACTCCATAGTAATTACTCAGGCTACAGCATGGACTCTATTCCTATGTCTGTACATTCCAGGGGGCTTTTTGCTGGGTATTGTTCCAAGCAGGGGCTCTAGATGAGTGTTTTTGTTTTTTGTTTGATTCAGATTGCAATAAATCATAGGAAGCATAAGTTTTGTGTTTAAGAAACTTAAAGTTGTTTCATTTAAATGCTCTATTACTATTATTTCTAAATTCTGAAATCATTCTCTTCAGATGTTAAGATGGTTCAAAACCAAAAAGTTCACCTCTCCCCACTATCAACCTTATCCAGATGCAGCTCTAAAGTGGCAGAAGCAGGAGATGGGTTTCCTCCTGAATTCTGGGCCCCAGAATTACAGCTCAAATGAAACACATTTGGACAAGAGTTGTGATGCTTGGGGATTTTTATCTGAATTTAAATCTAGTCTTCTCTCTGCTTGTGCCTTAGATTCCCTGGAAAACTTCCTTTTCATGAATGGTTTGGTGTTGAGGCAACAGCATGGCAGTTGTTCTCAAGATGAAATAAAAAGTTGGATTCCAATTTTGAAAATGCCCTACCAAGGGTCATTCATCTGGAGGCTGCACCATTGATGAGACCTTGTGAGGGTTTGTGTTAGCGATGCCGGCGGCCAGAGCCAAGTGTGTCTAGCAAGGCCTGCAGTGCATGGTTTATGGAAGCAATTACTGAGCCAGATTCTTAAGTAGCCATGATACCTTCAGTTGTGGACAAAGTTGGAGGGTGGTTCAACAGAATAAGTGTTTGCATTTTTAGGGCCCTGGAAATCCATAAAGGTAACTGGAGTGTATTATTTCACCCTTGCTCTGCCTTCTTAGCCCTCTTATCTGATTTAAAACATTCTCAGCACAGGGTGTAAAATTAAACACACATGACCAAGCTGATACTAGCACAACAGAATAAAAGGGGAAAAAGAAAACCTTTAAGATATAATGTAATTGCGGGGGACTTCCCTGGAAGTCCAGTGGTTAAGACTTTGCCTTCCAATATAGGGGGTGAGGGCTCGATCCCTGGTTGGGGAGCTAAGATCCCACATGCCTCGTGGCCAAAAAACCAAAACATAAAAAAAGAAAAGAATTTACAATTCTAGCTGTAGAATTATTTTCAGTACACAGTTTTTAAAAAAAATGTTAAGATGATCTCATATGTACAGGAAATTTGCAAGTACAATTAAAATAACTTGTTTTAGCTGAACCATTTAAGAGTAAGTTGTCGACCTTGTGTCCTATCACCCCAAAATTCTTTATTAAGGGTAGTGTCTTAAGAAACCACAAACAGCCATCAAAATCAGGAAAATCATTGGTACTTGATTATCATTTTTGGTACTTGATTGGTACCATCAAGTATCATTGGTACTTGATTATGATTTTCCCAGACTTATTGAGATATAACTGACTTATAACATTGCACAAGTAAGTTTAAGGTGTACAGTGTGATGATTTGATATACATATGTTGTGTAATGATTGCTACAATGTTAGTTAACGTCTCTGTCACTTCACATAATTAGATTTTTCTGTGCGTGGTGAGAACATTTAAGATCTATTCTCTTACCAACTTTCAAGCGTACAATCCAGTATTGTTGACTATAGTCACTAGGCTGTACATTAGATCCCCAAAACTTGTTTATCTCATTAACGTGATTACCGTTTAGTCCTCAGACCCCTTTCAAGCTTCTGAGCTGCCCCATTATGTCCTTCCCAGCAAGAAGATCCAGCCCAGAATCATGTCCTGCATTCACACATGCCTCTTTAGTCTCTTTCTATCTAGAACACTTTCAGTCTTTCCTCGACTGCCATGACCTTTACTCCTTTGAAGTTTAGAGTTCAGTTATCATGTAGAATATCCTTCAATTTGAGTTTGTTGAATGCTTCCTCAAGATTAGATTCAGGAGTATCTCAGACAGGAGGCTGTGGTCTTCTTGTATCCTATCACGTGGCTCAAGATTTCAATATGTACCATTTTAAAAAAATTATTTAATTAATTTATTTTCAGCTGTGTTGGGTCTTCGTTGCTGTGCGCAGGCTTTCTCTGGTTGTGGCCAGCGGGGGCTACTCTGCATTGTGGTGCACGGACTTCTCATTGCAGTGGCTTCTCTTGTTGTGGCTCATGGGCTCTAGAGCACAAGCTCAGTAGTTGTGGAGCATGAGCTTAGTTGCTCCGTGGCATGTGGGATCTTCCCAGACCAGGGATCGAACCCATGTCCCCTGCATTGGCAGGCAGATTCTTAACCACTGCGGCCACCAGGGAAGCCCCTGTACCATTTTTGGTAAAGTAAATTTCATCACGTGATTCAGACGGTGTCTGCCATCTGAATGTACTTTACTGTAATGTTACACTTTCCCTCTTTATAATTAATGCATGTTTTGTGCAGAGTTACTTAGAATATCTGTAAATGTCCTGTTTCTAATCAAACATTTCATTTATTTATTTATCTATTTATTTATTGGTTTTCTGGTTTATTCAATGGGTTATAACCCCATTTATATTCTGATGCTCAAATTCTCCCAGTTTTGTCCAGTAGAATTCCTTCAAGCTGACTTGTATGTGCTCGTAACATGTCACAATCATCCTGTATTTCCTTGCTTTGTGGGTCAACCAGATATTCTAACTCATCTTGTATTTTGTCATCTTGGCCCTGGAATCAGCCATTTCTCCAAGGAACTTTGGTTCCTTTTAGTGACAAATGGTATTTAGAAGTCAAGAAATGGGCATTAGTTGTATGCACTGCTTCGCCGGTGTCACTGCCCCTCCAGAACCTCTCTGTGGACAGAGCTAGGAATAAATACACAAAAACACACCCCAAAAAGATGATTCACATTTATATCTAAGCACTGTGTGATATTTCTAATTCCAAACCAGCACCACAGGGTTCATTCTAGTTTTTCTTCTTTCCATATTGTAACCCCCTTCGTTCTCTAGTGAGGAATATGGCTTTTACTATCCTTAACATATCTGTGTATTTGTTCATTCACCTTGTATATGACCAACCTCCCATCACTGCTGCAGTCTCCTCTGTTGTGGAGCCCATCCTACAAGCTTTGGCTCCAGTATCTCATGCTGGGTCATGCTCCTTCAGCCTACTCAGGTTCAACACCTTGTATTAGGCTGTCCCAAACAGGGGCACCTTCCTTAACCCACTTGAGTCTAACACCCCACGCTGGCCACCCCCAGTGTGGATTCCCTTCTCATTCTGCTTAGTTTCTGACCCCACACACCAGGCTACTCCTTGCTCAAACGGCTTCCTCACCTGCTCAGGCTGAGTCCTCACCCTGGGTACCCCACCCAGACCCCCACCTCATGCGGCTTGTGCTCTCATACCCACACTGGTTCACCCCATGAGTTGACGTTCTCCTCAACCTGCTTGGGCTCACAAAACCCACATGGGCCAGCCTTCATCTCTTAGCTTGGTTCTGCTCTAGGACTGACGTGTTCGAGAAGAAGTGTAACTGGAACCACAATCTGAGGGTCAAGGTGATAAAAGCTTACAGGATTCCTTCACTTCTGCTGCTCTTTCTTTCTTGAGGGGAGTGGTGATAAGGAAGTGGAGACACTGCACATGCTCACAGTAGGAATGTTCTGGAACAAAAGTGCTGCTGAGCCCAGACAGGGCAAGGAAGCCCCCTCTGTGTGGCCCAGCTTTCTTTTGTCACTTGGTCCTCCCCATGGGGTCCTTTCAATTAGAAGGGAGAGGATCCAAATAACATTTATGAATTGCTACTAAGTGGCACCTGTGGTGTAAATTACTCTTAACCACAGCCCTTGAGTAGGTGTTATTTTTATAACTTTTCAGGTGAGAAAAATATGACTTAGAAAATTTACCTGGTTTATTCGTGTCCACCAAGGGAGCAGAGCCAGGATTTGGACTCAGGACAGTGTTCCTCCAAATCTCAGTCTACCTCCTGGTCTCTTGTGATGAAAGAGATTGTAATACATCTCACAGGGCCAGACAGATAGAATGTGCTTAATAATGTCTGTTAAAGGAATGCCCAAGCAGTATTAAGGTCTGTGTGAAGAAAAACTTGAAGTGTGAAGTTGGGGGGCTTTTATGAGTTTAGGAGACTTTCGACTCAAACCCTCTCAGGGTATTATCTCTACTTTTCTTCCTGAGATGTGAAGTTAGCATTTATATTAGGAGAAGAAGCTGTTTGTGTTGCAAAGCTGAGAAGTATTTTCTTGTACACCTTCATGAGATTAGTGGTTTTATCAAGAATAAGAAAGTAATATTTATTGGGCTTTTGTTATATATCTGATCCCATTCTAGTGCTTTGCACTTATGAATTTATTTAATGGTCACTATGAGGTGGGGGTTATTATTTTCCTCTGTGTGTAAGCAGGACCCTAAGGCACAGAGCCTTTATGTAGTGTGTGAGGTTATAGAATGGAAAAGAGGTAGAACTAGTATCTGAATCCAGGCTGATTTGTTCTTGCACCTGGTCCTTGACCATAGTTTCCACTAACGTATTAACTTTACAGCAACTGGTTCTATTATTTAGCTGAATGTATTTTTTCATAAAGCTGTTGTGACAATTAACTCAATGGACATAAAAACAGTTTGCAAAACACAAAAGTCATATAATTCTATGTTTATATTATTATTTATTGAGTTTGTATTATATCAAGTGTTTTTCCCTCTTTAGCTGTTTTTGAGAAAGGCATTATAACATTAAATTAGAAACTGTTAAGTCAGAAGTAAGTGGATCTAGGCATTCGTTGAATGCTATGTGCCAGGCACAATAATCAAAAACATGTCTTTAAAGAGTTAACAATCCAGAAGGGGAGGTGGACAAGTGAACTAACTATTACAACACCCTATAACAATTACTGTGATGGCTGTAAGAAGGGGATGCTACAGAAGAAAAAAAGAAAGTGTACATAAAAGTTGCTCAAGAGGGAAAATATGAAGTCAGGATCCTGGCAGGATATCAGCTTCACTCTATATGGTTCAACTGAGTGAACTTTCTGGGAGGGGCTTTTAGAAAGGCATGGGCAGGGTTAAGGAGGCCAAAAACAGGCGTTGAGGCACCAGGAGTCCAGCAGTCATGGGAAGATCTTAACACCTTAGGCTGAAAGGTCAAAGAAAAGCCCACTTACCAGAGCCCATGAGAGCTGGAACTATGGAGGAGTGGCTGCCATCGAGGTGTGCAGCATTGGAGGATGGAGTTATTGATAGATATCAGATATTAGACTCTAAAACAGGGGGTGGGGAGCAAGGAAGAAATACTCCAACCTCTTTCTCCTTCTACCTTGCAATCTCCTGCTGGAATCTCTCATCAGCAAAACCCAGATGAAAGTCAACTGTCAAAGGAGCCTACATAATGCACTCTCTAGGGGTCAGCCATCCACACAGAGCAGGACCAAAGGTTAGAAAATGGATCTGGGGTGAAGACAAGTGGAGAATAATCCGGAAGGCTTCCTAGAAGTGGTGATCCCTTAATCAGACTTGAAGTATAAAGAAGAGTTTTCTAGGTAAAGATGGAGGGGGAAGGAAGGGAAGGTATGCCAGGCAGAGTTTATCCCATTTAAAGGTATGATTCAGTCAAAAAACTGTAATATTTTCATGATGAATGCAGAGGGAGGGAGGTTGCAATCTTCACATGGCCTGGACCAGTATAACCTCCTGGCCATTCTCTTTCTTTCTACTCTACCCACTCTCCATTCATCCTAAACCTAGAACACTGATTATCATCCCTGAGTATTTTCTTTCTGCCACTTGCCTTCTTAGAATCCTTAATGACTCTCAGTTACCTCTAACAATTCTAAGTGCATTGCATATATTAATCATTTAATCATCACAACAACCCTTTAAGAAAAGATACTTTCATTATCCCTATTATGCAGATAAGGAAATCAAGGCATAGACTTTATATCACACACCTAGGAAGTGTAGAGCTAGGGTCCAATGTCAGGCAGTCCAGAATGCATGCCCTTCACTCTCAGTAACTATGCTGTACTTCCTCTCCACATGGAGGCCCTTCACAAGCTGATCTGCTTTTCTGACTTCCCAAATTTCCCTCTCTCGTAGGAAGGTGCGTTTCTTCAATATTCTTTCTGAATCACTGAGCATTCCTTCTTGTTTGGGATGCCTTACCTTTATTTCCTTTAATATTACATCTCGTTGTCTCTACTTCCTCAAGCTCTGATCAAGCCCTAAGTCTCCCCTTATTGTTTCCAACTCTGACTCCATTATAAGTCTTCCCACAGCCTTGATTCCGGCCGTTACCACTGGCATATGATTTTCTTAATGGTCTGCTGTGCTGGGTGCCTTTATTTGAGTCCATTGTTTAGGGCTCTCAAACCAGAAGTTCTATTCCTAATTCAAGGGGATATAACAACAGACGTAAAATGGTCTGGGACACCCCTGGTACAAAGTCCAGGTCACCATACTCCTTCCCCACTTTCTACTTCAACTGACTGTATGATCAATGAATTAGGTAGCCAACATCCTGGTTTTCCTGGAACAGCTCTGGTTCATGCTTATTGTTTTGTTGTAATAATGAGAGGTGTCTTTTTGTTCTCTCTCAAAAGTTCCTAGTTTGAAGGATAAATTATGTGGTGGTGGGGTTGGGGAAATTTCTCCCTCTACCCATCTTGAGTTTATTTTATTTTTTTTTAACATCTTGAGTTCCAGTGGCTGGACTAATAATGAAATTGACACCAGACTGATTAACAGGAGAAAAAGAAACATTTTAATTCATGCATGGCCCAAACAGGCCACTATACCTTTTAGACAAAGAAACGATAAATTTGTAAGGAATTGACAGGACAACGAAACTTAGGTTTTGAGTGCCCATTAGTGAAGAATCTAAACAGAGTTTGGGCTTTGGGTAGCAAATTAAAGAAGCAACAGGGTTTGTTTATATAGACTTCTAGGTCAGTCCTAAGTTCCCTATCTTTGGCGATAAGGGTATCCTTCTACCTCCAGATGCAGGGAGTGAACCTTTCACATGAGGGATATATTTTCTACTTTCTAGGAGACAAAAAGGAGAGTCAGAGTGTCCCCTTTAAGTTGGCTGTTTCTTTAATTCAAAATAATCTATATACCATTGAGGCACATTTGGGGGTGGCCTACCTTGGACCCCAACAGTAGTCATTCTGTGTAACGGTACCTCTGTTTGAAATAAACAAGTCCTCTGTGATGGACATGGGAGGGTCTGAGGTCTTTGATAAGAATTACAAATGGAATGTCAGGCAGTATGTATGGGCGACAGTTGCTTGGCTCTCCTTAAAACATAGATTGGAGGCTACATCCTACACTTCTCTTTTTAAAACCAGACCCAGGAAGTATGGTTAAAAACTCAGCCAACTAATAATGACATAGCATGGAATCTAGTTGTGTATAGATCTATTTAGAGTAGTAGACCGACCAGACACATCTGGTGATGAAAAAGCCTTCCCTTGGTCACTGATCAGAGGACGAATAATGGACACAGCTGTGGAGTCTGTGCTGTCACTGACCCTTTATGCTTTCTACATGGGGAAGACCAGGGCAAAGCTGACCTAGAGGGTCCGTGGTACAGCTGTATTTGGCCTGGATGATGAAGGGCTCCAGGATGAAGCTCACAAGAAACGCTGCCATTGTTTCACCAGGGCCATTCACATGTGTCATTTCACCTGGAAGCTACTGGTTGATTCCTAGGTCTCTCTCTTCCACTTGGAGGCTCACCCTTTGGCTTGCCCATCTGTCTGGGACAAAGCTCTAGGGAGCAGGGCCAGAAAACAGAACCAGGGAGGTCCTGCTGGGTGAAATGCCATATAAATGCATTTCAGAGAGCAGCCCTTCCAGGTCTTTTCTTTTTTTTTTTTTTTTTGACCTTTCTTCCAGTGTCTACTAAAAAATTAATTCTTGAGATTGAATTGACTGAAAGGACAGTGAATAAAAACTGGGAGCTGTACATCACTAAATCTCTGGGAAGAAAATGAAAATAGAGACTCTGTCCCAAAAGTGATTTTAAAGGTCAGATAGCCTGAACATGTTGACCTTGTCCCTGATGATTAGAATTACAACAATTTTTACTTGGTTTCTTTGGCTATGGTATCAAGTCTCTGTTAAAATAGAAATTCCATTGATAGTTATGAATAGTGTAATATGAAGTAATGTACCAAATGACTTTAGTTTCCTTTTTGTAGCCTGAAGAACATTTTGGAAAAGGGAGACCAGGGTGTCAAAGAGGTGCAGGGATGGGAGATTGTCTGAATGTGGTTGAAGACTCTGGGAACCTGGAGTAGAAGGGGGCCTTGGACCTCTAAGGACAGGAATTCTGAGAATAAATTTTACCTACTTCATTGTTTTATCTAGGGTCAGATTAGAATAGGCTGCCTTTTGTTTATATACTTAGTTCATTTATTCATTATGTGCCCACCAAGAACTTCATGGCAGGCTTACATGTGCTTTGGTGGTTGAGGCAGTGTATGAATCCAGCAATGGCTACCGAGAAAGGTCAGAAACACTTCTGAGAAGGGCAGAGAACAAATTAGAGCCAGTGCATTTGTTGCTCGTTTGTTGATGAGCAAAAGAGGAAAGTGGGCAGTGTCCCACCTGCATGGTGAAGGGTCTGTTGGCACAGTCACCATTGACCAGAAACAGTGGGGTTGATGGTGGTTTAAACCAAAACCAAGTATAGTGGGTTAAATAACGTCCCCCTGTCCCTAAATTCCTGTCCATCTGGGACCACAGAATGCGACCTTATTTGGAAAGACGGTCTTTACAGTTGTAATTAGTTAAAATGAGATTATACTAGATTGGGGTGAGTTCTAAATCCAATGACTGGTATCTTTATGCAAGAAAGGAGAGGAAGATTCAGACACAGTGGCACAGAGGGGACACGGAATAAGGCTACCTGACAACAGGGGTAGAGATTGGAGTGATGCATCTCAAAACCAAGGAATGTGAAGAGCTGCTGGCAACCACCAGAAGCTAGGAGAGAGGACAGTTTCTCCTTCAGAGCCTCCAGAAAGAACCAACTCTGCTGACACCTTGATCTTGGAGTTCCAGAACTGTGAGAGAATAAAGGTCTTGTTTTAAGCAGCCCCTCTTGTGGTACGTTGCTACGGCAGCCCTAGGGAACTAATGCATCAGGTTCTAGGGATACTCTTCCTTCCCCACGATTGTTTCAGGGAGAGCAAGGAGACAGACAGTGCAGGGCTGAATGTAAGCTCAAGACCAAAAGAATAACTGAAATCAGGGAGGGCCCGCGATAAGTGTGGGTGGGGGTAGATGCACTGGCTCACACAATATTCTTCGGCAGTGGAGAAACTGCCTGGAAGGTGCTGTCTACCTGCGGGTACTTCAGCAAGTCTTAAGGGCATTGGGCTCTTGGACCAATTGCACACATGATTCAACTGATTTTTTGCTATCTTCCTTTAAAAGCTCTCTTTCTTCTTCTTTAAAAAAGTCTCTCTTTCCAGGGATCTCTGCAGTCAGACACTTCAGGTGCATTGTATCTTGGTGGGAAACATGACAATAAGCTAGCTAATGGCCCAGAACTTACCCCAGGGTGGGGTCAGTTTCAGGTGCCGTAGGAGGGCAGAATTGGGAGAGCTACCAGTTAAACTTAATTTCTTGTCTGCAAAGGAAAATCACAGGAATATACATCTATTGTTTGCCTAAGGTGAAGTAAGCTACGGAATAGATCTCTCTTACTCTTAGAAACTCCTCAGGAGTCCTAGGTTTAGGATGTTTCAGAGGTAGAGATGGCTGCCAAGGGAAAAAGTCTGGTCACCAGGTCGATGATGAGTGATTTAAAGCCCCATGGAGACTGCTTTAGATTTTCTTGAGAAGCTTCTCTCTAAGGAGAACATGAGCTTCTTTGCATTTGAGTCTAAGCCAACCTATACTAGAGCAGTGAGCTCTCAGAAAGGCACAGGCATAGCAGATACGAAACGTTTAAGCCATCAAAGCGCACTGGAAAAGCCTATTCAAACTTAAGTGACTTCGAATGTGATACCTTGATTATCTACTAGATGGAATTATAAGACACAAATCGTGAGGCATATAGGGGAGTTTGGAATAGGGAATTGTCAGAAAACCCCATTAAGCCTGAGAGGGCTTATTAGAAATGCTACTCAATGCTTGGATTCAAAAATACATTTAACTAGGCTTCTTTGGCTCTTCTTTCTGAGTCTTTACTTGAACCCTGGAGGTGGGGAGTGTTTCACAGCAGGATAGAGTCGTATTTGCTAATTCTTGAGGATTAGTAGAAAGAGTATTAATGAGATCTCGATCAGGGTCTGCTGTGGTTATGGAGACCCGATTTGGGGTTTATTGTCTTTTACAATATTTCTTAAGACTCAGGATTCTAACCAATTTGAAAAATATCATTTATATTCAGTGTCTACTCTAGAGCAAGCAATAGGTTTACTATGTTACACTCAGGACACAGTTTGGGGAGGCAAAAGTTAAATACAGAAAGTGCTGCTGAGACAGCACCACCCTCAGACCTGGGCAAGCAGGGCTGTTGCCTAAGATCTGTACCTCAGAGGACTTTGCGGTACTTTCCCTGACACTTTCCAAGTCCCTCTCGGATGCCTGGGAAAAGCTGGATCTGGCAGCACAGTACAAGCAGAGAACCCAGAGCCCAGACAGGGGCCCCACATGACCGTGGTTCCCATTTCCACCCTGTGTAGCACCTTCTGGTCCTCCACATCCCTACTCCAAAATGAATGAGTGTGAGTACACACACACACACACACACACACACACACACACACACACACACAGAGGCTCCACTGACCCAGGTCTGAGAGCAGTTTTATCTGAGCAGGGCTTTCTGCATTTATATTTTACCTCTCCAAACTGTGCCCTAAATGTACATACACACACACACACACACACACACACACACACACACACATATATATTTTTTCAAACTATGTTCTTGGGTTGACAGGATGTGCCAAGGAACATCTATAATTGTTCCAGAGCCCTGTGTCTGGCCCTGAGTTTCAGGCAGGAATTCTGTGCCTAGGTTGGTCCTGCTGGCTGGTGGAGTATTTATTTCACAGAATCCGAAGAAATTGGGCTGCCAGAATGGTGCTGATCTTGGGTGACCTTCATTCATGTCAGACACAAGATGAGTTCAGTGCTCTGCCGACAGTCCACAACCAATCCTTTGTTGAGCCATGTGTATGGTTCTATGTGTTGACTCTCACTCATTCATGTTCTGTCCATAGTGACACCTCCAGACTACAGGACCTGAGGGCAGTGGGATGTGATGACAGTGGAGAATGCCTACATTTTCCTTAAGCCTGAGTTAGAAGACATGACTAGAGACACTTTTCTTACATTTTCTGTTCCAAAGAGAATGTGTCCAGACCTAGAGGTAAGTGAGAAAATGGGATCTTGGCTGCAGTCATGAGTAGTCATGATTCCTATAGGAGATGTTTGTTCTGGCAGGTGATGTACAGAAGATGAAGTTATGAGACACAGCTTTGAACCAATCAGGCAAGTTAGCTTTTGGAACCTTGAGGGCAAGGACTAGGGCCACCAGATATAGTGCTAAGTTCCAAGGGAAGAAGCATGGTCTTTGGGAAGTTGGGGAAAGCAAAGTAGTACCCTCAACTTGAGAGAGTGTGAATTTTTGTAGGTCATCACAAGCAGATATTCAAAAACATGTAGTAAAAGTGGGGGAAAGAGATATTGGGACTGGGGTGCTTGGTGCATTTTCTTGAATTAATCTCTTTGACAAAGTCATGGCCAAACTAGATATGAAGATGGCTTTTGCTGAACTGCAGTCCTGGGACTCTCCAGGAGTAGAGCTGTGGAAACATTTGGAGGCTATTTCAGTTATTGGAATAGAGAATGGTGGATGGGAAGAGCAATGTCTTTGTGGTGGCCAAAGTGGGAAGGTTTTGGACACATAGGTGCTCTTGCCACTAGTGATACAGCCTTCAGGCAAGTCCACTTCATCATGACTTGTACCGTGCTCAAGTACACCCAGGAAAAAAGCATGAGGTTTGGAACCAGTTCAATCTGGGGACACCTTAAGTCCTTAGACAATCTGTCTGAACCTTAGTTTACTTCTCTAATAAAATGAGGAGAATACATGGTTGTAATTCTAGAATGAACTGACGTATAAAGAAGTGTTTTGTGATCTGTTTGTATTCCTTTCACATGCAAATGAATACATACACAAGCAAGTCCTTGTCCTTAGTTCTTCTCTAAATCCCTCTTCTTCCTTTTGAGGTCATGTTTCAGCTGAGGGATCTATGGAGCCTTCCTCCCAGAACCCTGTCCCTTCAGCATGGGTGTATTCCTTCCCCCCTTCAGTTAGACAGATCATTGGAGTACTAGGCCCTGAGCAGTAGCTCAGTTGTGAGCCTTTTGATTTCCTCTTTCCTTGAATGTTTTCGAAGATCAGGAAGATTTCCTACCCCTTGTGAATGCAGCTCAGCTGCTAGCAGAGAACACAAAAGCAAGTAGAAACCAGGACAAATTATAGCCCAGGCTGACCTGAAGATGGAGTTCTACAAGGTGACCTGAGGAATCTCCTGCAAGTTAGAGATCTAGGGCTGCACAGGAAATTCCTCGGTAATGTGGACTGAGATGAATGGCTAGTTGGGAGAAGTCGGAAGCCAGCCATCAGCATCTGATGCCCCCAGATAAACATTCCCAGGTCATCCTGTCCTGTGTCAGCCCTTGGACACTTTATCACCAAATCCCCCTGCCTCCTCTGAGTGGCAACAGAGAAGAGGCACTGCTCACGAGAGCTTGCAGAGCACTTTGAGCTGGGTGAAAGGTCAGCCTTGGCACCCTGGAGTAAGATAGAAATTGGCTGGTAGATTCATGGGTAGCCTCTTGCTCCTTTGGGAGGTTGTATATTATCCCCTCCTCCATGCGAGAGATATGTGATCCTATGTGACCAAAGAGTCGGGATCGAGGTTAGATTTTGCACTCCTTGTAGTGCATTTTTTCTAAAGTGCTTGGATCTCCAAGGGCTTCCCTTAGCTTCTGGCACGTGGCAAAACTGCTGTGTTGAACCTGAACTTGGAATTGTGATGAGAGTTCTTTTGACTTATGCGTCCACAGATAAAATATATTATTACTCTGTGAAATAATCGTATACAGTTAGAATTATATAATAATAATTATAAAATATATACATTTTTTCTGCAGTCTCTTCATTTCTTATCCTTTGAAAGTACCAGTGTCTTCTCTCAATTGAAAATGTCATATAATAAAGAAATAAACATACATGGTACTGTAAG
This sequence comes from Neophocaena asiaeorientalis asiaeorientalis, assembly GCF_003031525.2. NCBI lineage: Eukaryota > Metazoa > Chordata > Mammalia > Artiodactyla > Phocoenidae > Neophocaena > Neophocaena asiaeorientalis. Next base: position 636,807 of record NW_020174926.1, read on the forward strand.
CCACTTCAATGTATTATCTGTACACTAGATATATAGTAGAGACAGGGATCAAATTAGAAATGTGTATATCCATGGTATGATTTGGGTACATATTTACACCCCTCAGTTTTCACACCATGTGCAAAGTAGAAGCACTCCACTGTTCTCTTTCCTTCTCCCAGCAGGTATATAAAATTAAGCTGAGCCCCAGCTAGAGGACCTAGGGTAGATTCTGACCTTGTGATGCCTTTCTTGTTCTCTCACATGGACTCTGGTGTAGGTTCATGGGGCAATCCGTGCCCCACGTGTAGGCCGATTGGGTTAGCTCTCCGGAGTCTCATTTCCCAGTACTTAGTGCTGAGAATCATTCTGGAGAGCTGTAGAGGTCAGGGAGAGTGCAGTGCTCAGGGGAAAGTGGATGAGAAGCACAGATGTTGGTGGAGGGGGGAACCTATGGCAGGCTTATTGCTGTTTCCAACTATTTCCTGCAGAGCTTTCCTGAAACAAAGTGGGGCAGAGGAAGAGGAGCAGTGGGTCATAGAAGTTACCCCTTATTCGTTCAGCCCATATGATTAGAAAGGCAGGGCGTCCCCATGCCCTCAAATTGTACTCATTCTTCCTGAAAAATGACTACTGCTTTTTCCACTGATATTTTGTCTAAGTGATTCTTCATTTGTTTTGTTACAGTAAAGAAAAAAATCTTTAGAAAAGCTCGGTAACTTCATATATTCCTATCTATAGAGAAAGCAATACATGAAAAGGCTTTCAAATTGTGCTTGTAAAATATTTCTCTGCTTTGTTATTTATCCATTTCACTTTCTGGTCCCAGAAATGCATCATCAGCAATTGTTTCCTGGGTTTGGACATTTTCCACTCTCTACTAGAGAAGATTCTGTACATGTTTTCATTATATACATAAGGTTCTTTGTTCTTTACTGGAAATATGTACTTTTTTTGAAAATAGAATCACTCTAATGCATTGTATGTGGAAGTGGAAATTGGCACATACCTTCTTGTAAAGCAGTTTAACTGAATGTATCAAGAACCTTAAAATGTTGATCAGTACCCTTTAAACTAACAATTCCACTTCTTAGCATTTGCAGTAAAGAAATAATCTAAAGCATAAAAAATACACACAAAGATGTTCATTATAGCGTTTCATATATATTTTAAAACTGTAAACAACCTAAATGCTCAAAAAGTAAAGAATGTTTCTATAAACTGGAAAACCCGTTGAACAGAATGTTATGTAGCCGTTAAAATGGTATTTATGAAGACTACAACAGAAAAACATGAAAACCCGTGACATAATTTAAATGACAAGAGAAATATACAGTTACATGTTTCATATGTATATGACTATGTACAAAAATGCATATTAAAAAGAGATGGGGGGCTTCCCTGGTGGCGCAGTGGTTGAGAGTCCGTCTGCCGATGCAGGGGACGCAGGTTTGTGCCCTGGTCCGGGAAGATCCCACATGCCGCGGAGCAGCTAGGCCCATGAGCCATGGCCGCTGAGCCTGCGCGTCCGGAGCCTGTGCTCCGCAACGGGAGAGGCCACAACAGTGAGAGGCCCGCATACCGCAAAAAAAAGGAGATGGGAAGAGACCATATAACTTGGTAACTAGGTTTAGATACTGGTATAATAGATGGTTTCTATATTTTTCATTCTTTCTATTTTTATATTTTCTTTCCCCCAAAGCTTTTTACTGAGCATGGCTATTTTCAATTGAAAACAAACAAACAAATGAACAAAAAGAAACATATGGTATTCATGTGTGGTGCTAGATCTTCACAGGCTCATAGCAAGCACACAGTTTCATAGTGTACACCTAGATAAGCAATTGTGTTTATACGAGAAAGTGGTATGGCATGCTGGAAAGAGCACTGGTTTGAAATTAAAGAGATAGACCCAAGTCCTGGTTTTATAACCGGTCTTGTGACATTGGACTAGTCATTTATTACCTCTGATCTGCCATGTACTATTTATAAAATGAAAACGTTGCTCTAGAAGTCTCTAGGGTTCCCAGGAGCATTCCTTTTGTGACGTGAAAATTAAACATTTAGAGATTTGAGATCGAAATTATAGCAGAACTTAACTGAATGGATCTTTTCCAAATCCAGTGATTTGGGTACTACTTGATATAAAGAATGCCATGCTTTTTATTCTGAACTTACCTTGCCATCTGATGACATATTTTTCATGGCAATTAAAAACATCGCTCTTGCATATAAACTAAAAAAAAGAAGACTGGAAAGTTGCAAAAATTTCAGTCTTTGCTACGCTGACAAGTTGACTTTAGCTCCCAAACTGGATATTAGATACCAAACAGACATTAGATAAAAGTATTTTACAGATAAGGAAACAGTCTCAGAGAAAGGAAGTGATTTGACTCCGCCACATGGGTAGGGAGGAAACAAGATAGGTCTCAAACCTTGGCCTCCTGTCTCTCAGGTCAGTGTGTTCTCTCCTGTGGTTATGGTTGTTTACAATAAAATCAGATTAAATTAAATTCATGACTATTAAAAATATGAGTAATTAGAACCATGCTACTTCACAAATGTATGGAGCTTTAAAGTTTCCAAAGTACCCAGAACGAAGCTAGTTATCAAGGATATGAAATCTGAATTTTATACAACAAAACTCATTTCACATATTTGGTTCTGAAAAGGCCTTTGAATATTCCAAAACACTATTATTTAAACAGTATTCTCCACTCAAACCTTGAAATATAGAGCCAAATTCCTTTGCCATTCACTTAACATACGTTTGTTTTATTTATTTATTTATTTAAATTGAGGGATACTTCTTTTACAATGTTGTGTTGGTTTCAGGTATACCACAAAGTGATTCAAAATATTGAGTATATTACAAAATAGTGAGTATAGTTCCTTGTGCTATATAGTAGGTCCTTGTTGGTTATCTATTTTGTATACAGTAGTGTGTATCTGTGTATCTGTTAATCCCACACTCCTAATTTATTCCTCCCTGACATTTTCCCATTGATAACCATAAGTTTGTTTTCTATGTCAGTAGGTCTATTTCTGATTTATGAATAAGTTCATTTGTATCATTTTTTTGAGATCACTTGTATGTGGAATCTAAACAAATATTTCTTGAGCACAGCGCTCAGGCCTGGGGATACCAGATGAGCCTGGTCCATATACTCAAGGAGCTTATGTTGTCAACTAAATGTGCTCCTGGACCTTACCCAGGGAAGTCAAAGTTACATGCATGAAGCCAAAAGAGTGCAGTAAACAAGGACCCACCATCAAGTGCTGCATGGTGTTTATAACTCCATATGCTACATGATTCCAAAGAAAGCAAGGTCAAAATAGGCTGAAACAATTCAAATCTAGGTTGAGCCCAGGAGGAAGGAAGGAAGCAGAGTGTCCCATGAAACCACGTGCAAATCAGAGCTGAACTTCCAATGAGAACCAGAGAAAGGAAGAGACATTAATGTTTATTAAACACTGACTATGTGCATAAATCTTACTGTGCAATTGTTTTCTAGAATTAGGTATTATTATCCTCATTTTGCAGACAGGGAAGCCAAAACTCAGCAGGAGTGTATGGATACTGAAAAAAACAAACAAACAAAATAACCTGATATATCCTTTCCCTCTTTTTTTTTTTTTATCAATTTATCAATTTATTTATTTATTTATGGCTGTATTGGGTCTTCATTGTTGAGTGTGGGCTTTCTTCATTGTTGAGTGTGGTGAGCGGGGGCTACTCTTCATTGTGGTGCTGGGGCTTCTCACTGCGGTGGCTTCGCTTGTTGTGGAGCACAGGCTCTAGGCACGCGGGCTTCAGTAGTTGTGTCTCGCGGGCTCCAGAGTGCAGACTCAGTGGTTGTGATGCAGGGGCTTAGTTGCTCTGCGGCATGTGGGATCTTCCCAGACCAGGGATCGAACCCATCTCCCCTTGCATTGGCAAGTGGATTCTTAACCACTGCGCCACCAGGGAAGTCCCTCTCTTCTCCCTCTTTAACAGGCCAGTTCAGGTTTAGCCATGAGACTGTTGGGTAAATGCCCTATCGCTATGAGCAATGGGCAGAGGGAACCATGGCACAGCGGGAGGGTGTGGGCAAGGTACCAGAAAAAGGACCTACTCTCAGTGTCCTCGTGCTACAGACTCCATCAGTCTCTCAATCCTACAAACACCAGACTTTCAGTCTCTCACTCCACCTCCAAAATAAGTTTTATGTTGTCTTTAATAGAGGACTCATGTCTTATTGATCCCAGTCTGCCTGCTAGCCCTGCAGCATGCAGACTCAGGTGAGAGAGAGAAAAAATCAGTTCAGATCCCAGGGTGCAGTGCTGTTCCCAAGTTTACAGGATTATCTTTTTTCTCTCTCTCTTCTAAACTGTGAAAGGGTTACCACGTGTCCTAACTTTGAACAAGGGCCATGTGGCCATAGCAACACTTCCTGCAGTAGGCAGCTATGTTGTTCAACAAAAAATCAGGTGCAACTCCTCTCCTAGGTCGGATGGCTTAGGGAGTGCACAGTCAGATGTACCCATGCAGTCATGTTGGAGGCCAGGAGGTAGTAATTGATGCTGATGATCTACCTTCTGTGTAAACTCTCTTCTGCTTTGACTACTTCTTCCAAACTCCACAGCCTCCATATCCAAGTATCAATATTTCCTGCCATAACCAATTCAGAAAGAATTATTGAGCCCTCGGTTTTTATCACTGCACACAATTCAATACACAGAGTTATAAGACAAGGCTCTAGCTTTCAAGGAGTCACATATGAAATAATTAGAACTTATTCTAAGACTTTCACACATTGTCCTATGCAAAATGGTGTGGTATCATGAACTTTTCTAAGATATCAGAAAATAAATAGATCAGTAAGAAATGGAACAGAGAATAGGTCAGTTGAACTTGCGTTAACAGATGGGTGGCATTTGGGAAGAGATGGGAAGAAGTGGTGTGTCAGTACCAGATTTCCAATTCAGCTTCAATGCCCATTACTCGTTACATACACTGTAGAGTTATGTTCAGACATTTATTGAGCACCTGCTGTGTGTCAGGGACTGTGAGTCACACCACAGATACAGAAATTAATGACACAATCTCTGATCTAAGGAGATGCTGTACCATCATCTAAAGGGGAAACCATTCCTTGTGCTGAGTTATTTGTATCTAAGTCTAATAATTGGTGAATATAGAAAGTAAAATAGGAACACAAATGAGTGACTATTTCAGTAGAAGGAGAGATGAATCAGCAAAGATTATAGAAAAGAGGTGACATTTGAACTTGCACTGGAAAGATGCATAAGCATTCACGTGTGGATAAAAGCATTCCAAGCAGAGGAACCAGACCAACCAAAAGAGCAGAAGTGTGAAAGCACTTTGTAGGATATTGGAGATGGAGAGAGGCAGACAGATTAAGATCATATTCAGGACATAAATCAGTGATTTTTAAAGATGAATTTGTTATGAGAGTCATTGTATTTGCTGTTGGTACCTTATCCAGATTCCCTTTACCTGCTGGCAGGTGTATCCATCCCCCAGCTGCTGTAAATGTTGGTTTGATAATCCCTTACAGCGACCCTTTTCTGTGGAGCAGTGACTGTTGGAACAAGAGGTATCTCACCTAGGAGATTATACAACCCTCTCCCCATTGGCAGCTTGTGACCTGTGACTGAATGACATGAGGATACAGGAGGTTGGCCTCCTGGCCTTGGCCTCTCTGTGCTCCAGAGCTCCTTGTAGGACGAGGGTGAATGAAGCTGGTCTCCAGTTGAGACCATGTCCTTGCTTAGCTTCTTCCCCTGTCCCATCCTGTTTCTTTCACTCTCCTTCTCTTGATAGTATGCTCTCAGAGTCACTACAAAAGACCTCCCTCTCAGGCTCTGTTTCTAGGAAACCCAACCCCAGACAGGATAGGGTAAGAAAAGGAGGGGAGTCAGTATGATTCCCAGGTTTCATTTTGGGTAAGTGTGTAGTTGGTGTTGCAAAGCTGAGTGAAGGAGCATTAGAGGAGGATCAAGTTGGTGAGAGGAGATAAGTTCAGTTTTGTTCATGTGAGAAGCAAGTGAAATACCCAGGAGGCAGTTGGGTAGCTGTGGGTCTGCAGCCTGAGAGAGAGTTCTAGGCATTGTCACCACACTTGACTACATGGCAATTGAAACTATGAGGTTACCTAAGAAGAAGCTGAGGAGTGAGAAAGAAAAGAGGGCGTAGGATGAACTCTGAGGACTGTGGATATTATACATTAACAACAAAAAGTGGGAGGTTACAAAGGTGGTTTAGTCTTTTCTTTTTCTTTATTACTTCAATCTCCAGTGAAGTTCTGTTTATATATCCTGTTGTTAGTCTACTAGTATAGAAGCTTTCAAATTGTGGCTTGTATGTGTGTGTGTATGTGTGTGTGTAGGTATATAATGAAAAATGTTCAATGAAATAAAGTTTATCCTCACTATTATTTACATATGATGTGCTCTGAGTTTTTAAGCATATTTATTGAGGTAGAAGTGATACACAAATAACTGAATATATTTAATGTGTAAATTTAATGAGCTTGGACATGTGCAAACACGTGTGATACATCATCACAATCAAGGTAACAGATGAAACACCTCCTAGAGTTTCCTTGTGTCCTTTTGTTTTCTTTGTTGTTTTGTGGTATAGGAACATATAACATGCAATCTACCCTCAACAAATTTGGAAGTGCACAATATAGATAGATAGATAGATAGATAGATATAGATATATATTTAGAGGCACTATGGCTTTTTTTTTTAATCTATCTATTTATTTATTTTTAGCTGCATTGGGTCTTTGTTGCCGTGTGCGGTTTTTCTCTAGTTGTGGTGAGCAGGGGCTACTCTTCGTTGTGGTGTGTGGGCTTCTCATTGCGGTGGCTCCTCTTGTTGCGGAGCTCGGGCTCTAGATCTGCGGGCTTCAGTAGTTTTGGCTCGCAGGCTCTAGAGCGCAGGCGCATGGGCTTCGTTGCTCCATGGCATGTGGAATCTTCCCAGACCAGGGATCGAACCTGTGTCCCCTGCATTGGCAGGCAGATTCTTAACCACTGCACCATCAGGCAAGTCCACAGTATTCTTAACTATAGCCCCTATGTTGTACAGCAGATCTCTAGAACTTATTCATCTAGCATAATTAAAACTTTATACCCATTGAATAACAATTGCCTGTTTCTCCTGCCCCCTAGTCCCTGGCAACCACTATCATATTCTCTGCTTCTATGAGCACATACTGGAATCATGCAGTATTTGCCCTTCTGTGTGATTGTCTCATTTCACTTAACATAATGTCTTCCAGGTTCATCCATGTTGTTGCAAATGGCAGGATTTTCTTAATATTTAAGGCTGAATAATACTCTATTATATGTGTACTGCTATTCTATTCTATTCTATTGAGAACATTTTTTTTAAGCTATTGATTGGTCACAGACTCCAGTTAAAAAATATTTCAAATGGTACCTGTAAGTCAAAAAACAACACATTCAGTCTCTTCTCCCTAGTTGTTAATGTAAAACATGTAACAATGTCTCTTGACTCCTGACTTAGAAATTATTACATTAACTTCTATTTCCCCATTTTGTTATCATAATCTGATATTTTATTCTTGGATTATTATGTTAAATTTATATTTCTGAATTTTATGTAAGCTATTAAAATTATCTTTGATAGTTTCCATAGGTATTGGGATGACCAAAAAGTTCCTCTGGGTTTTTCAAAATAACTTTTTGGCCAACCCAATATAATGGTATAATAACAACATTCCCAACTGTGTAATATATATGTATATGTACAGGTACATGTATGTTAGCATGTACGTACACAAAAGACCACAAAGCTATATGTTAAAGATTTATGTTAATTATCTCAGAGTACCTGTATTTCAGGTTTTAACTTTTTTCTTTGTGCTTTTCTATAATTTTTATTTGTTGAATGAAGAACCAGTGATCATTCTAACCAGTAATAAAGTCATAACAAAAAACCTTAAAATTAAGAAAATTTGCTGATAATATTGTTGATTTATACAATTAAAAATGTTATAGTCATGACTACATTTTATCTTATATGTTTCATACCTTTAAATTTAGAAAGTTCTTTGATTTCTAGGAATTAGATAATATCCCCATTTTTATGGGTTTTAGTTAAATTTTAAGTTTTCATATTTTAGTTTTTTATTATTATGAACTTTATTTTTGTCTGTGTTAGGCACATCCAATCTCCAACAGCAGAATCAGGAGCTTCCTAGAAGAGTCTACGACAATGACTGTAACAGTGTTTTCCATAGGGTGACCCCTCAGGCACCTGCAAATTCATGGGCCTGACTCCAGGTCTGTGGATTCAGTTTTGGGGTGTTATGCCCAGGAATCTGCATCTTTTACCAGCCCTTCCCCTTTGCCAACACCCCTGTGACTAATACTTATTTTAGATGTTGCAACATACCCTACTAAAGGGAAAAGAAACAAAGAGAAATCATTGATTTATAAGTGATAAGACCCCCACTGAAGGCTCAGTTTGACCAATGGCTAATTACAGATGGGGCAAGCTGCATCGCCACTTTTGATGAGAATTTTCTCAACTATGTAATGATGGATTTAGATTAAATACTATGTTAGATTTTTTCAGTTCTAAAAGAATTTTTTGGTTCTCAGTTCATTTTTCTCAAATGTAAATAATACATTTGCTCTGCCTATGTAACCAGCATATGAGGTTATGAAGGTCAAATGAGTTAATGTTCATTAAAGCATTATTATATTATTACTACTGCTATCATTGCTAATGTTTGAAAAATTCATTAGCTCTTCATCCCCTAGAGTGAATAAACATATTTATTGGACTCTTGGCCTAGTCAGTCCTCCTTTTAATAATCTAGATGCTCTTTTCAAAGTGTAAGATAATTTTTCCTACTGCCTCCTGGGGGTAGAGACTAGGCAAGTTTTTATCAAATGATCACTAGGCAAACAACTAGAAGATCTCCCCCAGCCTTCATTACCTTTGGGTATGGCCATGTGACTGAATTCCAGCTAATGAAATGTGATGAACTGCTTGGCCCTTAAAATATATCTTCCATACTTTCTCTTCCCCCTCTGCTAGATAAGTGACAGTGTCCAAAATTACTTTGGGTCACCTTGATCCCAGTTGCCTCTAGCCTTGGTTTGGACCTTAGGCGAACAAGAAATAAAACTTTTTTTCCTCAAGGGACTTCCCTGGTGGTGCAGTGGTTAAGAATCCACCTGCCAATGCAGGGGACATGGGTTCGATCCCTGGTCCAGGAAGATCTCACGTGACACAGCGCAACTAAGCCCATGCTCCACAACTACTGAGACTGCGCTCTAGAGCTTGCATGACACAACTACTGAAGCCCATGTGCCTAGAACCCATGCTCCACAACAAGAGAAGCCACTGCAATGAGAAACCTGCACACCACAACGAAGAGTAGCCCCGGCTCGCAGCAACTAGAGAAAGCCCATTCGCAACAAAGAAGACCCAATGCAGCCAAAAGTTAATTAATTAATTAATAAAAAACTTTTTATGCCTCGAATCACTGAAATCTCGGGATTTATCTGTTACCTAGCCAGATTTCAATTTAACTAACATATTCGCCCTGTTAGGCACAGGGAAATTTGTGTTCATTTGTAGGATAAAAGAAGGTGATGACAATATTTTTCAGGAATATAGATAACATACTCTGCTTTCAATAACTAATGGTTGTCATTGGTGTAAGCTTTCTGTCTCAGCTCAAATGTCACCTCCTTAGAAAGGCCACCCTGGCCTCTGTTCAAAGTATTCTATACCTCCTACCTCCAGGTAATTTTATCTCATTGCAGGTAATTTTTTAATGGAATCTATTAGTTTCTAGAATGTATTATATTTTATACTGACTTGTTTGTTATCTGTTTCTCCCATGAGGAGGAAAGCTCCATGATGGCAAGATTCTTCTCTGTCTTAGTCACAGATACATTCTCAGAGCCTAGGACATATGCTGACACTGAGTCAACATTCATTTGTTTTAATAAGTCTTTCCAACATTAGTTCAATACATTTCTTCCACATTAAGCTCCAAATATGACCTCTTGGTCATCTCACATCAATATTGCCATCTTGGAGTTTTTATCAAAGTCCATGTGCCATCAGCTTATTTCATAATTTTGCCTGGGCAATTGAGAGATCCTTTGAATTAGGAAAATAAACTGAGACCAAAGTTGGAGGGGGAAAGAGAGAAGGAAAAGAAAGATAAAGAGGACCCCTGAGAGAGACGCTAAAAAAAGGACCCTGAAGTGAGTGTATGACTTCAAGGAAAGTGAGAGTACATGTCTGTGTATGCATGTGCATGCACACGTGTCTCTGTGTAAGCGAGAGATAAACATAATATATTATTCTCTGGAAATTGTCTCAATTAATTATTATAAAAGTATTGCCAATGCTGTTTTGCCCATGAATATTTTTTATCATATACTTATACTCTCCATACTATAATAGAAAGCTATCATCTAACTGAGGTTCTGAGTTTTGCTGCTAGATTCTCATCTCATTGCCCTTCAAGATAATTTCTGGAAAAGCCTTCATATTTGGGTAAAACTGGACCTTTAGGAGTTCCCCTCCTATTTTCCTCACTTAGTGTTTTTTTAGCAGCTGTAGCAGAGCAAAACTTGTCACCCCAAAATACCTCTTTGGCATGAGGATTATTTCAAGCTAAGAAAAGATCAAAGCCCAAAAGACTAAGGAAGAAACATTGACCTTTCCCCTAACTGACTAAAAAAAAATTAGATGGAGGGACTGTTCCCAGAGTAGAGCTATCACCAGAGATATCTGCAAAGAATATGGGCTAGGGCCTAGAGATCAGGGTCTACTCAGTGGTCCATTGGCTCTGCATGGCTTAGCAAATATTTGTTTAGCAAACCTTTGCTTTCCCATCTCCACGTGAACAGCTTTCCTCCCTCTGAAGTCCCAAACAATTACTCTTAACATATTCTTTTGTCTTTAGTGGAAGATAGTATTCAATGCTAGGATTTTAGCCATTTTGGTGAGTTACTTAGTTTTTCTGGGTCTCTCCCGTGTATACATGTTATTAAACTTCTGTTTGATTTTCTCCTATTAATCTGTCTCATGTCACATTTCTACAATTTAGAGGGTAACTAATATGCTCTTAAGCTGGGAGACTCCAATGCCTTTACACTGTGATAATTTTAGGCATCATGACAACCTCAATAGGGCTGAAGGTCCTTCTCATGGTGATGAAGTCCAATCCCTGAAATAACTGCAAAGAGATTGAAGATCAACTTACATATAGGCACTGAGCTAGGGAGGGTTTCCCCCTGCTCCATTATCTCCCCAAGTCCCAATTCAAACCATTGTTGCTGCTCACATTGTCCTGAGATGCAGACCTTGGGTACCAAACGTGATGCCACCCAGGCCGAGTGCTATGCTGATTAACAGGGGACAGTGTGGCTCCCGTTTCATACTCCATTACGGAAGGATGAAGCAGGCTGAGCTTGCAAATGATGACAATAACGAGGTTCTGGTTATCTACCCGGCCCTTCTCTCCCCTACGCCCCACATGCTTTGCTGTCTCTCCCAGGTGAGGGCTGTGTCAGTAAATCCAAGCAGATTCTGACATGTTGGACATGCTTTAGCCAATATGAGAGGGCTGGGGTAAAGCCATTTCCCTTGCAAACCCAGGGGACAGGCTGTGTGACGGCTCTAATTCTTCCTTTGGGAGGTGAGGCTCTGAATCCCTCTGTCTGTATTCCTTAATGAGGCAGCCATGCTGAGGGAGTGATCTGTGCGTGGATTGCCGAAGCATAAAAAATGTCAGTGCATGGTTTGAGAGGAAAATGAAAGGTTGTTTTTGTGTGTGTGTGTGCACTCTGGCAGCTAACGAAATCAGAAAAAGAAATGGAACTCACCCAATGTTGAGAAAATGGGAAAAAAATAATCAGATTAACTTAAAAAAAATCAGAGCAGCTCAGTGGAATGTCAAAATATCTTTTCATACAGGTTAAACAAAGGGAAGATAGAATGTGGTCTCAGTCCTGTTCGTTGGTCAAAAATCTCTAAGCTATGTTCCTCCTATCTATAATTATTATGGCAATTTTGCCATTCAAATTGACTATGAAAACTCACATCTGTGTAAGATATTAACATGAGTTGGGACTGAATGTAGAAATAAGCTTATGAAGTAGAGCACAAGCTTGGCATGTACAGAGCTATGTCCATGAGATATGTGTAATGCAGCCATAAGAATATGGCACACCAATGGTCAAATACAGGTTGCTTCTCACAGCAAGAACAGACACTTAGCAAATGTGTGAATTATCTCTCTGTCTCAACTCAACACAGACTGAGAAAGAGTCATTTCAGAAATTAGACAACAAGTTCCACACTTGGAAAGTTCATGAACTTCCAGCTATAAAACAATTTATGACAGATTTCCATCTGAAAGTGTGAATTGAAGCTGTTCCTATTTATTCCCTCATCCTGGCCTTTATTTGGACTTTGGCCAAGATGAAATTTCCTTAGTTCACTGGTTTGCTGTTCTCCTCTTTGGCTTACTTCTTCTTGAACTTCTGGCCTTTATCTAAACTCTTTCTGCTGTTCCTTCTGGAAATTTGCTCCATTATACATAAATTTTAAAATATTTTAATCTCTCCTAAAATAAAGTTTGGCCTTGTCATTGGTGATACTGCTGTGGTTGCACACTCTCAGATAGAACTTGTTCAGCTTTTTGAGACCACAGTCACAAAGTAGAAGCATTGTTAGCCTTCCAATCATTTATCCTTACTGCTACAAAGGTTTTCTCCTGGACCTACTTCTTAAACCCATCTTCAGAGATGCATGCTTTCAGCTACAATCTGCCCCATATTTTTCACTACTCTCAATCTTCATGTTTAATCCTTTACATTCTTCAAGGTCAAAGACAGCTGTCCAAGAGTATTTCTTTCCATCCCCTTCTGTTTCATTTTGAATGACTGCAGTGCCCATGTTGGTCATTTCCTCACCTCCCTAATTCAGTGATTGACACCCCAATTCCCCCTTCACAACCCCCTCCCATGATCACATGCTGATACATTCTACCTCAGCAATATGAAACTGTAATACCCCAATTTCCACCACAGCTTCCTCCTCCACTTCACTCAAGCTTCAGTCTGATTGGTTTTATCACATTATCGTGTGAGCCCTTACCTTTCTCTAAATGTAAGACCCCCGAAAGCATTCTGACAAAGTTCCCCTCGACCTCCTTCTTAATTGCCAAATCCTCCTCTTTCTCCATCCTTTCTTATGTCATATTTGAGCATGTAGTTCGCACTTCCTATAATGAAAATGCCTTCTCCTTTGGCTTTTGTGTTGTACTTCACATATACTTCTTGGTCTCCCTCTTCCTGTCAGGTGGCTTGAATGTCTCCTCATTCTGTACAAAGGAATGCTTTCTGAGTCATTTTCTGGCTTTCCTTGTTTCTTAATCTACATATTCACTGAGAAATTTTACTTATTTTTTTGACTCTAACTTTCCCTTGAAAGACCTTTCCCTTGAGCTCTGGTTCAACACATCCTGTAGCCTGTTACATGGACCAAAACATCCCAAATAAAAATGTTCAGTATTGAACACCAAAACTACTTCTCTTTCAGTGTATGTTTTTCTTTTTTTTTTCTTTTCTTTTTTTATACAGCAGGTTCTTATTAGTAATCCATTTTACACATATTAGTGTATACATGTCAATCCCAATCGCTCAGTTCGTCACACCACCACCACCACCCCACCCACCACTTTCCCCCCTTGGTGTCCATAAGTTTGTTCTCTACATCTATGTCTCTATTTCTGCCCTGCAAACTGGTTCAACTGTACCATTTTTCTAGGTTCCACATATATGCGTTAACATACCATATTTGATTTTCTCTTTCTGACTTACTTCACTCTGTATGACAGTCTCTAGATCCATCCACGTCTCAACAAATGACCCAGTTTCATTTCTTTTTGTGGCTGAGTAATATTCCATTGTATATATGTACTACATCTTCTTTATCCATTCGTCTGCCGATGGACCTTTGGATTGCTTCCATGACCTGGCTATTGTAAATAGTGCTGCAATGAACACTGGGGTGCATGTGTCTTTTTGAATTATGGTTTTCTCTGGATATATGCCCAGTAGAGAGATTTCTGGATAATGTGGCAATTCCATTTTTAGTTTTTTAAGGAACCTCCATACTGCTCTCCATAGTGGCTGTATCAATTTACATTCCACCAACAGTGCAAGAGGGTTCCCTTTTCTCCACACCCTCTCCAGCATTTGTTGTTTGTAGATTTTCTGATGATACCCATTCTAACTGGTGTGAGGTGATACCTCATTGTACTTTTGATTTGCATTTCTCTAATAATTAGTGATGTTGAGCAGTTTTCATGTGCTTCCTGGCCATCTGTATGTCTCCTTTGGAGAAATGTCTATTTAGGTCTTCTGCCCATGTTTGGATAGGGTTGTCTGTTATTTTAATATTGAGCTGCCTGAGCTGGTTATATATTTGGAGATTAATCCTTTGTCCGATGATTCATTTTCAAATATTTTCTGCCATTTTGAGGGTTGTCTTTTCGTCTTGTTTATGGCTTCCTTTGCTGTGCAAAAGCGTTGAAGTTTCATTAGGTCCCATTTGTTTATTTTTGTTTTTATTTCCATTACACTAGGAGGTGGATCAAAAAAGATCTTGCTGTGATTTATGTCAAAGAGTGTTCCTCCTATGTTTTCCTCTAAGAGTTTTATAGTGCCATGTTTACATTTAGGTCTTTAATCCATTTAGAGTTTATTTTTGTGTATGGCGCTAGGGAGTGCTCTAATTTCATTTTTTACATGTAGCTGTCCAGTTTTCCCACAACCACTTATTGAAGAGATTGTCTTTTCTCCATTGTGTATCCTTGCCTCCTTTCTCATAGATTAGTTGACCATAAGTGTGTGGGTTTATCTCTGGGCTTTCTATCCTGTTCCATTCATCTATATTTCTGGGTTTTGCCAGTACCATATTTTCTTCATTACTGTAGCTTTGTAGCACAGTCTGAAGTCAGGGAGTCTGATTCCTTGAGCTCCGTTTTTTTCACTCAAGACTGGTTTTGCTATTTGGGGTCTTTTGTGTCTCCATACAAATTTTAATTCTTTTGTTTTAGTTCTGTAAAAACCGTCATTGGTAATTTGATAGGGATTGCATTGAATCTGTATATTGCTTTGGGTAATATAGTCATTTTCACAATCTTGCTTCTTCCAGTCCAAGAACATGGTATATCTCTCCATCTGTTGGTATCGTCTTTAATTTCTTTCATCAGTGTCTTACAGTTTTCTGCATAAGGGTGTCTTGTCTCCCTAGTTAGGTTTATTCCTAGGTATTTTATTATTTTTGTTGAAATGGTAAATGGTAGTGTTTCCTTAATTTATCTTTCAGATTTTTCATCATTAGTGTATAGGAATGCAAGAGATTTCTGTGCATTAATTTTGTATCCTGCAATTTTACCAAACTCATTGATTAGGTCTAGTAGTTTTCTGCTGGCATCTTTAGGATTCTTTATGTATCGTATCATGTCATCTGCAAAGCGTGGCAGTTTTACTTCTTCTTTTCCAAATTGTATTACATTTATTTCTTTTTCTTCTCTGATTGCTGTGGCTAGGATTTCCAAAACTATGTTGAATAATAGTGGCAAGAGTGGACATCCTTGTCTTGTTCCTGATCTTAGAGGAAATGCTTTCATTTCACCATTGAGAATGATGTTTGCTGTGGGTTTGTCTTATATAGCCTTTATTACGTTGAGGTAGGTTCCCTCTATGACAACTTTCTAGAGAGTTTTTATGATAAATGGGTGTCAAATTTTGTCAAAATCTTTTTCTGTATCTATTGAGATGATCATATGGTTTTTATTCTTCAATTTGTTAATATGGTGTTTTACATTGATTGATTTGCATATATTGGAGGATCCTTGCATCCCTGGGATAAATCCCACTTGATCATGGTGTATGATCCTTTTAATGTGTTGTTGGATTATGTTTGCTAGTATTGTGTTGAGGGTTTTTGCACCTATATTCATCAGTGATATTGGTCTGTAATTTTCTTTTTTTGTAGTATCTTTGTCTGGTTTTGGTATCAGGGTGATGGTGGCCTCATAGAGTGAGTCTGGGAGTGTTCCTTCCTCTGCAATTTTTTGAAAGTGTGTGAGAAGGATGGGTGTTAGCTCTTCTCTAAATGTTTGATACAATTCACCTGTGAAGCCATGTGGTCCTGGACATTTGTTTGTTGGAATTTTTTTTTTTTTTTTTTGTGGTAGGTGGGCCTCTCACTGTTGTGGCCTCTCCAGTCGGTTTTGGATCATCATGTTTTCATTGTCATTTGTCTCCAGGTATTTTTTGATTTCCTCTTTGATATCTTCAGTGATCTCTTGGTTATTTAGTAACGTATTGTTTAGCCTCCATGTGTTTGTGTTTTTTACGTTCTTTTCCCTGTAATTGATTTCTAATCTCATAGTGTTGTGGTCAGAAAAGATGCTTAATATGATTTCAATTTTCTTTAATTTACTGAGGCTGGATTTGTGACCCAAGATTTGGTCTATCCTGGAGAATTTTGCATGTGCACTTGTTAAGAGAGTGTAATCTGCTCTTTTGGGATTGAATGTCCTATAAATATCAATTAAATCTATCTGGTCTACCATTTAAAGTTTGTGTTTCCTTACTGATTTTCTGTTTGGATGATCTGTCCATTGGTGTAAGTTAGGTGTTAAAGTCCCCCAGTATTATTGTCAATTTCCTCTTTTATAAGTGTTAGCAATTGCCTTATGTATTGAGGTGCTCCTATGTTGGGTGCATATATATTTATAATTTTGTATCTTCTTCTTAGATTGATCCCTTGATCATTATGTAGTGTCGTTCCTTGTCTCTTGTAACATTCTTTATTTTAAAGTCTATTTTTTCTGATATGAGTATTGCTACTCCAGCTTTCTTTTGATTTCCGTTTGCATGGAATATCTTTTTCAATCCCCTCACTTTCAGTCTGTATGTGTTCCTAGGTCTGAAGTGGGTCTCTTGTAGACAGCATATATATAGGTCATGTTTTTATATACATTCAGCGAGCCTGAATCTTTTGGTTGGAGCATTTAATCCATTCACATTTAAGGTGATTATCGATATGTATGTTCCTATTACCATTTTCCTAATTGTTATTGGTTTGTTTTTATAGGTCCTTTGCTTCACTTGTGTTTCCCACTTAGAGAAGGTCCTTTAGCATTTGTTGCAGAGCTGGTTTGGTGGTGCTGAATTCTCTTAACTTTTGCTTGTTGTAAAGCTTTTGATTTCTCCATCGAATCTGAATGAGATCTTTGCTGGGTAGAATCATCTTGGTTGTAGTTTCTTCCCTTTCATCACTTTAAATATATCATTGCACTCCCTTCTGGCTTGTAGAGTGTCTACTGAGAAATCAGCTGTTAACCTTATGAGAGTTCCCTTGTATGTTATTTGTCATTATTCCCTTGTTGCTTTCAGTAATTTTTTTTGTGTTTAATTTTTGTCAATTTGATTACTATGTGTCTTTGTGTGTTTCTCCTTGGGCTTATCCTGCCTGCAACTCTCTGAGCCTCCTGGATTTGGGTGGTTGTTTCCTTTACCATGTTAGGGAGGTTTTTGACTATAATTTCTTCAAGTATTTTCTCGGTTCCTTTCTCTCTCTCTTTTCCTTCTGGGACCCCTATAATGTGAATGTTGTTGCATTTAATGTTGTCCCAGAAGTCTCGTAGGCTGTCTTCATCTCTTTTCATTCCTCTTTCTGTATTCTGTTCTGTGGCAGTGAATTCCACTATTCTGTCTTCCAGGTCACTTATCTGTTCTTCTGCTTCAGTTATTCTGCTATTGATTTCTTCTAGTGTATTTTTTCATTTCAGTTATTTTATTGTTCATCTCTGTTTGTTTGTTCTTTAATTCTTCTAGGTGTTTGTTCTTTAATTCTTCTAGGTCTCTGTTAAACATTTCTTGTGTCTTCTCAATCTTTGCCTCCCTTCTTTTTCCGAGGTCCTGGATCATCTTAACTGTCATTATTCTGAATTCTTTTTCTAGAATGTTGCCTATCTCCAGTTCATTTAATTGTTTTTCTGGGTTTTATCTTGTTTCTTCATCTGGTACACAGCCCTCTGCCTTTTCATCTTGTCTATCTTTCTGTGAATGTGGTTTTTTTGTTCCACAGGCTGCAGGATTTTAGGTCTTCTTGCTTCTGCTGTCTCCAGTGTATGTTTTCCTGATGAGCAGTCACAGCACCAACTCAATCGTTTAAGCCTGGATCCTGAGCTTCATTCCTGTGTTCTCATTTCATCCCTTCTAACCAAAGAATGAATCATTAATTATGCCAACTTTAGTTCTTAAAGAGTTCTCAATTTTTTTCTTTATCTTCATCTGCACTGATAGCACTAACACTTCAGCCTTTACCATCTTTTCCTAGATAGTATAGCAGAATTTTAACAGTTTTTAAATCTATCTACTCTCACTAGTGTCAATTTTTTCAAGCATGAATTCATTTATAAATTTTCCTTAATTGAAGCCCTTCAATACCTCTTCCCATATCACTACAAAGTCAAATTTTAGATCCTATCTATCAAGATGCTTTATGATCTGATATCTACCGACTTATTTAGCTCCATTCTTTCCCACTGCATTAAAGATTCCAGTGAATCCTAAACACCTGTTATTACCAAAATATGGCTATCAAAACACATCTTTGTAAATGCAGCTCTGTTTCTCCCTGAATTATTCTTCTACTTTGTGATATCAACACTCTATTTTTCATTCAAGATCTAGTTCAAGTATTACCTCTATCCTCAGCTTACCTCTTTAGCATCATCTAACAATACTTTCCACCTCTTGATCCCCATCTCCATTCATGATGGATTTCCTATATTTCCTCCAAACATATCATGCTCTCAGGATTTTACTGTTTCCTTCACTTTTACTATCCTTTTCCTCCTGGTTAGTCTCTTACTCAAGCTTAGATATCATTCTTTTGAGAGGACTTTCTGGTCCAAATCCCTAGTATAAGTTAAATCTTCTTGTTTTATGTTTCCATTGTAGCCTGTATCTTCTCTTTGGTAATAAAACACTTTTAGAGGCTCTTTTAGTGTTTGACTTCCACAAAGACTATTATATCCAGAGGACAGGAGCCTAGTCTATATTTTTATTATTTTTATATCATCAGAGCTTAGTACATTGCCTGGCACATATTAGATGCTCAATACATATGTGCTGGATTCTGATGGAATTAAGCTTATTAATGATGTCTGCATACAGTTGATCACAAACTTTTTCAACCTCACCCTTACCCCTGCCTCACAATTTTACTTTCATCCATCAGTGTACTAATCTCACATGCCATGTCTGAATTCCTCTCAACAGCTGGGGCTCATGGCACAGCTCCCAGTTCAATTCATATTGGAACTGAAAAATAATCCATCTTAATCATCAGTCTGAAACAGGGGGCAGCAGTCAGAGGAATGGAAACCAGAGACATGAGAATTGTCCAAGAAACTTGGCCAGGTAGGTTGGTGTGACCCCTTGAGACCCAGGACAGATAAGAAACTCTTATAGGTCACATGTAATGTTCCAAAAGGTGCTGAACAGTTTGAGACACATTATTTATTTATTTATTTATTTATCTATTTTTGGTTGTATTTGTTCTTCGTTGCTGCACGCGGGCTTTCTCTAGTTGTGGCGAGCGAGGGCTACTCTTCATTGCTGTGCTTGGCCTTCTCATTGCTATGGCTTCTCTTGTTGCAGAGCATGAGCTGTAGGCACATGGGCTCAGTAGTTGTGGCTCGTGGGCTGTAGAGTGCTGACTGAGTAGTTGTGGCACACGGGCTTATTTGCTCTGCGACATGTGGGATATTCCCAGACCGGGGCTCGAACCCATGTCCCCTGCATTGGTAGGCAGATTCTTAACCACTGCACCACCAGGGAAGCCCCACATTATGGTTTTGTTAAAGTGGTTGTAATAGGGGTTGTTGATATATCTTTACATGCCAACCTCCTATTCTAGACTTTGAACATTGTGAAACCAGCTTTATTTTAATCAGTTTAAATCTCAAGCCCTCAGTAAATTGTACCCTTAATAAAAATCTGTAGAATAAATGTGTGTAAAGTTATTCTTCTCATCTAAAAGCTGATTGTTTACTGTTTTATTTGTAAATAAAAGCTTATTCCCTCTGCCTTGATTAGAAAGGTTTGTGTAAGAACGTGCTGAACTTTACATATTGTTTTGAAATGCAAGCTTCGTGAAATTTACATAATTAGTAAATGACATATATGGGCTTTGAATTCTGTTTTATCTCACTTAAAAGTCCAGATTCTTTCCACTTTACCAAATAGACTCTTGAAAAAGGAACCAGGTCTCTCTAGACTTACATTTCATTTTCTCTTCTATAGTATCAAGCAGAGCTGGACCCATTCAAATGCTCAATATCTTGTGGATGGATCCACTGCCAACATAAAAACCCATTTCTAAATGCCCTGAGAGCTTTCTTGTTCCAGTAGAAAAGTGAAGCTGGATCTCTCAGGCAGTCAAATACATTTTCTTCTTGGCAAGCACAATGCCTAATTTGGGGTACAGTCTCTCTCGCTGGGCCACTAAGCCTGGCTTCCAAAGCCATTCATCCTCCAGCCTACATCCACAACTCTCTGTCTCCAGTATTTGCAGCCATTTACATTTGGGATCCTACTGCCTGATTCAGAGCAGCAGCAGTGTCTCTGCTGCTTTTTTCTCTTTGTTTGTGCCTGGGATCATCCCAGCCTCACCACCAGTGGCACATTGCTCTAGAGAAACAAGGGAACCTCTTGAAAAGCCATTCCTCTCCTAAGACTACCCTCCTTCTTTGGCCAGAGTGGAGAGAAACAAAGCATGGCAGGCAAATTGATTACAATGTCAAAAGGAAGGGCTAAAAGTAATTTCTCAGACTAGATCCCAGTTCCCAGAACAGACATCTTTAAAGTGTTTACAGCCTTGTCCCATAGATGTTCTAGGAAAGAGACAACCCTGTTCTTGAATATCCTTCTTGGGTTCTGAACTATGCAGAGGGGCAGAACAAAGCCACAGATAAAAACAAAAACAAAAAACTGCCCCCATTAGGATAACTCCACAAACCCACATTTTCTGGAGCCTCTTGATCACAAACAATTCTGTCCATGTGCCGTAAGACAGAATGACTACCATATGATGAATCATTTTGTTTTGATTTTTGTTTCAGGAAAAATGATCACGATAATAGGAAAAGTAAACAAAAAAGTCAAAAGTACTTTAAGAGTACAACTCTTGTTTCAATACTCTGTGGGAAAGCATGTATGTACGTGTGTACGTGTGTGTGTTTTACAACTACATCTCCAGATGCTGATTGCAATTTAAGCTCATAGAGAACAATAATTTTCAACCTCCACCAGTTTCCCCTAAACCCACACATATTTTGGGTAGAATTGTTTGGCAGCTCTTAAAGGATCAAGAATGAGCCCATGGCCTAGAGACAGAACTTTCTTTGAGACTCCCTGCCTGCATGTGGAATGGGAGACAGGAAGGGAGAGGGGCATGGTCCAGCCTCCATCTGGGAAAAGCCAAACTCCCTGTGACAGTCCAGAGAGCTAGCTTCAGCCATGGCAAATCTGGTTATGCCTCTTGATACCTGAACCTCCTACTCCAGCTTCTCCGTGGAGGGAGCTCTGGGGTTGGACTGTATGCAACCATAGACATGGGAGTATGAGCAAAGACCTTGGGCTGTGTGATGTAGAGGAAAGAGCCTGGACTTTGGAGAACTGCCTTAGCCACTTCATACTTGTGTGACCTTGGCCAAGTTATTTAACTTCCTGATGCTCACAACCCTCGCTTGCACAATGGAGGTAGTTCTTCTCAGGGTCCTTGGGATAATTAGGAAGAACATATGTAAAGTGGTTGGCATATTGTCTGAGCACAATCAATGGTAATTATTAGTATTAATAGAGTTGATCTACTCCACAAACTTGTGTAGTTGAGAATATTGGAGTTCAGAGAAGTGAAATAACTCATCAATGTCATGCAGCCAGTTGATAAGAGCCAGAACTGGAACCTAGTGATTCTTTTTCTAAATCACTTTGCCTCCTAAGATCTGCAGCAGTAGGAGATATTAGAACTAAAACACACTGCTGCTACTCTCGAGGTCTCTGTAATTTAATGAAAGACAGATATATGAAAACAATCCACAAGGGTACTTAAGTAAGAAATGGAGAAATAAATGCTTGCATGTATGGTGTATTTGCTCAAATTCATAGAGTGGGAGAAAGTCTGTGCAGTTACCTAGACAATTGAAGAGAAGCACAACACTGTATTTGGCTCCTGCTTATAGGTAAGTGAAGCGGCTTATTTTTCTGTTTCAATTTTCTTGGGGTTTATAAAGCCTGTAACTGGAGAAGTCATTTTGCTTCACTTTCTATGTGACTTTGTTTACTTTTTTAAAAAATAAAGTATCTTCCCAGTGGATTCTCAAGATAGGTTGTATGGAATGTAACTGGGCTCCCCAGACACACACCATCTGTGCCCACCATGGAGAGGACCTGACTCCCATTGTCCCGTAGGTGACTAGGACTCTCCCACCAAGGGTAAGTTAGCAGACAGATGGGGCAAGCATCTCTTCTGTGTGCCAGTATGTCTCCCATAACACGATGCCTGGCACATTGTAGATGCTTAATAAATGTTGTTTCAACAAATTACACATGGATTGGGTTCCCTTGCATCCCTAGTTTACTTTCCTGCTGCAGCAAGAAAGACCAGCACAGGAAATGTTTCTCCATCATTTGTTCAGGTAAGACATGAAAAGCTCTTACCAGGGATGGCCATACTGAAAAATCACTCTCTCCAGCGTGGCTAGTTTCATCGGGACGCTGGAATCTCCTTTAAATGTTCCCAACTTCAAAGACCTCCTCCCAGCTTCATCAGCCAACATGACTTTACAGAATCCAGATGAAGTCCAGCCTTCTTCACAAACCTCCTCCGACCACGCAAGCTCTTACTTGTTTCCCTTTCCTGAGCAATTTGTATACTTAGCATGTAACTATGTGGCATCTCTTGTAGTATGCTTACACTCATCCCTGTGTGTGTGTATTCTCTGCACAAGCCATGTTAGTACCTTGAGAGCAGGGACTGTTGTCCTCTATCTTCTGGATCTTTTTGGGTCTTCACACAGGTACATGTGGTTTGTAATATGTGCTCCATAAGCTTGATTCAGGAGTCCTCTAGTTCTTGGAGGATATGGCTGCTAACATCTTAAACTAAGCATGTTGTAAGTGACCTTATTTCCATGTATGCTTTTGCTTTAAGGACATTTAGAGCCCAGCGTATAGTCTATGGCTAGCAGTTGCCCATGACTGCATCGTTTTTATTTATATAACAGCAGCCTTGCTTCTTTTTAAATCTGCTACACTTATTTTTTTTTCACATATTCTTCTCTCTCTTTCTCTCTTGTACATAAGCTTATACAAAGAGATTGTAAATGAAGAAATATGAAATGTAAACTTCTCCATTTGAAGGTGTCAGTGGTTAAAAATGACCTACCCACCTTAGGTTGGCCATTTGGCACTGAAATAAGAAACACAAGGCATAGTTGAAAAGATTATATCTCCAACAGTGGAAGTTCAGGTAACATGGTAGTTGAATCGGTCCCTTGTCATCCTTCTGGTTTCCCACAAGTTTTGTACATGGTACTGGGGTTGTTGAGGCTTAGAGTAGAAAAGAAGTTACAAATGAAGCTTGGTCTTTCTTTATTTGCTCATATCCTTACAATTTGCTTATATCCTTTTTATTGGCTTATATCCTTTATTTGCTTATATCAGCCTTTTAGCTCCTTGAGAGCAGCGCCCAGGTTGAGGGTTTAAGACCACCCACAAAGCTGTTCACATCTGTTTTCCCTGAGACCACACAGTGGGGGAAGAGGAACTCTTTAGTGGAAGAAATGAGTTACAAGGTTTGTTTTTCTCAATTTTCTTCCAGTCTTAGGAGCCCAAACAGGGGAAGCAAAGAGGTAATTGAACAAGGAAAAAAGAAAATGCAAAAGGGGAAACGATTTCATGACAATAGAATCCCAAAGAATCATAACTGACACTCTCATTTTATAGATGAGTAAAACTGAGGCTTAGAGTGGGGAGATAACTGACCTGATATCACAGAACAGGCTGGTAATCACCTCTTCTGAAGACTGAGGAGACTTTTCTAGCTCTATAGCTTCTCCTGCCTTAGAATTCCAGTTCAGAACAGACTCTTCATCCTGCTCTTGTATGTACAGCCCCTGGTCTTCAACCTCTCTGTTCACTTAAGGCCCAGACCCAACTCTCTGTTACCTTATCAAGGACACTATGACTGAATGCCTTCTTCTGTGCTGGAAGGCAGAATTTCTCCAAGAGTGATCCCTGAACCACCAGCATCCAAATCCCTTGGGTGACACTCTTTTTTTTTTTTTAACTTTTATTGGAGTATAGTTGATTCACAATGTTGTGTTAGTTTCAGTTATACAGCAAAGTGAATCAGTTATACATATACAAATATCCACTCTTTTTTAGATTCTTCCCATATTGGTCATTACAGAGTATTCAGTCGAGTTCCCTGTGCCATACAGTAGGTTTTTATTAGTTATCTATTTTATATATAGTAGTGTGTATATGTCAATCCCAATGTCCCAGTTTATCCCTTCCCCCATTACCCCCTGGTAACCGTAAGTTTGTTTTCTAATCTGTGATTCTATTTATGTTTTGTAAGTAAGTTCATTTGTACCTTTTTTTTCTAGATTCCACATATAAGCAATATCATATGATATTTGTCTTTCTCTGAGTTACTTCACTTAGTATGACAAACACTAGGCCCATCCATGTTGCTGCATATGCCATTATTTTGCTCTTTGTTATGGCTGAGTAATATTCCATTGTATATATGTCCCACATCTTCTTTATCCATTCCTCTGATGATGGACATAGGTTGCTTCCATGTCCTGGCTATCATAAATAGTGCTGCAATGAACATTGGGGTGCATGTATCTTTTCAAATTATGGTTTACTCTGGGTATATGCCCAGGAGTGGAATTGCTGAGTCATATGGTAGTTCTATTTTCAGTTTTTTTAAGGAACCTCCATACTGTTCTCCATAGCGGCTGTACCAATTTACATTCCCACCAACAGTGTAGGAACGTTCCCTTTTCTCCACACCCTCTCCAGCATTTATTGTTTGTAGGTTTTAACACTCATTTATGATAAAAACTCTCCAGAAAGCAGGCATAGAGGGAACCTACCTCAACATAATAAAGGCCATATACGACAAACCCACAGCAAACATCATTCTCAATGGTGAAAAACAGAAAGCATTTCCTCTAAGTTTGGGAACAAAACGAGGATGTCCACTCTTGCCCCTTTTATTCAACATAGTTTTGGAAGTCCTAGCCATGACAATCAGAGAAGAAAAAGAAATAAAAGGAATCCAAATCGGAAAGAAGAAGTAAAACTGTCACTGTTTGCAGATGACATGATACTATACATAGAAAATCCTAAAGATGCTACCAGAATACTACTAGAGATCATCCATGAATTTGGTGAAGTTGCAAGATACAAAATTAATACACAGAAATCTGTTGGATTCCTATACACTGAAAACGAAGGATCAGAAAGAGAAATTATGGAAACAATACCATTTACCTTCACATGAGAAAAAAACCCCAAAACCCTAGGAATAAACCTACTTAAGGAGGCAAAAGACCTGTACTCAGAAAACTATAAGGTACTGATGAAAGAAATCAAAGACAACACAAACAGAGGAGAGATATGCTGTATTCTTGGATTGGAAGAAGCAATATTGTGAAAATGACTATACTATCTAAAGCAATCTGTAGCTTCAATGCAACCCCTATCAAATTACCAATGGCATTTTTCAAAGAATTAGAACAAAAAATTTTACAATTCATATGGAAACACAAATGACCTTGAATAGCTAAAGCAATCTTGAGAAAGAAAAACAGCTGGAGGTATCACACTTCCTGATTTCAGACTATACTACAAAGTTACAGTAATGAAGGCAGTATAGTACTGGCACAAAAACAGACTTATAGGTCAATGGAATAGGATAGAAACTCCAGAGATAAACTCACACACCTATGGTCACCTAATCTATGACAAAGGAGGCAAGGATATACAATGGAGAAAAGATAGTCTCTTCGATAAGTGGTGCTGGGAAAACTGGACAGCTATATGTAAAAGAATGAAATTAGAACACTCCCTAACACCATACACAGAAATAAACTCAAAATGGATTAAAGAGCTAAATGTGAGGATGGATACTATAAAACTCTTAGAGGAAAACATAGGCAAAACACTCTTTGACATAAACCACAGAAAGATCCTTTTTGACCCACCTCCTAGAGTAATGGAAATTAAAAACAAAAATAAAAAAGTGGGAGCTAATTAAACTTAAAGCTTTTGCACAGCAAAGGAAACCATAAACAAAACAAAAAGACAACCCTGAGAATGGGAGAAAATATTTGCAAATGAAGCAACTGACAAGGGATTACTCTCTAAAATATGCAAGCAGCTCATGCAGCTCAATATCAAAAAAACAAACAACCCAATCAGAAAATGGGAAGAAGATCTAAACAGACATTTCTCCAAAGAAGACACAGATGGCCAAAAATCACGTAAAAAAAATGCTTAACACCACTAATTATTAGAGAAATGCAAATCAAAACTACAATAAGGTATCACCTCACACTAGTCAGAATGATCATCAAAAAATCTACCAAAAAACCTTGGGCAACTCTTAAAGCCTTCTGAGACCTACTGAGTCAGTTGCTGGAGGTGGGCCAGGAATTTGCATTTTAACAGGAGCCCTAGGGATGGCTGGGCACATTAAATCTCAGAACTGCAGGCCAAGAGGAAGTGCCAGTGACAGCCAGCTACGTGCCTTCCTCTCCCTTCTCCCAGCAGCCCAGTGGCCCTTTCAGCAGCAGATGGGGAAGGACTGTCAAGACAGGGACTCCGCCTAGCACCAGAGGGATTTTGCAAATAAAACTTTCTATACAACCCTATGTTGTATGGAAACAACAGTTTCATCTCTTTAGGGTTGGTTTTAACCAAGCTCAGTTTGTCTGTGAGCTAACAAAACTGTTATTCCTCTTTCCCTCATCTCTGCCCTCCCCTCCTCCTCCCTCAACCTCAAGACTCCCTTTTACACATTTCTAACTTTATACGACTTTGGGCCCTTGTTTACCTTCCTCTTAATGACCACTCAAAAGGCCAGGGGCCTTTGCATTTCCTCCCACAGGTAATACAAAAACAGCCACAACAGTGACAATAGGATGGTGATGCCCCAACACTGGCTCCAATGAAGCCTTGCAGTGTCAACCAGGTCACACCTATTTTCACTTACCCAACTTGCTTCAGATGATGATGTCAGATTTTTTTCCTCCTTTCTTCAAATCAATTATCCTCACTGAGAGGGTGTCCATGACAAGGTCTGGCCTGTTGATGGTACATGCATGTCTAGCTCAATGATACGGCAGCCCCACACCTGCCCATGTAGGTGTGGTCTGTAAGTGGCAGCTTCTGTGGGAGATAACAAAGAAGAGATGAGCACAATGGAGAGAGAAATGATGTGTAGAAGAGAGAAGCCTCAGTTTCCCTTGTGAGGCTAATTAGATGATGTGAGAGAGGAAGAACTCTTGTGAGGGGGGAGATAGGTGCACAGTGAGTTTGAGAGCCAAGGGCCCCTGTTTCCCTTGGACATTGTCTGGTGAAGGATGGAGAGGTTTGTTTTGTTGTGATTAAGGAAGGAGATCAGCTCAGTGCTGGCTGCAGGGGACAGATTACCCAGTGATGGCACCGGAGCTATTTTGTTCTCAGACACAGATGTAATGATCTCTCTAATAGCGACCTTGATAAGCCCATGTAAAAGTTGT
The DNA here is from genome assembly GCF_003031525.2 of Neophocaena asiaeorientalis asiaeorientalis. Classification (NCBI taxonomy): domain Eukaryota; kingdom Metazoa; phylum Chordata; class Mammalia; order Artiodactyla; family Phocoenidae; genus Neophocaena; species Neophocaena asiaeorientalis. The sequence continues at coordinate 664,717 of NW_020174926.1, forward strand.
TTGGGTTTTTCCGTAAGATGTTATGAAAAACCTGAACAAAGTTTTTGGCCAACCCAATAGATAAGTACATATTGGGCAAGGCCTCTTTATCAGGTGGGTTGAAGTATTCAGCCTACACAGGTAGATATATGCATGGAAGCATTTTTTAAAAATTAATTTATGTTTGGTTGCATTGGGTCTTCTTTGCTACACGGTGTGTGGGCTTCTCACTGTGGTGGCTTCTAGTTGTGGCACGTGGGCTCAGTAGTTGTGGCACACAGGATTAGCTGCTCCGCGGCATGTGGGATCTTCCTGGACCAGGGCTCGAACCCGTGTCCCTTGCATTGGTAGGTGGATTCTTAACCACTGCGCCAACAGGGAAGCCCTGCTTGGAAACATTTATGCATGCCTGTGTGCACACCTATGTAAGTACACACATATACCCCACACACGTTGGCACAAGAACACACACACTTACATTTTCACACAAACATATGCGCATACATAGATTTAAATACATACATGTACAACTGTCCACATATGTGCATGTGCCTCCATGCAGTCATGCTAAAACTTGGTCATCTAGATCAGTCCCATACACAGCTGTGCATAGGTACATATACAAATAAGAATAAAACAGAAAATGTGCCTATGATATGGTGGCCATGTGACTTGTTGGAGGCCACAGTGAGCCAAGGATGTGGCTGTAAGTAACAGGAGGGCAGTGGTCAAGCCTTCTGGTCCTCAGAGCACTCAAGTGCTGGGTACAGAGTGGGTACAAACTATGGTCTTATGAATTGATGGACGCCATGGCTTACCTTGCTGACTTCTGCCTTGACTCGATTATGACAACCATGGAAAAACTTTCTCCCCTTCTGTCCTTTTGTGTGAGTGCTTGGAGTGTCTTGGCGCTTTCTCCTTGGCTGAGATTGTGCTTATGAAGCCCCTCCTTTATCACCTGACTCTCCACTCCCAGAACCCCACCTCACAATCAAGTGAAAACCTTATTTCCATTTCTTTTCAAAAGAAAAAGACAAATCCACACCAGTCCACGTAATCTGGGCTTCTTTGGAAAATAGAGCATGGCCCTGGCACAGGGGAGGCCAAATATGCCATCTGTGAGCTCCTGAGGTTTGGGGGTGATGCCCAGGGCTCTCTGTGACACACCTGGTATCTCAGAAAGACCTTGCTGAAGGGGGTCCTTGTCTCCCTCACAGCAGGAAGGAAGCCTGAGGTGTCATGATAGGTGCTAGGCAATGATTGCTGACATACCTATGGTTTATTAACAAAGGTTATATCATCATCATCATCATCATCATTAAATAGCACCGTTAAAAAGAGTGAACATTCCTGGTCAAGCTGTACTTGGTCAAGTTGAAGCAAAATAAAATAGCACATATGTTCTCTGGGTCACTGGAGGAAGGTAGCTCCAGCCCCCCACGCTTTAAATGTTAGCATCACCACTTAAGCAGCAAGAGACCTGGAGTCCCAGATTCAGGAGCCTAGAAAGAGTTCCCTCTCCCTGGGGAGTTCTTGATTTAATGAACTTCGTCTTCAGTCTTCATCTCCTTTGCACTTGTTACGGATTCCAGCATATACTACTTAGTGTTTGAACAGGAAAGAGAAGGAATTGGGATGTTAATTTTGAACTTTTAATTACATCCTTTTGCTTTTTCTCCTCCAAGAGCTTTCTCTGCTTTTTTCTTCTCTTATTTGTTCTCCTTTCTCTTTCACTACATCCCAAAGACCAAGGGGATAACTAGAGAGCTTTTGCCTCTGCAGACACACCCTAAAGACTTAAGAGTTCCTAAGACTATTTATTGCCTCCCATTTCATTGATCCCTCTCTTCAGCATAAACCACCTTTCAGCCCATCTTCTGAAGAGTCAGTGTAAGCTTGTGACATCAGAGACTCTAAGCTTTTAGTTCCAGGGGTGACTGTACTGATGGTTTTAAGAGAACTAATTTCTAGATCCTCAACTTCCATAGTTTTCTGGTATCAGGTAGGTTCTCTCTGTTCCCCCTACCCACTGCCCCTTTCAGAAAAGCCCTTTTCCTCTTTTACAAAACCAAGGTGTGCATCCTTCCCCAATTTTACTCTGGTTCCTTGTTCTATGGTATAAACACCACCTGGAAGCCAGACCTCCTTTACTAATGAAAGCCCTAGAAACTCATGGGACAGCTTCCTCTTCTTACTGATTTTATCCATTTTTGTGATAAGGATGAAGCGTGGTGATAGAAATGGAGTATGTTAGCCCCTTTGGGGAGGGTGGAGACAATGGGAGTGATGGCAGTTCTGTTTAATGACCTCACCACTCCCAAGCCTGACTTTTGTCAAATAATGCTCTGCTGTTGTGGGCGAAAATGGTGAGAGCAAAGCAGAGAGAAAATTGGTAAGAAATATTGAATGCTAAAAATGTCTCTTTTTTCACAAATTTAATCACAAGCAATTACGTTCAGCTATTCTCAGTACTCTCCTTGGGAAGTGTCATTATCTGGAAAGAAAAGCACCTTGGAATAGCTGAAACAGTAGAGGCTAGTGACATGGATTTTATTAAATGTAATGGGAATGTTTTCCAGGGCTACCAAATGATAGAACCTGTGGAAAAAGCTTCACCTGCTTTCTCTTAAATTCAGTGTATGTCAGTCAGTAAGTTAGTTAAAATCTATTTTATCAAATTGTATCATGAAATATTTATTCCATTTAGTCATTTCTCAATTTATTTTTTTCTTATGGAAATGCTTACTATTTTCTATCTCTGATTAATAAAATAAAATGATATTCTAGCTGCCACACCATTTTGTTGTTACCAGTGTATATGTTTCTATTTCATGAACTATATGGGAAAAGTCTTGATCACATCTCACGATATTAATGGCATTATTTCTAAAGTTATATACATAATTCTTATGTAATGATTTTCAAAAGCTGAAAGACAGATTCAATGCATGCAAACACACACATTTACCAAAGGACTGCGAGGAGTTTTATTCTTCTTGCTTCATAAATAACACGTTTTTGGCTACAAATTACACGGCATTATTTCAAACTAAGTAGTGAGGAATAGCATGTAGCTTTATTATTGTGTTCATAAATTATAAAAATAGACTATATTAGTTTTATATCAGTTTAATCTTGATTTGACTACTTTTAGTAATCTATCTTTTAAAAAACCCTCAAATTCCACTATGTATTACTCAGTGATTTTTAATAATATTCCTGAAATGTGTATTAATCTATTTGTTTGAATTGAAAAATGAAGTCAGACATTTTATGACAGAAAGTGAGTCTGATTGTGCTGCCATTTCCAATTAGGTTATGAGGCAGACATTTCCCCCTAAACTGAGTAAGCAAAATCTAAACTTAAAGATGTGATGAGATAAAAGCAGTTTATAGAAAAATATTGTATTGTCAGAGATGTATTGAAATTAGCAACGTTTTTAATTTTTCCAATTCTACCTGAGTATATCATGCTAAACAATAGGTCTGTTAGTGGGAAAAAAATAATGGGTACAATTACTGGTCATTTAATAAATTTTGGCAGTCTTTTTGGTATTCTTCCCAGAAACTGAGAAAGTGAATGATTCTCATAAATTAAGAAATAAAAAGTAAATGAATAAAAATTCACACACACACACACACACACACACACACACACACACACACCCCTATTCCTTTTCAGGCTAGGTAGTTTCCAATTCTTTGCTTTCAGCAAAAGTGCAGAAGAGCCTAATCAAACTGCTGTAAACAGTGTCAGTCAACTGATCACTACAAAAGTAATTTTTTAATAATAGATCATCAAGTGATTTTTAGCCTATAAGAATTAAAAAAAAAAAACAGTTTGATGTTCTCCTAACAATCTCACCTCTTTCAAGTGAATAAATCTTCTAGCTCTAACATTTATGAAAATGTAAGGCACAAATAGAAAATGTGAAACATGGAAAGAAATCTTTTAGTATGTGAGCCCTGATGGGTGTGAAAGGACTGTCTCAGCTCTGACAACCTGTGAAGGTCATTCTGCATCTGATGTCACTGTGAGAAGCCTCAATTCACTTCTCATGGCCTGTGCTTCAACTTTCTTGGTCCCCATCTCCCACCCCGCCCCCTACTCCTGAGCACTGGGTCAGCATGAACGCCTGGTCCTTCAGCAGCAAAACACTCTGTATACTAAACCTCTTATCTGTATCCTCCCTTTGCTTTCTCTTCTGGACTAAAACATGGCCCCCTCCAGAGGACAGTGCTTTTCTAGAACTCTCTGGAGTGGTGGCTCTTGGTTCACCCTCATCGCTTACACTGTTGAGCTTGGAGGTGAGTTGGAGTCTCCTGCTCCTCCTTAATTGTTTCTTCCAGTCTGCTGTCCCCCGTCTTCCTTTTAAACACGCGGCATTGACTCATAGTCTTCAGACTATGCCACCCACGATTCTCATTACCTTCTGATCCCAGGGTTCTGCCCTTTATTTTTCAGTGAGTTCAGCTCCTGGCTCACCGTCCTTCTCTCCAGTTCTAGTTCTGTCTGATGCCTGGTGATTTCCATGTATATGTGGGACATATATATGGAAACATAGATAATCCTTTAATTCTTGACCTTCTAGTTCTTTGAATTCCTTTCCTCCAATGATTGTATCCTCTGTTCTACTTTACACTTCAACCCATGGCCATACCCTGCCCTATTCTTTCTAATATAGCCCACTTTCTGACCTCACCTTTTATTTTTCCAGCTCATTCCCTCTGACTTCAACAAACTCTTGATGCTACCCGATATACTTAACTTAAAACACATTATTATATACTAGGAAGCGCAGGGCTGGAGGGATGGCAGGATGTCCCAGCCCACAGCCCTGAGTGGTCTAGTGTCTAGTATTCAGTACAAAAATAAGAGATTCATAGGCTCTACCTCAAAATTGCTGAATCATAATTTTTGGGGGTACAGGTACAGAAATCAGTTGTTTAAGTTTCTCTTATGGTTCTGATGCCGCTGGTGGGGAGGCCAGCTTTGAAACGTTTGTCTGCAGAGTCACAGCAGCAGTGCAAACTTTATGTATCATGCAGATGAGTTCTGAACTAAACTTGTTGACATTTGTGTCTCTGAGTTACCCAGTGCTGACTGCGTGTAATTGTGTAAGTAAACAATGTACCTTACTACTTCTATGAACACATAACAAAAGTTATTATGGAAAAAAATACATTATTATAATTCTTATAACCATCCTCACATACATTTGCAACTGTCTTCCCCCTCATATTAATGCCCTTTTAGGAGAATCAAGACCCTAAACAAACTCATCGTTACTTCTGCACCTAAACCCATGCAGCCAACCCTAAAGTGAAAAACAACATACATGCTGATAGTCTTACGGTCAATTTATGGCCACAAACCTTAAGCTGAACCACAAGGCTCCCTGACATTCATATTATGTTTTACATAATTTTTTTACAACACTGCTTCCACTTCACTGATAAAACTGAAGCAATCAGAAGGGAATGTCCATGTGCTCCCATCACATCGACACACCTATCAGCATCTACACCCACAAACCTTGCCTTCCCAAGTGTTTAATGAAAAAGAACTGTTTGTGTTTCTCTCTAAGGGCACTTGTGCAACAAACTTCATCCCAGTCATCTACTGAAATATATTGTGTTGGTAATTCTCTCCTTTGTCTCTTGTGTCATCCATACTCCCCTCTCTAATGGGTTATTACCATCATCATACCATAAGGTACCTATTTCTCCAAACTTAAAAAAATCTTTCGATCTCCCTGCCTCTCTGCTCCCCCCTTATATCAAAACTCCTAGAAATATTTGTTTCTACCCACTATCTTCAATTCTTGTACTTCTGTTTTCCTTAATCCCATGCCTAGCAAGATTTTGCCCTCAACTGCTCCACAAAATGACTCTTGTTTGTTTAAGGTCACAGTGACTTCAATGTTGCTAAATCCATGTTCTGAATTTGCAAATTTACCTACTTGATAAAATGTATTTATAACCCCCAAATCCATGTTCATTGCACACTTGCAGTCATTCACAGACAATGCACTGAGCAGTGAAAAAAGTATATTTTTTAACATCTTTATTGGAGTATAATTGCTTTACAATGATGTGTTAGTTTCTGCTTTATAACAAAGTGAATCAGCTATACATACACATATATCCCCATATCCCTTCCCTCTTGCATCTCCCTCCCACCCTCCCTATCCCACCCCTCTAGGTGGTAACAAAGTGCTGAGCTGATCTCCCTGTGCTATGCAGCTGCTTCCTACTAGCTATCTATTTTACATTTGGTAGTATATATAAGTCCATGACACTCTCTCACGTCATCCCAGCTTAACCTTCCCCCACCCTATGTCCTCTGGTCTGCGTCGTTATTCCTGTCCTGCACCCTAGGTTCTACAGAACCGATTTTTTTTTTTTTTTTTTTTTTTAGATTCCATATATACGTGTTAGCATACGGTACATTTTTTCTCTTTCTGAATTGCTTCACTCTGTATGACAGACTCTGGGTCCATCCACCTCACTACAAATAACTCAATTTCGTTTCTTTTTATGGCTGAGCAATATTCCATTTTATATATGTGCCACATCTTCCTTATCCATTCATCTGTTGATGGACATGTAGGTTGCTTCCATGTCCTGGCTATTATAGATAGAGCTGCACTGAACATTACGGTACATGACTCTTTTTGAATTATGGTTTTCTCAGGATATACCCCCAGTAGTGTGATTGCTGGGTCATATGTTAGTTATATTTTTAGATTTTTAAGGAACCTCCATACTGTTCTCCATAGTGGCTGTATCAATTTACACTCCCACCAACAGTGTAAGAGGGTTCCTTTTTCTCTACACCCTCTCCAGCATTCACTGTTGGTAGATTTTTTGATGATGACCATTCTGACTGGTGTGAGGTAATACCTCATTGTAGTTTTGATTTGCATTTCTCTAATGATTAGTGATGTTGAACATCCTTTCATGTGTTTGTTGGCAATCTGTATATCTTCTTTGGAGAAATGTCTATTTAGTTCTTTTACCCATTTTTGGTTTTTCTTCTTCATCACTTTAAATATGTCCTACCACTCCCTTCTGGCCTGCAGAGTTTCTGCAGAAGGATCACCTGTTAACCTTATGGGGATTCCCTTGTGTGTTATTTGCTGTTTTTCCCTTGCTGCTTTTAATATGTTTTCTTTGTATTTAATTTTTGATAGTTTGATTAATATGTGTCTTGGTGTGTTTCTTCTTGGATTTATCCTGTATAGGACTCTCTGTGCTTCTGGACTTGATTAACTATTTCCTTTCCCATATTAGGGAAGTTTTCAACTATAATCTCTTCAAATATTTTCTCAGTCCCTTTCTTTTTCTCTTCTTCTTCTGGGACCCCTATAATTCGAATGTTGGTGCATTTAATGTTGTCCCAGAGGTCTCTGAGACTGTCCTCAATTCTTTTCATTCTTTTTCTTTATTCTGCTCTGCAGTAGTTATTTCCACTATTTTATCTTCCAGGTCACTTATCCGTTCTTCTACCTCAGTTATTCTGCTATTGATCCCTTCTAGAGTATTTTTAATTTCATTTATTGTGTTGTTCATTGTTGCTTGTTCCCTCTTTAGTTCTTCTAGGCCCTTGTTAAATGTTTCTTGCATTTTCTCTATTGTATTTCCAAGATTTTGGATCACCTTTACTATCTTTTACCCAGTTTTGGATTGGGTTGTTTGCTTTTTTGATATTGAGCTGCATGAGCTGCTTGTAAATTTTGGAGATTAATCCTTTGTCAGTTGCTTCATTTGCAAATATTTTCTCCCATTCTGAGGGCTGTCTTTTCATCTTGTTTATGGTTTCCTTTGCTGTGCAAAAGCTTTTAAGTTTAATTAGGTCCCATTTGTTTATCTTTGTTTTTATTTCCATTTCTCTAGGAGGTGGGTCAAAAAGAATCTTGCTGTGATTTATCTCATAGATTGTTCTACCTATATTTTCCTCTAAGGGTTTTACAGTGTCTGGCTTTACATTTAGGTCTTTAATCCATTTTGAGTTTATTTTTGTGTATGGTGTTAGGGAGTGTTCTAATTTCATCCTTTTACATGTAGCTGTCCAGTTTTCCCAGCACCACTTATTGAAGAGGCTGTCTTTTCTCCATTGTATATTCTTCCCTCCTTTATCAAAAATAAGATGGCCATATGTGCGTGGGTTTATCTCTGGGCTTTCTATCCTGTTCCATTCATCTATATTTCTGTTTTTGTGCCAGTACCATACTGTCTTGATTACTGTAGCTTTGTAGTATAGTCTGAAGTCAGGGAGCCTGATTCCTCCAGTTCCGTTTTTCTTTCTCAAGATTGCTTTGGCTATTTGGGGTATTTTGTGTTTCCATAAAAGTTGTAAAATTTTTGTTCTAGTTGTGTGAAAAATGTCAATGGTAGTTTGATAGGTATTGCTTTGAATCTGTAGATTGCTTTGGGTAGTATAGTCATTTTCACAATGTTTTGTTTTTTTTTTTTTTTTTTTTTTTTTTTTTTTGTGGTACGCGGGCCTCTCACTGCCGTGGCCTCTCCCGTCGCGGAGCACAGGCTCCGGACGCGCAGGCCCAGCGGCCGTGGCTCACGGGCCCAGCCGCTCCGCGGCACGTGGGATCCTCCCGGACCGGGGCACGAACCCGCATCTCCCGCATCGGCAGGCGGACTCCCAACCACTGTGCCACCAGGGAAGCCCCATTTTCACAATGTTGATTCTTCCAATCAAAAATATGGAATGGTTCAAGAATTTGCATATCATCATTGTGCAGGGGCCATGCTAATCTTCTCTGTATCATTCCAATTTTAGTATATTTGCTGCTGAAGCAAGCACTGAGCCGTGAAAATTTTGAGTCACTGGCTGTGCACGTTCCCAGCTGAGGTTGAGCAAGGCAACTCGCTTTCTTCTTGTTTCACCTCTCATACTGTAAATAAGTGTCCTTTTGTGGTCTATTTTGTGCCATGTTTTTTCCTTTTTTTGGTGTGGTTGGTGGTTTCACTGTTGAAAATGGAATTATCCCTTTATTTTCTGGCACTGCATATTGCTCTGGAGGCAGCTGTCAGAAGGCAGCCTGGATTTTCTTCCTTCATTTAAGGAAATTTAGCTTTAAAAATATCTTGGAATAATTTTTGTCTGCAATTTTTGGGTTCTTTATTTCAGGAATACTTTTCATCCATATGTTGTATCATTTCTGCCTGCCCTTGATATCTATTACTTTATCTGTACTCATTTTATTTTTCCCTTTCCTTCCCTTTGCATTCTCTCTGGAAGGACTTTCATTTCAAGACTTTAAATTTTCAGCCATGTCTATTCTGTTTGGGCTGTTCTAATTATTTGTTCTGTAATGATAGTGTTTGGGTGCTCTGTTGCCATAGTTCTGCAATCCCTCTTTTAATCTCATTCTGTTCTTTTGACATTTTGTCTTTAATACCTTTGTAAAAAATAGAATTCATGTTATTATCAAGTCATTCCATAGCCTGAAGCCCTTGCAGGGAATTTTCTTCTGTTCTTGGGTTATGTTTTCTGTCACCTGAATTATTTTTCTGTACTCTGTAGCCACACTTCCTTTATTGGTCTTTGAGTGATAGGTTTCCACAGTCACCATGCCATGCCCACTTTGTCCCCTTGCTCACGCTAAGTGTGAGCAACTTTGACTGCCATGGGGAGGTCTAGGTAAATTCCTCTTAACATTTTTCCCATCTTATTGAGACATTTTTGGCTTCCACTGTGAGCCAAATTTGAGAGGTATCATGTTCTTACTGCTTTTCAGTACCCTGGTGGCTCAGTCTGTCAAAAAGTTCAGCCAGAGTGGGTGAAGTTTTGCTGGAAAACTAGAGGTCAAGTCTTTCTTTTTCTTTTTTTTTTAATTTAAATTAATTAATTAATTAATTTTTTGGCTGTGCGGGGTCTTCATTTGTGTGCAAGGGCTTCTTCTAGTTGCAGCAAGCGGGGGCCACTCTTCATCGCGGTGCGCGGGCCTCTCACTATCGTGGCCTCTCACTATCGCAGCCTCTCTTGTTGCGGAGCACAGGCTCCAGACGCGCAGGCTCAGTAGTTGTGGCTCACGGGCCTAGTTGCTCTGTGGCATGTGGGATCTTCCCAGACCAGGGCTCGAACCCGTGTCCCCTGTATTGGCAGGCAGATTCTCAACCACTGCACTGCCATGGAAGCCCCAAGTCTTTCTTCTGAGATTAAAAAGGATACCCTATGTTAGAGAACACCACATATGATCAAGGGCATATCCTACTCTTGTGGGGAAATACCTGTGTTTTCAATCATTCTCCTGATTTAGACTGGAATTCTGAAAAATGGTGAATCCAAGTACTTTTCTTTTAAACATTATTTATTTATTTATTTTTGGTTGTTTAGGGTCTTGGTTGAGGCATGAGGGATCTTTCATTGCAGCATGTGGGCTTTTCATTGTCGTGTGTGGGCTTCTCTCTAGTTGTGGTGTATGGGCTCCAGAGCACGTGGGCTCAGTAGTTGTGGCATACAGGCTCAGTAATTGCCGCATGTAGGCTAAGTTGCTCCATGGTATGTGGGATCTTAGTTCCCTGACCAGGGATCAAACCCGTGTCCTCTGCATTGGAAGGTGGATTCTTAATCATTGGACCACCAGGGCAGTCCCATCCAAGTATTTTTTCTGCCTCTGTTGAGATGGCATAATGGTTAGGATTAACTTGCCCTGATTTCCTTATGTAAACCATGTAGCTAATAACATCATAGGGTTTTTATGAGTCTTAAATAGAATGTTGCATATAATGGCTTATCAACATGCTACAGATACCCAACATATGTTAGATGTGATTATTTTATTGCAGTGAAGATTCTCTTCTGAGGGCCTCTCTTTACTTTTGCTCTGGGCTGCATACTCACTCACTCACTCTTTAATTCCACTTCTTCCCAAATGGGGTTGCATTCTTGGGATTTTACAAACTTACTATATTTGCCTCATATCACTTTATTGAGGGTATGTATGGAGGAGGATGAGGTATATAGTATGAGCACAATGAATTATTTCCTTTATTGATTTCCTTGGAAACTACTTTTAAAAGTGTATGACATGAGGTCATATCCTATTTATTTCGGGTTGCTGATGGTGATAATTTTGTTGCTGATGTTAGTGTCAGTAGGTTATAGAGTGGGATATTGTTTATCTTCCTCCATTCATCATGTCTATCTAGAAGTTCAAACAGGATTAGAGACATAGGGGAGAGAGGCAGGCCCTCGAGCAGGTGTCTGAGTGAGGGAAGGAGCAGAGGTAGAAATGGGTAAGAGGAGGTGGTGAAGGGCAGAGGCTGGTTAGCAATGAAGGGATTACTGGGTGATGAGCCATGGTAGGTAAGAGACTTAAGGATGGTTGGGGATTTTGGAGCCCAGGAGGAAGAACTGAAATTAGTGGTGGATCTAAGCTACTGATCTTCTATAAGACCTGGCTCTCCTGCCAGGTCACCTGTTGACATGATGTCTTTCCCAAGTGAACCTTTAGGCTGCCACAGCCACATGACCCAAAGGTTCTGACTGGGGTAGACATGCACCTCTTGCTCTTTAGTAAAACAGAGACCACCAGGCAGGAAGGCAGATGCAGAAGATACCAAAGTTCTGTCTGCTAGGGATAGACATGGCTGAGAGTTCACCTGGTCCTATTAGTCTTAAGTTTTATCTACCTCTGAAATTTGGGGACCAAACAGCTCCAGGAGCCCCTTCTAATGATATACTCATAACCTGGGGCTCTAACATTGGTTTGGGCATCAGACAGAAAGACAATTAATTCCTGACTCCATTAGTACCATGACTTTGTTCACTAAGTCGAGTTAACTTTGCTCTTGAATTGAGAGCTTCCAAAGTCATTGCTGATCCATGTGTATACAGAGCCTGTGCTGAAGCCTCACAAAATAGATGCTCCTTAATTAAATGAAGAAAAGATATATCAGTTTCACAGCACTCCAGAAGTTGGAGAATATCATTTGGTTCCCTTCCCTCCCTCCCTCCCTATTGCCCTCTCTAATTCAGCACCAACTTCTTCTCAAGGAGCTCGAATCTGCCAGCGGAATGAGGAATCATCTAGCAAGCAGGTTATTTTAAATCTTTAATAGACATATTACCTTACATTATGGCTTCATCATCCGCCCCTCAGTGTGAGCACCAATAGAACATCCATCACAATTAGTGTAACATCCTGAACACATAAAAAAGATGAAAATGTACAGCTAAGTTGGGTGTAAGGGAGCCCAGACTCTCTGACTGGCTTTCTGTTAGACTGTGGGCACACAGCCAGGCCTGGATGTGGCTTTCCCACGGACCAAAAAGGGGAGTAGGGTGTGCTCTTAGCCCAGAGTGCTGTTCCTGTTCATTCTTCTCCAGAAAGACAGAGCCTTCCAGCACTGAGCTGAAGCTGTAGCTGTAGCTGTCATTTACAAAGTTTTAGTCTCACTTCTATTACTGGCCAACCTGAGGCCACTGGCCAAAACTTGGAGTCCCATGTCCAGAACAATCAGATAGGAACAATTTATTTACTGAGCCAAATCCTGCATTAGGCTCTTTTCACTTTTGTTAGCTCATGGAAGCCCTGTGATCACCATATGAAGTAGATATTATTATTCATATTTTTATGAAGGAGAAAACTGAGGTTTAAAAATGTTCTGAGACTCATACCCTGGGAAGTCTATTTCCAAAGGTTATTTTCGTAGAATGTGGTCACTGGACAAGACAAGTGTGCGGAGTATTGAAGCGAGGAGGAGGTGAGGAGATGCTGTTCCAAGCTTGGAGGCGAGAGGGACGTGCCATTCAGGTGTGAGTGGCACCTTCACTTGCATGTAATCCTTCAGAATGCCCAACGAACCACTGTGTGCCTCTTGTATTGTTTGCATGTACATGTATGTGTGTAATTACTTATCTCTCTTTTGGGCTCATGCAGAGTTGAGTTAGTCCTACATTTCAGCTCTCAGCTCTGTCTACATCATTCAGCACAAGGCCCCTCTTGCATTTATTTCCCCTTATTCAGTCCCTGATCCTCACTTCCATCCCCCTCACCTGCCTAGTTGTCTAACTCTGTTGTACTGGATATATATCCTTTTAATATTGTGTACATGTTTTTGGTTAATGTAACGGTATTTTGTTATAGACCTCACTTTGTTTTTTTAAATTTTTTCCCTTACTTTTAGGCTTTTAGATATAAACACATTTGCTCTGTGAGCACCAAACGCATTCGGTGTTAACTCCCATGTGCTGGGAAGGTATGTATCCACACATTTTGCTCATCCTCAGCCCTGGAGATAGACACTATAACTCACCTTCAACTCCTGGCAACTGCACACAATACAATGACTCAATGAACACAGCATCCTTGGCCCCTAGGGATTTACACCAAACTTATTGGCCATTCTCCATTGTTTGCCTTCCTACCATCATCTCACTTGTTTAACTCCTCATCATCTCTTGTCTGGATCCTTACAAAGGTCTCTGCCTCCTACCTCTCTCTTTTTTTTTTTAATTAAAAATTTTTTTATTGGAGTATAGTTGCTTTACAATGTTGTGTTAGCTTCTGCTGTACAGCAAAGTGAATCAGTTATACATTTATATATATCCACTCTTTTTCAGGTTATTTTCCCATATAGGCCATTACAGAATATTGAGTAGAGTTCCCCGTGCTATACAGTAGGTCCTTATTAGTTATCTATTTTTAAAAATAGATCTTTATTGGAGTATAATTGCTTCACAATACTGTATTAGTTTCTGTTGCACAACAAAGTGAATCAACCACATGCATACATATGTCCCCATATCCCCTCCCTCTTGAGCCTCCCTCCCACCCTCCCTATCCCCTCCATCTAGGTTGGTGTAAAGCACCGAGCCGATCTCTCTTTGCTATGCTGCTGCTTCCCACCAGCCACCTATTTTACATTCGGTAGTGTATATATGTTGATGCTACTCTCACTTTGCCCCAGATTTGCCCCCCCCCCCCAAGTCCTCAAGTCCATTTTCTATGTCTACCTCTTTATTCCTTCCCTGCAACTAAGTTCATCAGTACAATTTTTTTTTTTTTAGATTCCATATATATGCCTCAGCATATGGTATTAATTTTTCTCTTTCTGACTTACATCACTCTGTATGACAGACTCTATGTCCATCCACCTCACTACAAATAACTCAATTTCCTTTCTTTTTATGGCTGAGTAATATTCCATTGTATATATGTGCCACATCTTCTTTATCCATTCATCTGTTGGTGTACATTCAGGGTGGTTCCATTGTCCTGGCTACTGTAAATAGTGCTGCAATGAATATTGTGGCACATGTCTCTTTGTGAATTATGGTTTTCTCAGGGTATATGCCCAGTAGTGGGATTGCTGGGTCATATGGTAGTTCTATTTTTAGTTTTTAAAAGAACTTCCATACTGTTCTCCATAGTGGCTGTATCAACTTACATTCCCACCAACAGTGCAGGGGGGCTCCCTTTTCACCACACCCTTTCCAGCATTTATTGTTTCTAGTTTTTTGATAATGGCCCTTCTGAATGGTGTGAGGTGATACCTCACTGTAGTTTTGATTTGCATTTCTCTAATAATTAGTGATGTTGAGCATCTTTTCTTGTGCCTCTTGGCCATCTGTATCTCTTCCTTGGTGAAATGTCTATTTAGGTCTTCCACCCGTTTTTTAACTGGATTGCTTGTTTTTTTGATACTGAGCTCCATGAGCTGTTTGTATATTTTGGAGATTAATCCTTTGTCTGTTGTTTCATTTGCAAATATTTTCTCCCATTCTGAGGGTTTTCTTTTTGTCTTATTTATGGTTTCCTTTGCTGTGCAAAAGCTTTTAAGTTTAATTAAGTCCCATTTGTTTATTTTTGTTTTTATTTCCGTTACTCTAGGAGGAGGGTCAAAAAAGATCTTGCCCTGGTTTATGTCAAAGAGTGTTTTTCCTATGTTTCCTCTAAGAATGTTATAGTGTCTGATCTCACATTAAGGTCTTTAATCCATTTGGAGTTTATTTTTGTGTATGGTGTTAGGGAATATTCTAATTTCATTCTTTTACATATTGCTGTCCAGTTTTCCCAGAACCACTTATTGAAGAGGCTGTCTTTTCTCCATTGTATGTTCTTGCCTCCTTTGTTGCAAATTAGGTGCCTATATGTTCATGGGTTTATCTCTGGGCATTCTATCTTGTACCATCTATATTTCTGTTTTTGTGCCAGTACCATACTGTCTTGATTACTGTAGCTTTGTGGTATAGTTTGAAGTTGGGGAGCCTGATTCCTCCAGCTCTGTTTTTCTTTCTCAAGATGATTTTGGCTATTTGGGGTCTTTTGTGTTTCCATACGAATTGTAAAATTTTTTGTTCTAATTCTGTGAAGAATGCCAATGGTAGTTTGATAGGGATTGCATTGAATCTGTAGATTGCTTTGGGTAGTATAGTCATTTTCATAATACTGATTCTTTCAATCCAAGGATATGGTATATTTCTCCAGCTGTTTATGTCAACTTTGATTTCTTTCATCAGTGTTTTACAGTTTTCTGAGAATGAGTCTTTCACCTTCTTCAGCAGGTTTATTCCTAGGCATTTTATTCTTTTTGTTGCAGTGGTAAATGGAAATGTTTCCTTAATTTCTCTTTCTAATTTTTTTCTGATTTTTCATTGTTGGTGTATAGAAGTGCCAGAGATTTCTGTCCACTAATTTTGTATCCTGCAATCTTACCAGAGTCAATGATTAGTTCTAGTAGTTTTCTGGTGGTATCTTTAGGATTTTCTATTTATAGTATCATGTCATTGGCAAACAGTGACAGTTTTACTTCTTCTTTTCCAGTTTGTATTCCTTTTATTTCTTTTTCTTTTCTGATTGCTGTGGCTAGGACTTCCAAAACTATGCTGAATAAGAGTGGTGAGAGTGGACATCCTTGTCTTTTTCCTGATCTCAGTGGAAATGCTTTCAGTTTTTCACCATTGAGTATGATGCTTGCTGTTGGTTTGTCATATATGGCCTTTATTATGTTGAGGTAGGTTCCCTCTGTGACCATTTTCTGGAGAGTTTTTTTTTATCATAAATGGGTGTTGAATTTTGTCAAAAGCTTTTTCTGCATCTATGGAGATGATCATATGGTTTTTATTCCTTAATTTGTTAATGTGGTGTATCACACAGATTTATTTGTGTGTATTGAAGAAGCCTTGCATCCCTGGGATAAATCCCACTTGATCATGGTGTGTGATCCTTTTAATGTGCTGTTGGATTCTGTTTGTTAGTACTTTGTTCAGGAATTTTGCATCTACATTCCTCAATGATATTGGTCTATAATTTTCTCTTTGTGATATCATTTTCTGGTTTTGGTATCAAGGTGATGGTGGCTTTGTAGAATGAATTTGGGAGTGTTTCTCCCTCTGCAATTTTTTGGAAGACTTGAGGATGATAGGTGTTAGCTCTTCTCTAAATGTTTGATAGAATTCTCTTGTGAAGCCATCTGGTCCTGGACTTCCTTTTTTGGAAGATTTTAAATTACAGTTTTAATTTCATTACTTGTGATAGGTCTGTTTATAATTTCTAATTCTTCCTGGTTCAGTCTTGGAAGGTTATACCTTTCTAAGAATTTGTCCATTTTTTCGTGGTTGTCCATTTTATTAGCATATAGTTGTTTGTAGTAGTCTCTTATGATCCTTTGTATTTCTGTTATGTCAGTTGTGATTTCTCTTTTATCATTTCTAATTTTATTGATTTGCATCCTCTCCCTCTTTTTCTTGATGAGTCTGGTTCAGGGTTTATCAATTTTTTAATCTCTTCAAAGAACCACCTTTTAGTTTTATTTGTCTTTGCTATTGTTTTCTTCATTTCTATTTCATTTATTTCTGCTCTGATCTTTATGATTTTTTTCCTTCTACTCACTTTGGGTTTTCTTTGTTCTTTTTTTTTCTAGTTGTTTTAAGTGTAGGGTTAGACTGTTTATTTGAGATTTTTCTTGTTTCTTGAGGTGAGAATGTAGTGCTATAAACTTCCCTCTTAGAACTGCTTTTGCTGCATCCCATAGGTTTTGGGTCATTGTGTTTTTATTGTCATTTGTTTCTATTTATTTTTTTATTTCTTCTTTGATTTCTTCAGTGATCTATTGGTTATTTAGTAGCACACTGTTTCGTCTCCATGTACTTGTATTTTTTTACAGTTTTTATCCTGTAACTGATTTGCAGTCTCACAGGGTTGTGGTCAGAAAAGATGCTTGATATGATTTCAAATCTCTTAACTTTTCTGAGGTTTGATTTGTGACCCAAGATGTGATCTATCCTGGAGAATGTTCCATGTGCACTTGAGAAGAAAGTGTATTCTGCCACTTTTGGGTGGAAAATTCTATAAATATCAATAAGATCTGTCTGGTCTACTGTGTCATTGAAAGCTTATGTTTCCTTATTTATTTTCTGTTTGGATGATCTGTCCATTGGTGTAAGTGGGGGTGTTAAAGTCCCCTACTATTATTGTGTTATTGTTGATTTCTCCGTTCATGGTTGTTAACATTTGCCTTATGTATTGAGGTGCTCCTATGTTGGGTGCATAAACATTTATAATTGTTATTCTTCTTCTTGGAATGATCCATTGATCATTATGTAGTGTCCCTCCTTATCTCTTATAACAGTCAAATTTCCATTTTCATGGAATATCTTTTTCCATCCCTTCTCTTTCAGTGTGTATGTGTCCCTAGGTCTGAAGTGGGTCTCTTGTAGACAGCATATATATGGGCCTTGTTTTTGTATCCATTCAGCCAGTCTGTGTCTTTTGGTTAGGGCATTTAATCCATTTATGTTCAAGGTTATTATTAATATGTATGTTCCTATGACCATTTTCTTAATTGTTTTGGGTTTGTTTTTGTGGGTCTTTTTCTTCTCTTGTGTTTCCCACTTAGAGAAGTTTCTTTAGCATTCGTTGTAAAGCTGATTTTGGGGTGCTGAATTCTCTTAGCTTTTGCTCATCTGAAAAGCTTTTGACTTCTCCATTGAATCTGACTGAGATCCTTGCTGGGTAGAGTAATCTTGGTTGTAGGTTTTTCTCTTTCATCACTTTAAGTATATCCTCCCACTCCCTTCTGGCCTGCAGTTTCTTCTGAAAAATCAGCTGATAACCATATGGGGATTCCTTTGTATGTTATATTTTGTTTTTGCCTTGCTGCTGTTAATATTTTTTCTTTGAATTTAATTTTTGTTAGTTTGATTAATCTGTGTCTTGGTGTGTTTTTCCTAGGGTTTATCCTGTATGGGACTCTGTGTGCTTCCTGGACTTGGGTGACTATTTTATTTCCCATGTTAGGGAAGTTTTCAACTATAATCTCTTCAAGTATTTTCTCAGAGCCTTTCTTTTTCTCTTCTTCTTCTGGGACCCCTATAATTTGAATGTTGTTGCATTTAGTGTTGTCCCAGAGGTCTCTGAGATTGCTTTCAATTCTTTTCATTCTTTTTTCTTTATTCTGCTCCTTGGCAGTTATTCCCACCATCTTGTCTTCCAGCTCACTTATTTGATCTTCTATCTCAGTTATTCTGTTATTGATTCCTTCTAGTGTGTTTTTCATTTGTTATTGTGTTGTTCATCTCTGTTTGTTTTTTCTTTAGTTCTTCTAGATCTTTCTTAAACATTTCTTGTATTTTCTCAATCCATGCCTCCATTCTATTTCTGAGATTCTGGATCATCTTTACTATCATTACTCTGAATTCTTTTTCAGGTAGACTGCTTATTTTCTCTTTATTTATTTAATCTTGTAGATTTTTACCTTGCTTCTTCATTTGTGACATATTTTTTAGCCATCTCATTTATTTATTTATTTTTTTAATGAGTGGGATTGTGTTTCTGTCTTACTGGTTGTTTGGGTAGAGTCTTCCAACACTGGGGTTTGTTGGCTATTGGGTAGAGCTGGGTCTTCGTGCTGAGATGAGGAAGTCTGTGAGATCTCACTTTGATGAATATTCCCTGGGGTTTGAAGTTCTCTGCTAGTCCAGTGGTTTGGACTTGGAGCTGCCACCACAGGAGCTTCAGCCTGACCCTGGGATTGTGAACCAAGATCCCGCAAGCTGCCTGTGGTGGCCAAAAATAAAACTAACAATAACAAAGTAAAAAATAAAATTAGACTAGGAAACTAACAGATATTTTGGGAAGAATATAAAAATAACAAAATAGATGAATCAACAATCGGAAGGTACATCAGTACCACAATGGTAAAAAAGAGGAGGAGGGAAAAGGAAAAAAAGAAGGGTTAAATGCCTTGGCTGTGGAGGGCGGGGCCTAAGCAACGGCGAGTTTTAGGCAGTGGGTGCAACAAATGCTTAGGACTGACAGGGCTGGACAAAGCCCTGGGGGCTATGCGGGGTGGGCATTAGGCTCAAGGAACAGAAGGGGTCCAGGCATTCCCCCCATTCATGGTCTCAGATGGCAGGGGACCTCACCTGGGAGCTCAGCAGGCTTCCTGGGTTCGAGTGGACAGAATAAACACCCTCTTGTCCTCTCCTTCTTTTCTGGTCTGGGAGGGCCCCTCTTGCCTGCCTCTTCTGATCTCCCTTGCCTCCCTCCTATGCCCCCAAGGACCCACGTGGCCTGGAAGGGGGTTTGGAGGGCAGCGGATCAGTTTGGGAGTTCAGCAGGCTCCCTATGCCTGAGTGGGCTAGGCAATCGCCCTCTGCTCCTCTCTCACTCCTCTTGGAGAGTACCCCCCGCCTGCTTCTCCTGATCTCCCTGGCCCCAGGGGCACCAAACCTGTCTGACCTCCACTTCTTCTCCCCCCTCAGTCCCCCTATGTCCTATCAGTTCACTTTGGGGTTCCTCTCTTCTCCTTGGGCCTCAGAGTCACCCACCAGCAGCTGGCAGGTGCCCTAGTTGTGGGGAGATGCTAACTCCATGTCTTTTCTGTTTGTTTTTATATTTCTTTTAACCTGGATGTTTTACTCTTTTGAACAAAATCAGAGTTGTGATTATGAAGGCTGAGAAGTCCCACAATATGCCATCTGCAAGCTGGAGACCCAGGAAAGCTGGTGGTATAAATTATAGTCTGAGTCCAAAGGCCATCAAAATTGGTTTCTGCTTTCCTGGAGCACCACCTTCTGCTCCAGCTCCTGTTTTCTGTTTAATTAAGCAAGGAGCCCACCCCTTTTAATACTAAATCCAACACACCCTTCAAGTCTCAGAGAAGCCAGTTGTCTACCTGAACTTGCCTTCCTCTCAAATCCTCCATCACACATTTTCTGTGCCAGTCATTTGGTGCAGAAACCAAAATTCAAGATGATAGATGATTAACTGTTGCAAATGCAGGAGTTTTCTACATGATTAGGTTTTGTTGTCTCCACTGAAGAGAAGAGGAGTGTATGTAGCCTATTCGTCTTATCACAGAGCCCAGAACCCTGTGTGTTACAAGTACAAGATGATCCAAGGGCTTTGCAGTTACACACACTGCGGTCTAAATTTGTGGTTAATAGATAACCTTTACCTATGTTCCAGGAAGGAAATTCATCCTGGAGGGTCTGGCTTAGCAGAAGATAGATGGAGACTCATCACCAGCAGTTGGGAAGGGTTATGGAGAGTTGGTAAGAACTGATGAAGAATAAATCATTCTCAATTAATCCCTGGTGACCTAGTTGTGTATGCATGTGTATGTGAGCCTGTGTCTGAATGTGTGTGTGTGTGTGTGTGTGTGTGTGTGTGTTGTGAGGCAGGAAATAGGAATATGACAGCATGGAGGAAATGGTCCATGTCATAGCTCCTTCTGTCAGTTTTAGAAAGACAAGCCTCTTCCAAGTAGAGTAAAATATGGGGTCTGGGTATTGTTCCCCACAGAGCCAGGTTGCCTTCTTCTTCCCTGAGGAATCCTGAAGATGGCAGGAGCATCTGGAAGGACCATGAAGTGGTCCTGCCTTCAAAGTGGACAAAAGAAAGCAAAGCATTGGCAGTAGGGCTAAAGGTGTGTAAGGCAGAGCATTGTCCTTCTTGGGCTGTGAATTCATTTGTGTTTTACCCCTGCCTAAAATCTCTCTTTTATTTTCTGGTCATTTTCCTGAATCTCAAAATTTCTTCATTTATTTTTTTAATTCTCCAAGATTCCCTGAGTGCACTGACTCTTCTTAAATGAGTTACTGATCTGGAAGTTTCTTACTTAAATCTGGTCCCATTTTCCTGGTCTCTCTTTGGCAATAAATGTCAATGTTTTAGCAAAGCAGCTAACAGCTTCATATTACATGCTGTTTTATTTTTTTTATTTTCACATCTTTATTGGAGTATAAATGCTTCACAAAGTTCTATTAGTTTCTGCTGTACAACAAAGTGAATCAGCTATATATATGCACATATCCCCATATCCCCTCCCTCTTGAGCCTCCCTCCCACCCTCCCTATCTCATCCCTCTAGGTGTGGCCCACAGGATTATGTGGTCACTAAGAAATGAGTAGAAGTGGTGTGTACACCTCTGAGTTTGTGACTCTAGGGAGAATTGTTGCTTGTGCCCACCCCACCCCCTCCATTTTCTATGCTTCTCTTTTCATGGGCTAGAGTGTGCAGCTGTTTCTGGAAGCTTAATTAGGCTTCTTAGCCCACAAATGGAAGCCATAGTGATACCTCGTTGTAGTTTTTATTTGCATTTCTCTAATGATTAGTGATGTTGAGCAGCTTTTCATGTGCTTCTTGGCCATCTGTATGTCTACTTTGGAGAAATGTCTATTTAGGTCTTCTGCCCGTTTTTGGATTGGGTTGTTTGTTTTTTAACTATTGAGCTGCATGGGCTGTTTATATATTTTGGAGATTGATCCTTTGTCTGTTGATTCGTTTGCAAATATTTTCTCTCATTCTGAGGGCTGTCTTTTCATCTTGTTTATGGTTTCCTTTGCTGTGCAAAAGCTTTGAAGTTTCATCAGGTCCCATTTGTTTATTTTTGTTTTTATTTCCATTACTCTAGGAGGTGGATCAAAAAAGATCTTGCTGTGATTTATGTCAGAGTGCTCTTCCTAAGTTTTCCTCTTAGAGTTTTATAGTGTCTGGTCTTACATTTAGGTCTCTAATCCATTTTGAGCTTATTTTTGTGTATGGTGTTAGGGAGTGTTCTAATTTCATTCTTTTACATGTAACTGTCCCGTTTCCCCAGCACCACTTATTGAAGAGACTGTCTTTTCTCCATTGTATATCCTTGCCTCTTTTGTCATAGATTAGTTGACCATTTGTGTGTGCGTTTATCTCTGGGCTTTCTATCTTGTTCTATTGATCTATGTTTCTGTTTTTGTTCCAGTACAATATTGTCTTGATTACTGTAGCTTTGTAGTATAGTCTGAAGTCAGGGAGTCTGATTCCTCCAGCTCCGTTTTTTTCCCTCAAGACTGCTTTGGCTATTCGGGGTCTTTTCTGTCTCCATACACATTTTAAGATTTTTTGTTCTAGTTTCGTAAAAAATTCCATTGGTAATTTGATAAGGATTGCATTGAATCTGTAGATTGCTTTGGGTAGTATAGTCATTTTCACAATCTTGCTTCTTCCAGTCCAAGAACATGGTATATCTCTCCATCTGTTGGTATTATCTTTAATTTCTTTCATCAGTGTCTTATAGTTTTCTGCATACAGGTCTTTTGTCTCCTTAGGTAGGTTTATTCCTAAGTATTTTATTCTTTTTGTTGCAATGGTAAATGGGAGTGTTTCCTTAAATTCTCTTCCAGATTTTTCATCATTAGTGTATAGGAATGTAAGAGATTTCTGTGCATTAATTTTTTTTTGTTTGTTTTTGCGGTACGCGGGCCTCTCACTGCTGCAGCCTTTCCCGTTGTGGAGCACAGGCTCCAGACGTGCAGTCCCAGTGGCCATGGCTCACGGGCCCAGCCACTCCGTGGCGTGTGAGATCCTGCTAGACCGGGGCACGAACCCGTGTCCCCTGTATCGGCAGGCGGACTTTCAACCACTGCACCATCAGGGAAGCCCTGTACATTAATTTTGTATCCTGCAACTTTACCAAATTCATTGATTAGCTCTAGTAGTTTTCTGGTGGCATCTTTAGAATTCTCTATGTATAGTATCATGTCATCTGCAAACAGTGACAGTTTTATTTCTTCTTTCCCAGTTTGTATTTCTTTTTCTTCACTGATTGCCATGGCTAGGACTTCCAACCAATGTGGAATAAGAGTGGTGAGCATGAAAAACCTTGTGTTCTTCCTGGTCTTAGAGGAAATGTTTTCAGTTTTGCACCATTGAGAAAGATGTTTGCTTTGGGTTTGTTGTACATGGCCTTTATTATGTTGAGGTAGGTTCCCTCTATGCCAATTTTCTGGAGAGTTTTTATCATAAACGGTGGTGAATTTTGTCAAAAGTTTTTTCTGCATCTATTGAGATGATCATATGGCTTTTATTCTTCAGTTTTTTAATATGGTGTATCACACTGATTGATTTGCATATATTGAAGAATCCTTGCATCCCTGGGATAAATCCCACTTGATCATGGTGTGTGATCCTTTTAATGTGTTGTAGGATTCTGTATGCTAGTATTTTGTTGAGGACTTTTGCATCTATATTCATAAGTGATATTGGTCTATAATTTTCTTTTTTTGTGGCATCTTTGTCTGATTTTGGTATCAAGGTGATGGTGGCTTCATAGAATGAGTTTGGGAGTGTTCCTTCCTCTGTAAATTTTTGGGAGAATTTGAGAAGGATGGGTGTTAGCTCTTCTCTAAATGTTTGATAGAATTCACCTGTGAAGCCATCTGGTCTGGACTTTTGTTTGTTGGAAGATTTTTAATCACAGTTCCAATTTCATTACTTGTGATTGGTCTGTTCATATTTTCTATTTCTTCCTGGTTCACTCTTGGAAGGTAATAGCTTTCTAAGAATTTGTCCATTTTTTCCAGGTTGTCCATTTTATTGGCATTGAGTTGCTTGTAGTAGTCTCTTAGGATGCTTTGTATTTCTGCAGTGTCCGTTGTAACTTCTCCTTTTTCATTTCTAATCTTATTGATTTGAGTTCTCTCCCTCTTTTTCTTGATGAGTCTATCTAATGTTTTATCAATTTTGTTTAACTTCTCAGAGAATGAGCTTTTAATTTTATTGATCTTTGCTATTGTTTTCTTTGTTTCTATTTCATTTATTTCTGCTCTGACCTTTATGATTTCTTTCCTTCTGCTAACTTTGCGTTTGTTTTTCTTCTTTCTCTAGTTCCCTTAGGTGTAAGGTTAGATAGTTTATTTGAGATTTTTCTTTTTTCTTGAGGTAGGCCTGTATAGCTATAAACTTCCCTCTTATAACTGCTTTTGCTGCATCCCATAGGTTTTGGAGTGTCATGTTTTCTTTTTCATTTGTCTCTAGGTATTTTTAAATTTCCACCTTGATTTCTTTAGTGGTCTCTTGGTTATTTAGTAGTGTATGGTTTAGCCTCCATGTGTTTGTGGTTTTTACCGTTTTTCCCTGTAATTCATTTCTAATCTCATAGCGTTGTTTTGAGAAAAGATGTTTGATATAATTTCAATTTTCTTAAATTTACTAAGGCTTGATTTGTGACCCAAGATATGATCTATCCTGTAGAATATTCCATGCTCACTGGAGAAGAAAGGGTAATATGCAGTTTTTGGATGGAATTTCCTATAATTATCAATGAAATCTATCAAGTCTATTGTGTCATTTAAAGCTTCTCTTTCCTTATTTATTTTCATTTTGTATGATCTGTCCATTAGTGTAAGTGAGGTGTTAAAATCCCCCACTGTTTTTGTGTTATTGTCGATTACTTCTTTTATAGCAGTTAGCAGTTGCCTTATGTATTGAGGTACTCCTATCTTGGGTGCATATATATTTATAATTGTTATATCTTCTTCTTGGATTGATCCCTTGATCGTTATGTAGTGTTGTTCCTTGTCTCTTGTAACATTCTTTGTTTCAAAGTCTATTTTAACTGATATGAGTATTGCTACTCCAGCTTTCTTTTGATTTCCATTTGAATGGAATATCTTTTTCCATTCCCTCACTTTCAGTCTGTACATGTCCCTAGGTCTGAAGTGGGTCTCTTGTAGACAGCATACATATGGGTTTTGTTTTTGTATCCATTCAGCAAGCCTGTGAGTTTTGGTTGGAGCATTTAATCCATTCACGTTTAAGGTAATTATCGATATGTATGTTCCTATGACCATTTTCTTAATTGTTTTGGGTTTTTTTTTTGTAGGCCCTTTTCTTCTTTTATGTTCCTCACTTAGAGAAATTCCTTTAGCATTTGTTGTAGAGCTGATTTGGTGGTGCTGAATTCTGTTATCTTTTGCTTGTCTGTAAAGCTTTTGATTTCTCCATAGAATTTGAATGAGATCCTTGCCAGGTAGAGTAATCTTGGTTGTAGGTTCTTCCCTTTCATCACTTTAAATATATCATGCCACTCCCTTCTGGCTTGTAGAGTTTCTGCTGATAAACCAGCTGTTAACCTTATGGGAGTTCCCCTGTATGTTATTTTTCCCTTGTTGCTTTCAATAATTTTTCTTTGTCTTTAATTTTTGCCAATTTCATTACTATGTGTCTCAACGTGTTTCTCCTTAGGTTTATCCTGTGTGGGACTCTCTGTGCTTCCTGGACTTGGGTGGCTATTTCCTTTCCCATTTTAGGGAATTTTTCGACTATAATCTCTTCAAATATTTTCTCGGTCCTCTCTCTCTCTTTTCTCCTTCTGGGACCCCTATAATGCGAATGTTGTTGCATTTAATGTTGTCCCAGAGGTTTGTTTGGCTGTCTTCATTTCTTTTCATTCTTTTTTCTGTTCTGTAGCGGTGAATTCCACCGTTCTGTCTTCCAGGTCACCTTTCCATTCTTCTGCATCAGTTATTCTGCTATTGATTCCTTCTAGTGTAGTTTTCATTTCAGTTATTGTATTGTTCATCTCTGTTTGTTTGTTCTTTAATTCTTCTATGTCTTTGTTAAACATTTCTTGCATTTAGTCGATCTTTGCCTCCATCCTTTTTCCGAGGTCCTAGATCATCTTCACTCTCATTATTCTGAATTCTTTTTCTGTAGGGTTGCCTATCTCCACTTCATTTAGTTGTTTTTCTATGGTTTTATATTGTTCCTTCATCTGGTATATAGCCTTTTGTCTTTTCATCTTGTCTAACTTTCTGTGAATGTGGTTTTTGCTACACAGACTGCAGGATTGTAGTTCTTCCTTCTGCTGTCTGCCGTCTGGTGGATGAGCTTATCTAAGAGGCTTGTGCAAGTTTCCTGATGGGAGGGGCTGGTGGTGGGTAGAGCTGACTGTTTCTCTGGGGGCAGAGCTCAGTAAAACTTTAATCCACTCTACTTCTGATAGGTCAGGCTGGGTTCCCTTCCTGTTGGTTGTTTGACCTGAAGCAACCCAACACTGGAGCCTACCTGGGCTCTTTGGTGGTGCTAATGGCAGACTCTGGGAGGGCTCTCACCAAGGAGTACTTCCCAGAAATTCTGCTGCCAGTTTCCTTGTCCCCATGGTAAGCCACAGCCACCCCCATGCCTCTGCAGGAGACCCTCCAACACTAGCAGGTAGGTCTGCTTCAGTCTCCCCTGGGGTCACTGCTCCTTCCCCTGGCTCCCAATGCACACACTACTTTGTGTGTGCCCTCTAAGAGTGGAGTCTCTGTTTTCCCCAGTCCTGTAGAAGTCCTGCAATCAAATCTCACTAGCCTTCAAAGTCTGATTCTCTAGGAATTCCTCCTCGTGTTGCCAGACCCCAGGTTGGGAAGCCTGACATGGGGCTCAGAACATTCACTGCAATGTGTGGACTTCTGTAGTATAAGTGTTCATCAGTCCCTGAGTCACCCACCTAGCAGTTATGGGATTTGATTTTACTGTGATTGTGCCCCTCCTACAGTCTCATTGTGGCATCTCCTTTGTCTTTGGATGCGGGGTATCCTTTTTGGTGAATTCCAGTGTCTTCCTGTCAATGATTGTCCAGCAGCTAGTTGTGATTCTGGTGTTCTCACAAGAGGGAGTGAGAGCACGTCCTTCTACTCCGCCATCTTTGTTCAGGCCCCAAAACATATTTTCTTGGTGACTGTGTTTGCTCTAATGTTCGGGGATCTCAAAAAGACAAAGTGTTATCTGAGACTCCTTCCTGAGAGGTGCAGCAACTTGGTTGAGTGGCAGAAGCTCAAGACCAGAAATCTTAAGTTATGAATATAATTCCTGTTTTTCCTCTAAGTAGCTGAGCAACATTTTCAAGTAAAATAAAGAAATTAGACATAATCTGTAATATCTCTTTCCAATATGAACTTCTATGATTTTATGACTTGAAGTCTGAAAACCAGGTTAGAGATCTCCTTTAGCCCCTTATTATATAAGTTTGCATAAGTTGTTAACTCCTAGCCTTAGTATCTTCTTTTTAAGTGTTGATGAAGAAACTTTTCCAGGGAAATTTCACAAATAAGCTGTAAGAACCAAGTAGAATAGCAGTAGTGAAAGTGCTGTGTACAACATAGCTATAGATGGATGTACATCGTTGTTTGTATTCTTTTCAGTTTTTAATTAATTAATTAATTAATTTATGGCTGTGTTGGGTCTTCGTTTCTGTGCATGGGCTTTCTGTAGTTGTGGCGAACAGGGGCCACTCTTCATCGTGGTGCACGGGCCTCTCACTGTCGTGGCCTCTCTTGTTGTGGAGCACAAGCTCCAGATGCGCAGGCTCAGTAGTTGTGGCTCATGGGCCTAGTTACTCCGCGGCATGTGGGATCTTCCCAGACCAGGGCTCAAACCCGTGTCCACTGCATTGGCAGCCAGATTCTCAACCACTGCATCACCAGGGAAGCCCCTCAGTTTTTATTTCATCTTAATTTCTTCATTTTTACTTTTATTAATGGGGTAAGAATTGGCCTTTCTCTTACATCAGTGTTTCACTCTCTGGGACCATATCTGTGTAACTTCTTCAATTGCACCTACTCACACCTCCTTTTCTGTGCACTACAGAAGAGGTTTTTCTAGCAGATTCCTAAAGCTATTGCAATACCCTGATAGTGAATCAAGAGAAAAGTAGAGGGATACTTGGTCTGAAAGGAGAGAATAAAAGGGTCGGGTGTAACAGAGAGGCTAAACTGACCAATATGATAAGCTGTCCTGAGAGGGTTGGAGAAGCAGCTCGGCTGGAGGGTCTGGAGAGAGTGCTGGGGATTGCATGTAAAGGCCTTGGAGTGGCCGTGGGATGTGAGAGAATTGGAAGTAGACAAAGGGCTTTCAAAAGAGTTATGTCAGCTTATGAATTAGATCTTCTTTCACATTCTTTAAGAGGCATAATTAATGCTTGTGATTCCTTTTTAATTACTATTTGGTGGCAGGATTTGTCTCTTTGAAGATGAGTCCCTCCAGAGACTGTGTAATATAGCAGGTCATTTACCACATCATGATGGATTGAAAGTTGTTTAGTTTTTTTGTGGACTACCTGCAAAGGG
The DNA here is from genome assembly GCF_003031525.2 of Neophocaena asiaeorientalis asiaeorientalis. NCBI lineage: Eukaryota > Metazoa > Chordata > Mammalia > Artiodactyla > Phocoenidae > Neophocaena > Neophocaena asiaeorientalis. Next base: position 693,041 of record NW_020174926.1, read on the forward strand.
AAAATGTGTGGTATTTGGGATGGGTAGTGAGGAGGGCAAGGCCCTTGGTCCTGCTTGCTTGGGTCCTTGTGCTGGCTGCATGATGTACGCAAGAACCAGCCACTTATGCTCCAGGTCTGGGCCAGTTTGAGGGGTTCAGCTGAGGGTCTGCTGGCAACCATTAGTATTTCCAAGGCCACACATTGAACAGCAAGGCTGAGGTCTTGCAGACTAAATGGTACCTGGATGTTGTAACCATAAGACACAGAGAGGCTCAGCAAGCAAGTGATTTGGGAAGTAGTAGCTTTGTGGGGTGATGACCCAAAGTCCTAATTCTTATTCTATTGCTGTGCTGTGGTGAGAGGGGCACAGTTGATGTCCAGGAATATCAGTGAAGGGGAAACTGGTAAGTGAATGATGATGACATTCCAATGTAGTCTGGTGATATTTGATCTTTATCAGTTGTCAGAACAGGAGGCCAGTTCTTAAGCTGATGCTTTGGTCTATGTACCATGGGTGGGGTGGGATCTCTGAACCTTGCAGGCAGTATTTGGGTGTCTTGTACCCTGGGGAAACCTGGCTTCTTTAGGGTGAGTACCCTCCCTATCATACTGTTTTCCTACAGTCATCCTCCAATCCCAAGTTTTGATGGAGATCTTAACCAGAAGCTAATTGAAGTAAATATCAGAAATAATATAAGTGACAATTATAGCATTTTTCAGATATAGGCAGGAGGTAGATGTGACATGGTTTGGAATTGTTTTGACTAACCCCTTGCATCCTTTCACCTGGCCCTCTGCCTTCATATCTTCCCACAGCAGATGTCAGTAACACTTGAAAGGTCCTTTGAGGTGGTCTAGTCTGTGCTGTATTCAGGGCATGTAACAAATGTTTGCTTTAATTCATAGTATAGCATAATAGTTAGGAAAAGGGATTTGGGAACCAACCTGCTTGACTTCAAGTCCCAGCTCTGCTACTTAGCAACTGTGTGATATTGAGCTATTTATTTAAGTTCTCTGGGCCTGTAAAATTGGGCTAATGAGAGTATTAAACTGATAGTGTTTGTTGTGATGATTGAGTTGATATTTGTAGAAATAGAAGAAACTGAGTATATAGATAGTTTTGAGAAATTATCATTGGTGTAGCTAAACATAAAACAGTGCTCCTCAAAGGATGATCCCAGGACCACCCACATGAGAGTCACAGTAGGTCCAGGATGTGGGATGGGAGCCTGTTAAGTGAGAAGATGCTTGACTAGGGGAACCAGAATCTGTAGCGATAGGGCCAAGCATTGCCTCTGTCAACAAGCACTGCTGGGGATTCTTAATTAAAGGTAAAGAACCCCTGTTGTAGGCAGGATTCTTCTGATGTCCTGCCCCAAACACACACACAACTGCTGAGCCATGGTTATTCAAACACTAATCTAGGTGTTGCTGTGAATGGATTTTGCAGATAGAATTAAAATCCCTAGTCAGTTGAACTTAAAATATGAAGATTATCTGGGTGGACCTGATCTATCACAGGAGCCCTTAAAAAGCAGAAGGCTTCAAAAAGATTTAAAAGAAGGGGTTATCCTAACCATTGCTGGTTTACAATAGAGGGGGCATGTGAGAAGGAATGAAGGCCGCCTTGGCTTCTCTCAGGGACCTCAGTCTTACAACCTCAAGGAACTGAGTTCTGCCAATCAACCAAATGAACTTGGAAGCAGTTTCTTCACTCAGAGATTCCAGAAAAGAGTATATCCCTGATGACATCTTGATGTCGGCCTTGTGAGATCCTGAGCAAAGGACCCAGCTGAACCTGCCAGGACTTCTGACCTATTGAACTGTGAGATAATAAATGGGTGCTGCTTTAAGCAGCTGAGCTTGGGTCGATTTGTATTGCAGCATTAGATTGTAACTAGTACAACCACAGACAGAGTGGGAAGGGCACTGGACTTGAAATATCTTACTAGATGCATATCCTCTGACAAGTTATGAACTTTCCTTTCCTTCATCTGTAAAACAGTAACAATAAATAATACATACTTCACAAAATTGTGGTGAGAATTAAGTGAAATGAGATATACAATACAGCTTTTACCATATAAAACATGCTTTTAACAATGTAGGGATTCCTGATTTTTTCTTTTCCAAGCATATTCTCTTCATTGGAGCTTATTCAAAACACAAGCAAACAAGCGTCTTTGTAAACCAAGTGTGTCCCCAACAACACTCTGTGGTTCTGAGATTGAATAGATTACTGTCCCCACTTTATATGTGCCTACACACTGCCTAGGGCCCCAAGCCTTGTGCTGTTTCTGCCCAGAAGCTCTTGGTCCCTGGGAAGTTCCTGCTGTGCCTTCTGGAAAGTCTCATCCTCATTTGGGGGGCATCTTCTTCACATCCCAGAACTTCAGCAAACACTTTTGAAGCAGATGTGCCTTGACTCTCTGGTGGTTATGAGTGAGCCACATGGAAACTTTTTTCTTAGTTGCTGTGTACTACCACCAGCAGCAGCTTCACACCCTCCTTCAAGGAAAGTGTGAATACTTTGATAAGCCCCTTGGGTGGGAGGACACCCTAAGGACATGTGAGAACCACAGAGAGTGCTCCCTGAGCAAATGAGTGAGCTTTTTATTAGTAGAGTTTGTAGGTAAAGTCCAGAGCAGTTGGGATCATATAATAAAAGTGGTTTTAGAAGTTACCATAAAGGGGAGAAGACATGAGACCATTGTCAGTAGGAAAGGAATTTTAGGGGATTCTTTGCCTCAAGAGGCAAAACTGGGAGGCCATGCACTACACATCTCCACGGTGTGTCATTCACATAGGTTGTGCTATGAAGCCTTCCCAGAAATGTCTGATGGAAAATTTCGTTATAGTTCTGCTATTTTCTGTGCCATGTAAAACCTCCTCCTCTCTCTGCATGAAATCTAAGTGAAATCTGCATGACTTTCTAATACAATGTTTTGGAGGATATGGTCAAGTACTTTACACAGACTCAAGCTGAGTGTGACAAAAGAGCCAAAGCCCAGCATGATGAAGAGAGAAATCCAGGGCAATTCTTGGGTACCCACTATGGATCTGGCACTGTGCTGGGGTAGATACATATGTAAATGTATTCATACTACATGAAAAATTCTAAATCATCGCAATAATCCTGCAGGATATTATTATTCCTAGTTAGCAGGAGAGAAAATTCAGATATGTTAAGCCATATGTTAATACAAAACAGAGGGCTGGGATCGGACCTCAGACCACATGCCACCCATTGCACCACAGTTTCTGCTTTAAAGATGAAAGGAAATATGGGCAAAGGGACTTGCCATTTTCTCATTTCATCAGTAATTTCCAGAAATCCTGATGCTAGGTGACTTGGGGGAAGCCAAACCTCAGGGAGCTTAGGTCAACTCTCTTACCAGTGTCATTAATCTTAGAGAGGGCCTCAGGCTGAGAGCGTGAGGCTCACCTGTTGAGTGACACTGTCAGGGAAAACATTCTACATTCTCTTCTTAATACTGTCTAACAGAGGGAAACAAATATCTTCACCATTCCTCTCTTTCATAGAGAAATCTATGCCTAGAATTTTCAAAAAGCAGCTCAAGAAACAAATAACCTTTGTCCCATTAATTTATCATTTTCATAACTCGATAATAGGGCTCTTCCATCTGGGCCACAATATTATAATGAAGCATGTCAAAGAGATCTTAAAGCTTAATGAATACAAAGAAATTAAACTTCCAAACCTGCTGATTTGAACAATCACCACTGCCCACCCCCATCACCCTTTTTGGTATATTTCTGAGCCATTAAAGAAACGAATTACTTTGTCTTCCATTTGCCCAATAACTGAGGTCAGATTTGAATGTGTAGGCAATAAAAGGCTCACCCCTTTGACTTTCCATCAGCACAGGCAGAGATTACCTCTTGTGGTGATGAGGCTTTCTCTCCCTGCTTCCTTGCTAAAGATATATTATTTTACAGAAACATCAGGCAAGGACCTGCTTTATAATAATCATATAACTTAGAGCAAATATAAATAATAAATGCCTGGGAATAAAAGGAAAGAGGCAGTATTGGGGGTTCTATTGAGCTGTGAGGAACTGCTGACAGAGCAGTTTGGTGACTAAAGGGAAATGATGGCTTGTGGGAAAAATGAATATAGTGCTGACTGATCAGGGATGTGTTGGTAGGAGAAAGGAAGAAGCCAGCCTTTTAGATATCTTGAAATAACAAAATGCATCCCCCATTGGTTGATGGAAACCATTTCCGTGATTGATAGTAATGACACACTGTTGTTGGAGGGTTGTGGGTAGACCAGTTGTCCAGGAAGACAGTGCCTGAGGGCCAGTGGGAGGAGAGCCCATGGAGGTGCCCACAGTATGGGCTTCATCTTCAGGCAGACATGGAGACCCTCTTGCTTACTTGTGGTAAGACCTTGGGTAAGTTACTAAACATCTTTGTTTCTCCATCTGTAAAGTGGGCATGGTCACTCAGGAGGGTTTTTATAAAGATTAAAGGAAACACATCAGTGCTTAGCTGAATGCCTGGTTCATAGTAGGGTGTCAAAAAATAATAGATAAATTTATTGTTAAGATAAATTCCAGTAATCAATGGGTGGCTTGAATTTCAGAGTAAGGAGATTAGGGGCTACCACAACTGTGGGCCTCTCCATGACCTTCAACCTTCATGAAACAGAAAGTGAATCAGTTTCATCAAATTAGACAGTCAGAGGGTCTTTGGGAGCAGGGCTCACGAATCCACTTCTCCTTTGCCCAAGTTTTTGTGGCTTAAGAATATTGAGGCCAGGCAAGAGAAAAGGGGAGGGAAGGCTCCCTGAGGTTAGGAAGGGCACTGGTCTTGGAGTCAGGAGTTCCAACACCAGCCCTTCTTCCAACCCAGTAGGAGAGTTTGAGAAAGTGGTTTATTCTCCACAGACCTTTATTTCCTCATCAATAAAAACTAAGGTAAAGGAGACTGAACTATCTACATTCTTAATCTCTTCCAGTTGTGATATTTGAGAATTCCACTTGTGGAATTTAAGGTCCCTTAAATAAGAAGTCACATCTTATTGCTTCTGCTAAGATCCACAGTTCCATTTCTGCAGGCTGTCATCAGATCCCAGCACAGTGGGTGTAAGAGCTCCTTCCTGGACTCCATGTCTCTTGCTTTGCCAGCTCCAAATACACATTCAGGGACCCTGGCTTCCCCCATTGTCCATAGCTGAGTGCCCTGGGGAAAGAGGGAGGTCAGATGCCTCCAGTCAATTTTTTTTTTTTTTAAATAGAATGAGCTTGTGGATTATTGCATAGGCATATGGGAGTCCACAGATTTATTTATTTATTTATTTATTTATTTATTTATTTATTTATTTATGGCTGTTTTGGGTCTTCGTTTCTGTGCGAGGGTTTTCTCTAGTTGCGGCAAGTGCGGGCCACTTTTCATCGCGGTGCAAGGGCCTCTCACTATCGCGGCCTCTCTTGTTGAGGAGCACAGGCTCCAGACGCGCAGGCTCAGTAATTGTGGCTCACAGGCCTTGCTCTACGGCATGTGGGATCTTCCCAGACCAGGGCTCGAACCCATGTCCGCTGCATTGGCAGGCAGATTCTCAACCACTGCGGCACCAGGGAAGCCCCAATTTTTAATTATAGATGGCATATGCTGAAGCCATGGATTTATGAACGCTTGTCATCTTAACCAACCTGCTGCTGGTTCCCAGTGACTCTCTCTCACCTGACCTGTATGATTCATACATCTACCACCTGCCATGGTAAGCCAGAGGCTAAGCTGCAGAATTTCTAGTTGCCTCACCCCTTCTCAAATGCATTCCAGTTCTCTTGTGCTGTCATGATAAACTCATCTGCTGAAAGGGGTCTTACCACATGCAAGGCCACTCCCATCCTGCTTTCCCCACAGCCCACCAGCTTTCCCCCTCTTTCTCATCCAGAATTCTCCTGAAGCTCCTAATGCCTTGGATGAGATCAGGCTCTGTCCCTCTCTCCTGGCCCTCTGGAGGATCATGGTTTCCTTTAATGAAGGTTGCACTGATGGATTCGGACAAGAGTCAGGACTAATGAATTTAACGGTCTCTGCGGGAGAATTGCCTCTGATTTCCCACTCCTCCTCCTGAACTTCAGAGCACAGGGCCTCAACTTTTCCTTTCACAGCTGGGATGCATCAAATTCAAATGGGGTCTCTGAGAGAGACCCTGGGTTCCTGGAAAAAATTTCTAAATTTATTTAAGTGCATCATGATGTTTCTCTGTAGCCAGCACTTAACCCCAACTTTCTGAGAAAGAAGTCTGTGCTTTTAGGCAAAGAAAGTGCCATGACTGCCCCCCTCCTCATTTATGTTCTTAAAATGAGGATAACTGGCTAAGGTTAAGAGAAGGGACTGGCTTTTAAGGAAATGATTCCACCAGTTGTGTTCCTCCCTGAACCCCATTTGGTCATGGAACCCTCAGGGTAGAGGGCAGGGTGGAAGAAGGATATCTATCAACTGTCAACTGTAGTGCTAGACACTTTACATCAGTAGTGGAATACAGTTTCCATAGGGCCAGGCAGGTAAAATAAATGAATGAATTAGCCTTTAGTACAAGTGAGACTGTAAGGAATGGTGGGGTCTGAGGAGATCTGAAGAAAATATGCCCCATATACAGAAAATAGTTACTACTTATTATTTTTTTTTAACAGAAGTATTTATTCACTTTTATTTATTATAACTACACATTTTGTTTTACATCTACCATGTTATTTTGTATCCTATATTTGTTCCACACTTTCTACATTTTTCCTTATTTTCTTTCAGAAACATTATTTTTATCATTCTGTTTTTTCTGCTATACTAGTTTAGAGATTACACCTTTTAAAAATTATTTCAATGGTTACTCTATATCACATCATTCATCCTTAACTATAAGTTTGAATACCAAACTTTACCTTTATCTCACCCCTGCACAATAGAAAATCTTCAGAACAGTTTAACTCAATTCACCCCTTCCTGATTTCTATCTAAATATTATCAGGTATAAATCTATTGTCTTACATTGTTATTTTATATACATTATTATTTATAAATAATAAATGTTTATACAATTATTATTTTCTAACATGATTATCAGCTTTATACTTACACAATATTTTCTTTGTTCTTGCTTCTTTCCTGTATCTCAGAACTTCTGTTTGGAATTACTTTCCATGTGTCTGAAGTGAATCATTTAAAATGCCCTTTGGGGAGGGTTGGATTGGGAATTTAGGATTAACAGATGCAAACTACTACATATAACATGGATAAACAACAAGGTCCTATTGTATAGCACAGGGAACGATATTCAATATCCTGCAATAAACCATAATGGAAAAGAATAGGAAAAAGAAGTGTATATATAATATATATAATATTATATTATATATATATATATATAAAACTGAATCACTTTGCTGTACACCAGAAGCTAACACATTGTAAATCAACTATTCTTCAATGATATATATGTGTGTGTGTATATATATATATATATATAATCAGTAGGTGTTCTGTAGGAGTTGTTCCACGTGTAGATGTATTTCTGGTGTATCCGTGAGGAGGAAGGCGATCTCCACGTCTTACTCTTCCGCCATCTTCCCCCGTCTCCACTACTTAGTTTTAACTGGTCAATCTTTGGGGGAAATTTAGGTGTAGAGTTACCAGATCTTCCAGTTTTTCAAGAGAGTACAGAAAGGCAGTTTTTAGAAAATATGAATTCTCTTATTTATAAATGATCATCAAATAATTAATTCTATATTCTTCAGGCTAAACAAAATATATCTGCTCACCATATTTGACCTAAAGATTTCTAGTTTTCAACATTTGCTTTACATGCTTGATCTGATTTATTACTTTCGACAATCCTAGAAGACAAATTTTATTAGGTCATTTCACGGGGAGAACAGACTGAAGGTCAAGAAAGTCAAGGACTTTGCCCAGAGTCCCACAGCTAGTAAGTGGTGGAACAGGGGTTTTTCCAGGGAGGGACCCCCCTGGATGCCTGCCCACTGCTGATATTGCTCTGCCAGGTTGAACAGAGTCATGGAAGCATGACTTTTTCTTCCCTCCCTTCCTCCCTCACATGCTTCAGGGCTTTCTAAGATTTATGAATCTTCTTATGAATTTGCCAGATTTGGCCCCTAGGTACCTGAGAACTCCAAGAGCATCTGCAGAAAAATGTACTTGTTTCTGAGTCAATGTGCTCACTATGGCTCATTCAAGTGTGGCTTTCTAACTCCCAAATAATGTTAATTTTTCTTTCCCTTTTACCTTCTTATTTTAAGCCAAGATATCCTTCCCTGGATCTTATATAAAAGGAATAAAGTCAGATTTCCAGAGGTTCCAAGTCAACAAATACATACAGAATTAAATTAGAGTTTCTTGGTTGCCAAGTAGATTTGGGACTTGAAGAAGTTTATGGAATTAGCATTGAGCCTCTATGATCCTGTGAAATGAGAATATTGGCCTCAGTTTACAAATGAGAAAATTGAGTTAAGAAAGTTTAAATTACATGCCCAAGGTCATACAATGCCTAAGCAATAGAGCTGGGATTTGGACTCTGGGCAGCCTGACTCTAAATTCAATACTCTTTCCACTGTACATGCTGTACATATACTGTACATATATGTATGTATATGTTGTACATATATGTATGTATGTACAGATATGTTGTACATATATACATATGTATATGCTGTACATATACATATACTGTAATATTACAGTATATTTGTCTGTGCTAGTATAGTTAACAGAATGGCTGAGAAATTCTGCTTTTGAATTGAGATGTTTCATAGCATTGGAGAAAACAGAAGTAAAATATGTTCTGGATTAACAATTTTATATGGGTTTTGTATACGTGGAACTAAAAGTAGGAGAGAGTCAACTTCAGTTTACCCTGTCTGAAATTCAGACATTTATTATTCTCTCAAAAATTATCAGTAATAAAGTTAGCACAAAATAATATATTGTAGTATTTCACAATAGTATATGAGTTTCCAACTGTATAATTCCATATACAACTTTGTGTTCTTATTGTCTATATTTTATAACTGTGTATGATTCATTGCTGTTTCTTTAAAAAGTCAAGAATAGTAAATATATACATTGCCTATGGTATATTTATATATCAGCTTAGAATTTTACCCAGTGAATATATCTTCACATTTATATATATGAAGCATATTGTATATGTAATATACAAATATATATTAAAATTATGTATAAATTTCTATATATATTGAATTAAATAGGTTATATATAATTATATTATATATAAAAATGTATATATTATAGATTGTATAAATATGTAGCTATGTGTTTATATATTACATATATAAGTTAATACATATAAATATATAATTACATTTATATGCATTACATATATAATATATATAGATATACAAAAACTGAAGAATATATTCATTAGGTAAAATTACAGGTTGACTTTTTTTCTTTCAGCACTTTTAATGTGCCATCCCATTGCCACTTATTATCATTATTTCTGGAGAAAAGTCGGTCATCATTTTCATCATTGTTCCACAGGATGTATTGTGTCTTTTCTCTTTGACTGTTTTTAGATCTACTTTTTATCTTTTATTTTAGGCTGTTTGATTACAGGGTGCCTAGGTGTGGTTGTATTGGTAATCATCCTGCTTGGGGTTCATTGACCTTCTGGGATCTGTGAGTTGATGTCCCTCCAGCTTATTAGCCATTGTTCCTCAAATATTTCTGCTGCCCCACTCTCTCCCTTCTCTCCTCTGGGACTCTAATTACTTGTATGTTAAAACATTTGCTATTACCCAGCAGGTCTAGGATGCTCTGTTCTGTATTTTATTCACCCATTTTTGTCTTTGTGTTTTAGTCTGGATACTTTCTAATGATATGTGTTTAGGTTCATTGACCCTTTCCTTTTCTGTGTTCAGTATTCTGCTAATCCACTTAATAAATTATTTATGATATTACATTTTTAATTTCTAGCACTTTCATTTGCTGTTTTTTATAGTTCCCCCATCTTTGCTGAACTTTCCCATTCTTCACACATGTTTTCACCTTTCCACTAGATCCTTTAGTGATCCTTTAGCATTTTACCATAATTATTTTAGTCTCTTTATGATAATTTCATTATCCAGACCATCTCTGGTACTGCTTCTACCAACAATTTCTTGTCAACTTTGAGTTATATTTTCTTGCCTTTTTGTGTTCTTATAACACACAGAACACTAAACACTGAAGTCAATAAAGTCTGCTTCCATTAAAGTTCACTCTTGTTTTTCTGTTCCACTATGAGAGAGAGGGCTGAGTCAGCCTGATGTGGACTAGGCTGGGTTGAAATGGGTCTCAGCTCTGTTATCCCTTTAGTTTCACTCAGTTCACTACAGTAACAAATGCCTTGAGGACAACATAGGCATTTACTTTTAATCAGGAAATGAGATCTCACAACTGGTGAGATTCTGGAAATTTGCCTCTGATTCATGGCTTTCAGATATCTGGGAAGTCTCCCAGCTCTATTTACAGCCCAGCTGACACGTTTGGGGTCATTAGTAAGTTCTCTTTGCCATTAAGTCCTACTTGTTGCTTTCTGCCCTTTGGTGTTTGCACTCAGTCCTGCCAGTCCCTCAGCCATTGAAGGTCTTCAGAAGGCCTAGGGTGTCTTGGGAGTTCTCTCTTGTCAGTTCATTTAGAGTTCTTTGAGTATTCAGTTCTTTGATGGTTTCTTGAAGCATAATTTATTTTCTTTTGGTTGTTAGGGTGGAAACAATGATTTCATAACTTTTTTTTATCTATGTCAAAAGCAGGACTATTTTTGTTATTGTTAATGTTGTTGTTGGTGTGGCAATGGTGTGTGTATGTGTGCTTTTGAGAGTGTCATCAACAAAAGCAGGATTTATGTTTAATTAGCTTGCTCTATGCAGTGTCTAGAACCATGACATATATTTTTCCATCACTGTCCCAGATAATTTTGTCCTTGTAGGTCAAGCTGTCTGGTCACAAGTCTCATGACCCCACAGTTTTGCAAACAGCTCTTGATAACCTTTCATGCATCTCTCACATCCTTGTTACTCATTTTCCATTTCTGCTGCTGAATTAGGTATGGTTAAATAGAAGTGATCTTTTCTTTCCCTCCCATTTATGCATGTGTATACACACACACACACACACACACACACATTTACTGGGAAGATAGAATAATTAATCTACTCCTGGAATATGGCTTCTGACTCAGTATTTTGTTACCATTCCCACTGACACATAAAATTAGCTCCTGTATCATGTTAACAAAGTGTCTCACTATAGACCAAATGTTTTTAACACATTTGGAAAGAGTCAGGAAAAAATAATTCAGAATCTGAAAAAATTTGAAAACAGACTTTTAGCTCTTTCCTTGAAAATCTCTTAAGGTCTGGAAAACCTATCCCAGCATTGCATTCAGTCTATATCCCAAGGAAAAGGGACAATAAAAGAACAGCCAGCGATAAATGCCAGTAGGTCTTTGGGAAGTGTCCTGAGCTAAGAAGTCAAGTGTGAGAAAAGGGAGGCAAAAATGTAGCTCATGGCAAGAGCTTGGTAACAGGTGAAGGAAAGGAGAGGAAGTGAAGAGGGACATCTGATATAGTTGTGCCAACACTGGCTTCCTGGCCCAGAACTGATGGCTTGGATTGTTTCACATTGGAAGGCACTACTTGCCCTAAAACATTAACAGTCTACTATTTGGTTCACATAATTTCATTTTAATTTAATGCAATTCAATTCAATCCAACCGATACATTAAATATATATTAGGTAACTACTATATGTCTAATGTTGTATTAGTCACTGTGATGATTAGAGAAAAAGAATGTACAAAGTGGCTCTGTTCTCAAGGAGATTGTGAATATAATCCTACAGTCGAAATAAGAGCTGTGCAATATTTATCTAAAATTAGAGAACAAAATAAGAGAACTGGACTGAATGACCGATCAGGGTTTTGATTCTAGCTCAGCAACTTACTGATCAGGCTATTTAATTTCTCTGTACCTCACTTTCTCCTTCTGCAAAATGAAGGATTGTAATAGATCAGTGGTTCTCAAACGTATTTAATATCCCCTTTTATAACAAATAATTTGTAATGCCTCATTTACCAAATCGAAATGAAACTTGCAGATATTATAAAGCACTTATATACATAATAAAAATTAGTATAATGCCCTAACTATAATATAAAGAAGGAATAAAAAAGTAAGCATTTAAAAAATATATATATACTTCAAAATGTAAATGTTCAGATATAGCTACAGTAGGTGATGTAATGAAGTAGTCAGAGAGTTGCACCTGCTTATAATGAACGTGTTTGGATTAAGAGAAGTGAGATCAGAAACCATTCTGTACTAGAGGTACATTAAATGAAAGAGCGGAGGCATACGCTTATATTCTAGTACTAAAACACATGTAAGAGTAATGAGTACAGGACCAGACTTATTTGCGTATAAAAAGAGAAAGACGGAAATAGCTTTAATTGAAGAAAGGACATTCAAATTATAGGCTGTGGAAGTAGAGAAAATGAGAAAGCATGTTATTTCTCACAAGAGAGCTGATCCTTATTTATAAAGGTAGTGTCAAAATAATGCCTGATGTTGTGACTTGGGATGGGATGTGATGCATCATGGAAAGCATATCTCTGGTGTGAAATCCCTTCATATGCTAAGACGTGCATTCAGGATGTCCAGTGGGACACTCAAGATTTGTATAGGGACTGTCCCCAGTATTGCAGGACTTCTCCATCCCTGCTTCTTTCCACCACATGCTACTACTGCTCTACAAGCATTATGAGAACAAAAAACACCTCCATCCATTTTCAAAATACCTCCCAATTAAGAGGTCCTTATCATGTTTGAAGTTCCATCAGTCTACTGTTCTAAACAGTCAGATCTAAATGAGTGGGAAAGATAATAATCTCAATGGCAAGACATGATGGGGAAGATCATGAGAACAGAACTGTCTTGATGGAAGAAGTAGGGCTTGAGTTGGTCTGGAAGGGTGGGTAGAATTTGGCTAACAAGAGTGGTGCATTCCAACACTTTGTTGTGTTGATAAACATAATAATCAACATTGCAAGGAGAGACCTTATAGCACTTAGGTATTCATAATTTGACAATTCCCGAGCCTGCCCCTCATATAAATCCAGTATGTGGATCCTACATGATGCTTACGTGTTCATTACAACAGATCACAGATTGAAGGGGGCTCGACACACTTTGAAGCAAATACATTGCATTCATTAACATTCTACAATTTTAGACGTTTCATGAGTTAGAACTGAATTTAAAATGGTAATGATTCTGGAGGAGGAGTTTCAAGAGGGAGGAAGAGTAAGACGTGGAGATCACCTTCCTCCCCACAAATACATCAGAAATACATCTACACATGGAACAACTCCTACAGAACACCTACTGAACACTGGCAGAAGACCTCAAACCTCTCAAAAGGCAAGAAACTCCCCCCACATACCTGGGTAAGGCAAAAGAAAAAAGAAAAAAAACAGAAACAAAGAATAGGGATGGGATCTGCACCAGTGGGAGGGAGCTGTGAAGGAGGAAAGGTTTTCACACACTAGGAAGCCCCTTCGTGGGCGGAGACTGCGGGTGGCAGAGCGGGGAGCTTCGGAGCCGCGGAGCAGAGCGCAGCCACCGGGGTGCGGAGGGCAAAGTGGAGAGATTCCCGCAGAGGATTGGTGCCGACCAGCACTCACCAGCCCGAGAGGCTTGTCTGCTCACCTGACTGGGCGGGCGGAGACTGGGAGCTGAGGCTCGGGCTTTGGAGGTCGGACCCCAGGGAGAAGACTGGGGTTGGCGGCGTGAACACAGCCTGAGGGGGCTAGTGCGCCATGGCTACCCGGGAGGGAGTCCGGGAAAAAGTCTGGAGCCGCCGAAGAGGCAAGAGACTTTTTCTTGCGTCTTTGTTTCGTGGTGCACAAGGAGAGGGGATTAAGAGCGCTGTCTAAATGAGCTCCATAGACAGGTGCAAGCCTTGGCTTTCAGCGCGGACCCCAGAGACGGGCATGAGACGCTAAGGCCGCTGCTGCTGCCACCAAGAAGCCTGTGTGCGAGCACAGGTCACTATCCAAACTGCTCTTCCCAAGAGCTTGTGCAGCCTGCCAGTGCCAGGGTCCCGTGGTCGAGGGACAACTTCTCCGGGAGAACGCACGGCGCGCCTCAGGCTGGTGCAACGTCATGCCTGCCTCTGCTGCCGCCCTGAATTCCGTACCCCTCCCTCCTCCCAGCCTGAGTGAGCCAGAGCCCCCGAATCAGCTGCTCCTTTAACCCCGTCTTGTCTGAGTGAAGAACAGAAGCCCTCAGGCGACCTACACGCAGAGACGGGGCCAAATCCAAAGCTGAACCCCAGGAGCTGTGCGAACAAAGAAGAGAAAGGGAAATCTCTCCCAGCAGCCTCAAGATCAGCAGATTAAATCTCTACAATCAACTTGATGTACACTGTAACTGTGGAATACCCGAATAGATAATGAATCGTCCCAAATGGAGGCAGTGGACTTTGGGAGCAACTATATATATATATAATTTCCCTTTTTCTCTTTTTGTGAGTATGTATATACTTCTGTGTTTGATTTTGTCTGTATAGCTTTGCTTTTACCATTTGTCATAGAGTTCTGTCTCTCCATTATTCATTTTTGGGGGGTAGAGTTTTTAGCAATTGTTATCATTGGTGGATTTGGTTTTTGGTTTGGTTGTTCATTCTTTCTTTCTTTTTTTTTTAACTTACATTTTTAAAAAAATTTTTACTAATTATTTTTTATTTTAAAAACTTTATTTCATTTCATTTTTTTTCTTTATGTCCTTCTTTTTTTTTCCTTTTTATTCTGAGCCATGTGGAAAACAGGGTCTTGGTGCTCCAGTCGGGTGTCAGGCCTGTGTCTCTGATGTGGGAGAGCTGAGTTCAGAACATTGGTCCACAATAGACCTCCCAGCTCCACATGCTATCAAACGGCAAAAATCTCGCAGAGATCTCCATCTCAACACCAAGACCCAGCTCCACTCAAAGACTAGCAAGCTACAGTGCTGAACACCTTATGCCAAACAACTAGCAAGACAGGAACATAACCCCACCCATTAACACAGAGGCTGCGTAAAATCATAATAAGCTCACAGATACCCCAAAACACATGACCAGATACGGAACTGCACACTGGAAAGATGAGATCCAGCCTCATCCACCAGAACACAGGCACTAGTCCCCTCCACCAGGAAGCCTACACAACCCACTGAACCAATCTTAGCCACTGGGGGCAGTCACCCAAAACAACGGGAACTACGAACCTGCAGCCTGCAAAAAGGAGACCCCAAACACAGTAAGTTAAGCAAAATGAGAAGACAGAGAAACACACAGCAGATGAAGGAGTGAGGTAAAAACCCATCAGACCAAACAAATGAAGAGGAAATAGGCAGTCTACCTGGAAAAGAATTCAGAATAATGATAGTAAAGATGATCCAAAATCATGGAAACAGAATAAAGAAAATACAAGAAACATTTAACAAGGACCTAGAAGAACTAAAGAGCAAACAAACAATGATGAACAACACAAAAAGTGAAATAAAAAACTTTCTAGAAGGAATCCATAGCAGAATAACTGAGGCAGAAGAACAGATAAGTGACCTGGAAGAAAAAATAGTGGAAATATCTACTGCAGAGCAGAATAAAGAAAAAAGAATGAAAAGAATTGAGGACAGTCTCAGAGATCTCTGGGACAAAATTAAACCCACCAACATTCGATTTATGGGGGTCCCAGAAGAAGAAGAGAAAAAGAAAGGGACTGAGAAAATATTTGAAGAGATTATAGTTGAAAACTTCCCTAATATGGGAAAGGAAATAGTTAATCAAGTCCATGAGTGCAGAGAGTTCCATACAGGAAAAGTCCAAGGAGAGACACACAAAGACACATATTAATCAAACTATCGAAAATTAAATACAAAGAACAAATATTAAAAGCAGCAAGGAAAAAACAACAAATAACATACAAGTGGATCCCCATAAGGTTAACAGCTGAAATTTCAGCAGAAACTCTGCAAGCCAGAAGGGAGTGGCAGGACATATTTAAAGTGCTGAAAGGAAAAACCTACAACCAAGATTACACAGCAAGGATCTCATTCAGATTCAACAGAGAAATTTGCTAGTATTCTGTTGAGGATTGTTACATCTATGTTCATCAGTGATATTGCTTGTCTGTAAAACCTTTACAGACAAGCAAAAGCTGAGAGAATTCAGCATCACCAAACCAGCTTTACAACAAATGCTAGAGGAACTTCTTCAGGCAGGAAACACAAGAGAAGCAAAAGACCTATAATAACAAATCCAAGACAATTAAGAAAATGGCAACAGGCACATACGTATCAATAATTACCTTAAATTTAAGTGGAATAAATGTTCCAACTAAAAGACATAGACTGGCTGAATGGATAGAAAAACAAGACCCGTACATATGCTGTCTACAAGGACCCACTTCAGACCTAGGGACACATACAGACTGAAAGCGAAGGATGAAAAATGATATTCCATGCAAATTGAAATCAAAAGAAAGCTGGAGTAGCAATTCTCATATCAGGCAAAATAGACTTTAAAACAAAGACTAATACAAGAGACAAAGAAGGACACTGCATAATGATCAAGGGATCAATCCAAGAAGAAGATATAACAATTGTAAATATTTATGCACCCAACATAGGAGCACCCCAATACATAACACAAATACTAACAGCCATAAAAGAGGAAACCAGCAGTAACACAATCATAGTACGGAACTTTAACACCCCATTTTCACCAATGGACAGATCATACAAATGGAAAATAAATAAGGAAACACAAGCTTTAAATGACACATTAAACAAGATGGACTTAATTGATATTTATAGGACATTCCATCCAAAAACAACAGAATACACTTTCTTCTTAAGTGCTCATAGAACGTTCTCCAGGATAGCTCATATCTTGGGTCACAAATTAGGTCTTGGTAAATTTAAGAAAATTGAAATCGTATCAAGTATCTTTTCTGAGTAGTGTTATGAGACTAGATATCAATAACAGGAAAAAATCCGTAAAAAATACAAACACATGGAGGCTAAACAACACACTACTAAATAACCAAGAGATCACTGAGGAAATCAAAAAATACCTAGAAACAAATGACAATGAAAACATGACAACCCCGACACTATGGGATGCAGCAAAAGCAGTTCTAAGAGGGAAGTTCGTTGCAATACAATCCTACCTCAACAAACAAGAAACACCTAAAATGAACAACCTAACCATACACCTAAAGCAATTAGAGAAAGAAGAACAAAAATACCCAAATGTTAGCAGAAGGAAAGAAATCATAAATGTCTGATCAGAAATAAATGAAGAAGAAATAAAGGAAACAATAGCAAAGATCAATAAAACTAAAAGCTGGTACTTTGAGAAGATAAACAAAATTGATAAACCATTAGCCAGACTCATCAAGAAAAAAAGGGAGAAGACTCAAATCAATAGAATAGGAGAAGTAACAACTGGCACTGCAGAAATACAAAGCATGAAGAAAGATTAGTACAAGCAACTTTATGTCGATAAAATGGACAACCTGGAAGAAATGGACAGATCCTTAGAAAAGCACAACTTTCTGAGACTGAACCAGGAAGAAACAGAAAATATAAACAGAACAGTCACAAGCACTGAGATTGAAACTGTGATTAAAAATCTTCCAGCAACAAAAACCCAGGCCCAGATGGCTTCATAGGCGAATTCTATCAAACATTTAGAGAAGAGCTAACATCTATCCTTCTCAAACTCTTCCAAAATATAGCAGAGGGAGGAACACTCCCAAACTCATTCTACGAGGTCACCATCATCCTGATACCAAAACCAAACAAAGATGTCACAAAGAAAGAATACTACAGGCCAATATCACTGATGAACATAGATGAAACAGTCTTCAACAAAATACTAGCAAATACAATCCAACAGCACATTAAAAGTATCATACACCATGATCGAGTAGGGTTTATCCCAGGAATGCAAGGATTCTTCAATATATGCAAATAAATCAGTATGATACAGCATATTAATAAATTGAAGAAGAAAAAACATATGATCATCTCAATAGATGCAGAAAAAGATTTCGACAAAATTCAACATCATTTATGATAAAAACCCTCCAGAAAGTAGGCATAGAGAGAACTTAACTCAACATTTTAAAGACCATATATGACAAGACCACAGCCAACATTGTTCTCAATTATGAAAAACGGAAATCATTTCCACTAAGATCAGGAACAAGCCAAGGTTGCCAACTCTCACCACTATTATTCAACATAGTTTTGGAAGTTTTAGCCACAGCAATCAGAGAAAAAAAAAAGAAATAAAAGGAATCCAAATCGAAAAAGAAAAAGTAAAGCTGTCGCTTTTGCATATGACATGGTACTATACATAGAGAATCTGAAATATGCTACCAGAAAACTACTAGAGCTAATCAATGACTTTGGTAAAGTAGCAGGTTAGAAAATTAATGCACAGAAATCTCTTTCATTTCTATACACTAATGATGAAAAATCTGAAAGTGAAATAAAGGAAATACTCACATTTACCTTTGCAACAAAAAGAATAAAATACGTAGGAATAAACCTACCTAAGGAGAAAAAAGACCTGTATGCAGAAAATTATAAGACACTGATGAAAGAAATTCAAGATGATACAAATAGATGGAGAAATATACCACATTCTTGGATTGGAAGAATCAACATTGTGAAAATGACTATACTACCCAAAGCAATCTACAGATTCAGTGCAATCCCTATCAAACTACCACTGGCATTTTTCACAGAACTAGAACAAAAAATTTCACAATTTTTATGGAAACACAAAAGACCCGAAATAGCCAAAGCAATCTTGAGAAAGAAAAATGGAGCTGGAGGAATCAGGCTCCCAGACTTCAGACTATACTTCAAAGCTACAGTAATCAAGACAGCATGATACTGGCACAAAAACAGAAATATAGATCAATGGAACAGGATAGAAAGCCCAGAGATAAACCCACACACATATGGTCACCTTATTTTTGATAAAGGAGGCAAGGATATACAATGGAGAAAAGACAGTCTCTTCAATAAGTGGTGCTGAGAACTCTGGACAGCTACCTGTAAAAGGATGAAATTAGAACCCTCCCTAACACCATACACAAAAATAACTCAAAATGGATTAAAGATCTAAATGTAAAGCCAGACACTATCAAACTTGTAGAGGAAAACATAGGCAGAATACTCTATGACATAAATCACGGCAAGATCTTTTTTGACCCACCTCCTAGAGAAACAGAAATAAAAACAAAAATAAACAAATGGGACCTAATGAAACTTCAAAGGTTTTGCACAGCAAAGGAAACCATAAACCAGATGAAAAGACATCCCTCAGAATAGGAGAAAATATTGCAAATGAAGCAGCTGACAAAGGATTAATCTCCAAACCTACAAGCAGCTCATGCAGCTCAATATCAAAAAAACAAACAACCCAATCCAAAAGTGGGCAGAAGACCTAAATAGACATTTCTCCAAAGAAGATGTACAGATTTCCAAAAACACATGAAAGAATGTTCAACATCCTTAATCATTAGAGAAATGCAAATCAAAGCTACAATGAGATAATCATCTCACACCAGTCAGAATGGCCATCATCAAAAAATCTACAAACAGTAAATGGTATCCCCTTGCACTGCTGGTGGGGATGTAAATTGATACAGCCACTATGGAGAATAGTATGGAGGTTCCTTAAAAAACTAAAAATAGAACTATCATACGAGCCAGCAATCCCACTACTAGGCATATACCCTGAGAAAACCATAATTCAAAAAGTCATGTACCACAATGTTCATTGCAGCTCTATTTATAATAGCCAGGACATGGAAGCAACCTAAGTATCCATCTACCGAAGAATGGATAAAGAAGATGTGGCACATATATACAATGGAATCAATGGAATATTACTCATCCATAAAAAGAAATGAAATTGAGTTATTTGTAGTGAGGTGGATGGACCTAGAGTCTTTCAAACAGAGTGAAGTAAGTCAGAAAGAGAAAAAAAATACCGTATGCTAACACATATATATGGAATCTAAAAAAAAAAAAAAAAATGGTCGTTGAGAACCTAGGGGTAGGATGGGAATAAAGATGCAGACCTAGTAGAGAATGGACTTGAGGACACGTGGAAGGCAAAGGGTAAGCCGGGAGAAAGTGAGAGAGTGGCATGGACATATATACAGCACCAAATGTAAAACCAATAGCTACTGGGAAACAGCTGCATAGCACAGGGAGATAAGCTCGGTGCTTTGTGACCACCTAGAAGGGTGGGATAAGGAAGGTGGGAGGGAGACACAAGAGGGAGGAGATATGGGGATATATGTATATGTATAGCTGATTCACTTTGTTATAAAGCAGAAACTAATATACCATTGTAAAGCAATTATACTCCAATAAAGATGTTAAAAATAAAATAAAATCGTAATGATTCTGAATGATAGAGGTTTCATCTTTGTCAAAAAAAGATTTCCAAAAATAGTCACATGGGGTGAGGTGGAGGGGAGGGTTTCCCATGGTGTTAGAAAGTGTCTTAGAGACCCTGGGGGCACAACACTTATTGATTTGCCAAATATCCCTGAGAGTTTTCACCTTGCAAACACAAAGCTCTCCTCAAACTAACTGACATTCCATTGCATGTCCCCAGATGATACTGAGGTTTAGGCTTTTAAGAGCAGCTTGGAACATTTTCATTACAGGGGCTTTTGATGAGAGCTCTTAAGTCTGAGGAATATGTCATCAATCTCAAGTGCATTAATAGCTGAGGGAGAAACAGTATCAAGTGCACCTGAGCCTTGCCTCAGTTGGCACTTTGGAGGAGCAGCTGTGGGCAGCAGGCACTGCAAGAAAACTTGAGAGGAAGCTTTGGCTGCCCTGGATGTGAGGCTGGAGAAGGGAATGACAATTGGCCAACACATGGCATCAATGGACTTCATAACCACCTCCTTGAGCCATTGCACTCAGGATTCAGAGCCCTTCTCTTCTGCCCGGGTGACAGGTCAGGATAGAAGCAATGTCGGGGGAATCTGGTTCAGATGTCCCTTTCTTCAGGTGGGAAAAGGGACCCCTTTTAAGCCCATTTATCCCTGTGGGATTTCTGGGAAAATAGGGGGGACAAAAAGGGGAAGGATGATACGGGAAACAGTAAGCACATAAAGAGTGCGGGCCCTGGAGACACAGTGGGATTGGATGGGGAAGATAATTGCTTTCAGAATCAGACCCCTGGTTTCTGGCTTGGCCTGGTCATTCATTGTGCGACCAGCCCCTGCCCAGTGAACCAGCCATCACTCACTCCGTGCTCTTGGGGCTCCGCCATGCTTCCTTTCCCTTGGTCCCTCAGATACTTCTTGCTTCTTTGAACCACTCACTTCACATCACTGACCCCTCAGCCTGGAATTTCCAGACCTCCGCCTCTTGGTCTAACTCCTACTCAGGAAGTAGACAGCCCACCCTGGAGAGTAACCAAAGAGAACTCAGTGAAGGGACTTGGGGCCCAGGTGAGCACAGGCTCAGGGGCACAATAGGGGTGTGGTGAAGCATCAGGAACCAGCAAAGTGGGAAGAATTTGTGTCCCACAGGCCTAAAGCAGCAGTAGAAGGAGCAAGTGCTGGCACCTGGAGAGAGCTGAGCTGCAGGAGGGTGTTCCTGTGGATCAGAAACCACCACCGGAGCAGCTTCTGGACCCTGGGAAGCTGGAGAAAAAACAAGCAGAGGCATTAATGCAGGAAAACTGTGACCTCCTCAAACAGAATGAGTCAGAAACCACAGGAAGGAGACCACCATCTCATTTCCACCTTCCAAATCTTGTGCAAGTGGAAGTCATTGGCAAAAGCTAATTGGTTTTCAGAATCATAGCTGCAAGGGATTCTGGGAAATATAGTAATTTTTTTAAGGTTTCCAGCCTCTGCAGATGAAAGGAGGATGAAAAGGAAGATGAGAGCACCCATCTAAGTATCCACTACACCTCTGGGTCTTTACTACTATGTTCCTTCTGTCCCCTTCCAGCTATTGCATGTTTCTCACCCTCACCTAATCCAGGGCTCTGCTCCTGCTTCCTTCCCAGAGAGGCCTTCGTCTGTATACAAAGCAACACCCACTCCCTCCCATTCTCTCCCCTTCATATCTCTCATCACTCACTACCTGAAATTAAAACCTATTCATCTTATATTTTCTCTCCCCACCAGAGCGTAAGCCCATGTAAGCAGGCATCTTTCCTCTTTTTCTCAATCACCCTGTGTCCACTGTCTGTTTTTCAGTAAATATTTTTTTAAAGAATGTTGAATGAATAAACCAGGAGAGGAGAAGATGCAGGCCACATGTGGAAGGGTCATTATGAGGCACACTGGAGAGTTAGAGGCACTCTTTTGACGGAGGTGATGCTGGGAAGGAATTGTGGCAGAGAAGGAGTGTGATGCTGCCTATAATTGAAAGGTAATTATTCTGGAGACAGCTGAGAAGGCAGCCTGGAGAGGGATGCGATGGAAGACAGCTGGTCAGCAAGGCGGTGGGTCCACCAGCCATTGGAGTGGGACCTGTGGACACAGAACACTCTGCCAGGCCCACGGGAGGTGTGTCAGTGTCCTGGGGGAGGCTGGTGAGCTCTACCAGTATGAAAGGCCTAATCCCTGTTCCCTGAGGAGCCAGAGTTCTATTTGGGGAAATTGGAGTAGTAAGCATGAAATATGTGGAGCACATTAAGAAGTACAAATTATCACAGTATTAGTACACAGGTCCCTAGGGTACCCTCAAGAAAAGAAGAGCTGGCTTTGGGCATGCTTGATCCAGAAGACTTCCTGGAAGTCGCGATATGAGTGATGCACCAGAGGAGCATCCAGGGCAGCTGGAAATGCAAGAAATCTGCCTGGGAACTAGTTAGAAAAGCACTGGCAAGAGACTTCTTGGTACATGGGAGGGATACGTTCAAATGCATTCTTTTTCAAACTGGTTGGATACGTAGCTAAAGAATCTAAACTCAGTGAAATTGTCTAAATGTTTTTGTCTTACTCTCTAAAGCATATGCTCTGTGACCATGTCTTCCTGCTTGTAATTCTCTCTGTCCTTGACTTCAGTCTCCTTCTCTGGTTCCTCTTCCTTCTCAGGTAGGGAGCACATTCTTCATCTCATTTTTTCTTCCTCCTTACTGCCTATTCCTCCCAGGGCCGCTTCTATGAACAAGGCCCCCAAATCCACCACCCACGTTCTGAACTTGAACCAGCTTTACCAACGTTTCCTCTAGGATGTTGCACTATGACAGATGATGTAAAATCAAACCATCTTTCTCCCCTGTGACGGTTAATGTTATGTGCCAACTTGCCTAGGCTATGGTGTCCAGTTTGGTCAAACAGCAGTATAGATGTTTCTGTGAAGGTATTTTTTAGATGTGATTAACATTTAAGTCAGAGGACTTTGAGTAAAGCAGTTTACCCTTCATAATGTGGGTGAACCTCATCTAATCAGTTGAAGGACTTAAGCAAAAAGTCTGAGGTCTCTGAGAAGGAAAGAATTTTTCCTCTAGACTGTCTTTGGACTCAAGACTGCAACATCAGCTCTTCTCTGGGTTACCAGCCTGCAGCCTGGAGTGCAGATTTAAGACTTACCAGCCCCCAAAATTGCAATTACAAAAAGCCCATTTCTTAAACTGTCTCACTCTCTCCATATCCATATATATATACAATCATCACCAAATCTTGTCTATTTTACCTTCAAAACTTTCTTTAGCTCCTCCTTTTCTATTTCAATCACAATGTCCCTGTAAAAGTCATTGTCTTCTCTAACCAGATCTACAACTCTGTCTTCTTTCTGGATCTCCTTGCAATGTCTCTTTCCTCTTCCAATCCATGCAATTGTGTTTTTTCTAAATAATAAGCCTCATTTTATGATTCTTCTACCTAAAACAATTCAGGGGCTCCCCTTGGTCCCTGTGATAACACAGAAATTCACTAATGCTGATTAAAGAGCCCTGGATGATCTAGCTCCTGCTACGTATTTCATTCCATCTCCATCTCTAACCAACTCCCACCAATATACTCTACTTCTTGAGGGAACCATGATCTATATGCCTCAGGGCATTTGCACAGGCTATTCCTTGGTCTGGAATACAAACTACCCACATCTTTCCTCTGACTAACTCCTACTCAGCATTTAGCTAGCATTTTCTTTAGGAAGTTTTTTTTGACCCCTCTAACCTAAGTGAGTTTCTGCTCCCACATGATACTATCACACTTATCATTATATCATTATTATTTTAATGATGATATTTATTATTGTATTATTATTACTGACTTGATTTTCTACATAGCTTCCTGTAGAGTGGGATTGTGTCTTGCTCAGTAAGTATTGTATCCCTAGTGCCTTGTACATAATAATTTCTCAACAGTCTTTTAATGAATGAATACATACATAAATTTCACCTGTCATTTTTTAGTGTCACTACCTATACAAACCCCTTGCTGGGTCTATTTAGTGTCTTACTAACTTCCTAGTCTCTGCTCTGTCCTGCCTGTCATTATCTTTTACACTGCTGCTGATTCTGCTACAACTCCTCTGATTCAAGCTCTCAATAACTTGCTGTGTATTTTGGCATTCTAGGCCTCATGAGATGAATGTTCCTTCTCCCATTCTAGGCCAATGAATCTACTGGCCATGTCCCATCTTTCCTCCCTGCAGTTTTCATCATGTTGCCTCTACTTGGAAAACAAAGTCTATCCAGTCTCTAACTCCCTTCATCCTCTTCTTTGGATTGAAATTAATTACTTGTTCCTCTAAACACCACTTCATTTACATAATGGGAAGAGTTAGCAGATATAAGATCCTGCCCAAGCTACTTCATTTCTGGAATCTTAGTATTTTTGCCTATAAAATGAGACTAATAATTTCTATATAATCATAATAATAGCATTGACTCATCTATTCTTGCACATACTGCGTGCTGGGCTGGCTCCTAAGCACTCTGCATATAGCTTATTTAACCATTATACCTAACCTCTTTTAGAGATAGAATGGAGGCAGAGAGAAGTGAAGTAACTTCCCCAATGTCACAGAGCCAGGAGTGGCAGTGCTGGGATTCAACCCTGACAGCCTGGTTCCAGGTCTGTGCCCTCAGTCACATTGTCACACTGCCTGATGGGGAGTAAAAGTGGGCTAGTGGATGAAGATGCTTAACACAGAATGCAGCTCTGGCAGGCACTGAGTTGGTGATTCTGCAGGCCCTGGAATAAGGTGCCTTTCAATGTGATTCTGTCACGTAGGAGCTGGTTGACCTTGAACAGCTTTTTTTTTTTTTTTAAATAAATTTATTTATTTATTTATTTATTTTTGGCTGTGTTGGGTCTTCGTTGCTGCTTGCAGGCTTTCTCTAGTTGCTATGAGCAGGGGCTACTCTTCATTACAGTGTGCAGGCTTCTCATTGCAGTGGCTTCTCTTGTTGTGGAGCATGTGCTCTAGGCACGTGGGCTCCAGGAGTTGCGGCGCACGGGCTTCGTTGCCCCGCGGCAAGTGGGTTTTTCCTGGACCAGAGATCGAACCCGTGTTCCCTGCATTGGCACGTGGATTCTTAACCACTGTACTTCCAGGGAAGTCCTTGAATAGCTTATTTATCCAAGCCTCAGTCACCCCATCTGAAAAATTGGCATATTGCTGCTATTTATCTCATAGAATTGTTCTGCAGATGGAAAAAAATAACATATTGAATGTGCTTAGAATAGTACCTGACACACAGTCAAATCTTCATAAATGTGTATTTTTATATCATAATCATCATGATTATTTTATCACACTCTGCATTGTATTATAGTAATTTGTGTGCTCAATTGTAATCCCTTCTGTAAGATTGTAATCTTTTTGTTCATGCCCTGTGTCTTACACTCTTGCACGTCAAAGGTATACAATGTTTGTTACATGAGTGAATAAGATCCTTTCATTGTGATTCATTTAAAGGATTATGGCATAGGGATTTCTGGCCAAGAAAAAAGTCCCCTAAAAAGGCAGTAGCTGTGATGTCAATGGAATATGCCAATTACATCTTTCTTCCCTGTTCTACCTGCTGTTCCCGTTGAAAGAATAAAAGACTAGAGGGCTGGGACGTTCCCTCTTTCCATCCAGTTGAAGTAAGATGTATAGTATCCATCATATAACTGGGTCTGAAGGAGTCAGCTTCTTCCCTGTAGTGAAGAAATCCCATTAATTTTTTTCAACTCAAAAGGGTCTCTTGGTATCTCCATGTGTGATACATAGCCTAGTGTAATGGGGGTACAGAAATGTGAGGAATTCTGGAAAGAATCAGGGCTTTGGAAGAATTAGAGCTCTGACTCATCATTGACAGAGTGATTTTAGGCAAATAATGTAAATAAAGGGGGGGTGTCTCATTTTCCTCATTTGTACAATGTTGAAAAATCAAATGGGAGATCATACACGAACGCACTGCAGAAACTTTTTAAGGCCCTCCTTGGGCTGTCAGTTGCTCTTGTGCTAAATGTGGGTCTCCTGGGGTCTGATTTCTCCCAAAGTATAGACAAGCCATGGGGGCAATTGAATCCCTATCAGAAGGTGGAGTGAGAGTGTCAGGGAAAGAAACCACTGGAAGGAATTTTAGGGATCATCTGGCCAAGCAATTCTCAAACTCCTGCTACCGCCATGTTTTCTGCCATTATCTGTGTAATCTCTGCAGTATTATTGATCTGGTATTTTCCTTTAATAGCACTCACCTTTTAACTTAAAGATGTACAGAAAGAAGACCTTCTTTCATTACTGTAAATGGAAAAACCAATATTACTTCCCATAAATGGAAGACAGAGAAGCAATACAAAGAGAACCCAGCAATATCATTAAATTCTAGGTAGGTACTGCAGCTTGCCAAGGTTCTGAGCCTGAGGCCTACTTTATCTTCCTTGGAAAGGCAACTTAGCAGATATTAGAGAGGTGGTAACCAAAAACTAGAACCAAGCTGAGACTTGAAGGATTGAAAGATTATTAAAAAGGAGATAAATTTCTCACTAAGGATTAAATGTAGCTTCATGCTATACTCTTGCCCCACCTGGAGTCATTTTTCACTGCCCCACATTTTAGAGAAAAATATGACTTTAGCCCAACCTTCCCTTTGACCAATGAGGAAATTGAGGCCCAAGTGGATTATTACATCTTTTGTTCACATCATCAGGTGTGTGGGTCACCTGAGAGTCACATCCCTGCCACCACCACCAAAGGACATGCATTCCATCAGAGGCAGCTTTCACCATCCTGAGGACATTTGCATTTATTATTTCCCTCAGTCCCCATAGCAGCCTGATGAGATGAACAGACTCCACGTGATTTTGGCCATTTTATAAATGTGGAGACGAAAGCCTCAGGAGGTTGCTTGCCATTTTAAGTTCCCACGGCTGGCAGGTGGCAGAGCCAGGCTCTGGCACAGCCTCCTCATTACACTTTCTTTCTACTGGATCACCCCGCCTGTCAGAGAGGCCATCTTGACCTTGTTTCCTTTCCTTCTGCTCTGTGATTGAAATTTATAGAACATACACTGGTTATATTCCCTGCGAACAAGGTACTGTAGGTCTTCTACATGGTTTGAGCTTTCAAGTTCACCTGCTCATTATTCTAGCTGAGGCATTCAGGAAAGGAAAATAAGTGTTCTGAGTCAAACCCCATCTCTTCAATGTAGCATCAGGCATGAAACAGATGATATCATGGTAGCCGATAAGCCAGCAAGTCTTGCCGTGACCAGGTTGAGTGGCTGAGTGACCCTGCTGCTGCGGAGGGGGAGGGAGGTTAGTGGGGCAGTCAGCTTGCAGTATCATCGCCACACTTGGCCACACCTAGAATCCCCTTCTCCCTCTGTGCACAGAATTTCTAGTAATATCTCTCCGTGCCCCTCACTTTTTGTAAAATGAATGACACGTGTTTTGGACTTCTTAATTTGTGGGTGAGTAGCTGCAATCTGTCTCAATGCTTTCCCTGTAAACTACATGATCAAGTCTAAACAAATTAGCCTGGCATTCAAGTCCTCTATTGATGTGGCTAAGTGATTGCTCCAGGCTGCATGGGCCACCCTCCCAAACTCCTCTAACTGCTCAGACCCTACTAAGCCTGCCAGAGGAAACTCAAGATCCATTTCTTAAAGCCTGTCGAAGTGCCTGGCTGGCAAGGAATCTTTCTGAACTTACATTTATTTCATAATTTATGAGGAAATTAATTGTGCTATGTCTCTTTGCATCTTTTTATTTTGATCTGTTATTGATATATTTTAGCCTTAAGTATTTAATGTATGGTTACCTGGGATCTTTGAAATAGACCGTCATTTTTTTTTTTTTTCAGGTCAGGGTGTGTGCTATTCTTCGCATTCCACTGCTGCCTGCTCTGGATTGCATACGAAATAGACTCTCAGTATACATGTGGCCAGGAAATACCTTCCCCGTCAAGGTAGAATAATAAAATGTTAAGAGTTCCAAGAACCAGGCAAAGGATTTTGCAGTTGTGTTTATTTCAGTCTCACTTGCTGGAACATAAAGTTCCACTGCACACATTGTTCTTGCCTTTACCTGAAGGAAACAGCTCCTTTCTACTAAGCTCCGCAGTATGGAAGAAGAGACACCCCTGGTCTTTGTAACTTGCCCTCTCTCTGGCTGTAGTCCTTTCTGTCCCAACCAGAGAAGAAGCAGCTTCAGTTCTCTGCTCTTCTTTCACTCTCTTCCATGCTCCCTTCCTTCTTTGCTTTTCCCCCTCGGTGGTTGGAGTCTATTCTCGGTGGCCTTGTGAAAATGTGGAGAGGCTCATTCCCTGCCTGGGCTAAGCAGTCAGGGAGTAGATTTCAGTATGCATTGGAGTCCCTGAAGGAAAGAGGCTGTGCCTGGGCTGTAATTGTCATGGAGGCCCGTTGTCATGGTGACTCTTGTATCAGGCAAGGTGAGGTGGAGGAGAGAGAGGAAGAGGGAAAGGGAGAGAGAGAGAGAGAGAGAGAGAGAGAGAAAGGTGGCAGAAAGAAAAGGGAAGGAGGAAGAGAGAAAGGGAGAGAAAGACAGAGGAGGGGTTTCCTGGAAGATCAGAGGTTCCTTTTTTGCTTTTTGTTTGTTTGTTTGTTTTTATTTTTGGCCGCACTGAGTGGCATGTAGGATCTTAGTTCCCCGACCAGGGATCGAACCTGTGCCCCTGCAGTGGGTGCGTGGATTCTTAACCACCAGGGAAGAATGACCAGAGGGTCTTTAATTTGGGAAACAGCAGGAGCTTAGGTGGGCAATGACCATCGCTGCAGGAGGAGAAGGCAAAGGTAGAAGGAGGGGAGATGGAGAGATAAAGAGGTGGGAAGGAGGGGAGGGGATGAGAAGAGGAGGTGAATGAAAGACACAGGGGAGGGTGGAGAAGGCAGAGGAGAGGATAAAAGAGGGGCTGAGGAATGGAGCAGGGCTGGGCGCTGGGTGGGGAGGGGAGCCGGCGCTGCTCTCGGCATAATCCTTAATTATTGCCCCGATGTTTTCCATCTCTATCTGTTCTTTGATCTCCTGTGTTACACATTAAATATGAGCAACCAAATCTGCATCTCTTGTCTAAAAACTCGATGAGGCGAGACTTCAAAGCAAACAGTGGAACAAAACGGGCAGCGCCTCGCTTTTTGTACTGCCAGTTTGCTGGCCCAATTAGGTTAAAAGGAGCCCTGAAATCCTCTTCTGATCTGAGCCAGGCGCCAGCACTGTGCCTGCCGCTGGCTCCAGGCGTAATGAGATCAGCAGTCCTGGGCTGGCCAACTGACCTCTCTCCAGGTACCCCAGACTCTTAGAAGGGTTACCCAGAAGCTGGCATCTGACACTCAGGACCACCTGAGCTGAGCTTGCCAGGGGAGGCCCCAGGCAGTGGGGACAAGGCTGGGTCAGGCCCGTTCTCTACGTGGCTGAGAAGCATTTAGCCACATGACAGGTGTCTGAGCACCAGGACGAGCTGCTGAATCTGACCTTTGCCTCCCCTTCCAAGTTTCCATCAAGGTGCCTGAGATTCTGAGGCAGCTGCACCCACTGGTCCGTGGAGTCAGAGTCAGGGTCTGGTCGGCCAAGAGCAGTGATCTAGCTACCCTCTCTGGGCCTCAATTCCCCCCTTCTTAAATGCAGAATGAAACTGGAGACTCCAGTGTTATATAGTGCATGCTTGCCTTGTCTTCAACACCTTGCAGGACTCCTCTGAAGGGAAGCCCCTGCAATCCCCAGGGTCCCTGGAAGGAAGGTCTTTTCCCATCCTGCATTGCAGGACCATAGGGGCTTTTCTCTACCCACATCCCTTTCCTCAAGCTTGCACTTCACGATGCCACCACTTTCTCATACTGCCTGGGGTACCCCTGCTGGAGAGAAGGGTGGGACAACTAAATAAGCTTATTCATGCTGAGTTAAGGGAGACCAAATGGGAGCATTTACATCTTGGAAAAATACTGGAGAAAAGTCAACTATTCACCAAGAGGAGTGTCTCTGAAGACCCAGGTGTTGAATTTTATTTTTAGGAGGCAGTGGAGCTGCTGCTGGCCTTCAAATCCTGCCCCAAAGGGGAATTACCGCTCTGCCCATGGTCTTCTGGACAGAAGGGCATTGAACAGTGGGTTAGTGGCTGAGGCTGTAAATTTCAGCTTATGACTTGAGGCATCCCTATCTTCCTCCCTTGTCATCCTCCATATTCTAGGAATGGCCCCTGAGCTCAGCAGTAATTCATCTGGGTGGGTGCAGGGGGCTGGCAGAGGAGAGCGCAGGAAGCCATGTTTTGGAGGAGTTCACCACCAGAGTGGACACGGCGTGAAGCTGTCAGTCTGCTCTCTGGGGCATCACGGAACAGAGCGAGGTCTCATTTCCCACCCAGGCTCCCCATGCTCATCCGTGAGCTCTGTCCTTAAAAGGTCTTTCACGGGCATCTCCTCAGCCCCGCCGAGCCTTCTGGATGCCTGTCTGTGTGTCAGCGTGAGCCCTCAGATCCAGGCCCTCGAGGGCTACCAGCAGTGACAGATAGTATTTTAAGGAAGGCGGCCCCCAAGAAGTAAAATGCATGGTTCCTGAGTGTGGCAAGTGGAGAGCTGGAGGAAGAAGAAGACCCCACCCTTGGCTGTGTTTCTCCAAGTCAGGCGAGAAACTGACTGGCATGAAGAGAAGGCTCAAGTGGAAAGGCCTTCTTTTTTCTTGGCATCTGGGAGATTTTGGGGCTCAGGCAGCCCCCGTCTTGGCTTCTGAACTCAGGAACAGATAGATGAGATCATACCAGGCCCAATAGATCCCAGATACTTGATTATGAGTGTGGGGTCCTAGGAAGAAGTAGTGATGCTTCCATGACCACCTGGAGGTCCCTGACAACCCAAGTGAAGCCTAAGGTAGAAGTGGTGGGGGTTCTCCCTGTTGATACTTGGGAAGGATGGCATTGATAAGTGTTTAGAAGCTTATTGGGAGTCTTCTATCAAGTGCATTGATCCTCAGTACAGCACGGTTCTGAAGAGCCAGCTTTGGACTGGACCTCATGGACTACATCCTAGGTCTTCCTGTGTGATCTTAGAGTAGTTACACAATGCTCTGTGCCTCATTCTCCTCCTCTGTGAAGTGGCTAGTAATTGACCTGTGTTATAGCCCTGCCATGAGGATGGGAGTGCTACAACAGTACCTGGCACTTAGTATTCAACAAATGTTATCTGTTATTTTCATCCACTGCTTTATTCACTTCTCACAGTATCCCTGAGGGCAATAGGAAAGGTAAAATTTCTTTTAATTGGAACAGAAAAGAAAGACTTTGCCCAGCACACAAGGGGCAGAATCCTGTCCTTTGTCACTTTTTCCATGATGCTAGGTATGGTGGGGAAGAGGAATCTTCTGTTTTGTTTTGTTTTTTTCCCTTAGGGGCTGTGTTGGGTCTTCATTGCTGTGTGAAACCTTTCTCTAGTTGTGGTGAGTGGGGGCTACTCTTTGTCACAGTGCATGGGCTTCTCATTGCAGTGGCTTCTCTTGTTGCAGAGCACAGGCTGTAGGCACACGGCCTTCAGTAGTTGCAGCATGTGGACTCAGTAGTTGCAGCACACGGGCCCTAGAGTGCGTGGGCTTCAGTAGTTGCCATGCATGGGCTCAGTAGTTGCAGCTCATGGGCTCGGTAATTGTGGCTCATGGGCCCTAGAACGCAGGCTCAGTAGTTGTGACACATGGGCTTAGTTGCTCCGCGGCATGTGGGATCTTCCGAGACCAGGGCTAGAACCCGTGTCGCTTGAATTGGCAGGAGGATTCTTAACCACTACACCACCAGGGAAGTCCCAAATCTTCAGTCTTGACACATGGTAGTCCTTGGTTTTACTCCCAATTATTTCTAGTTTTCCCTCTTTCTGAACATATGGTAGGATTGTAATAAAAGATAGTTATGACCACGTGACTTGATTTGACCAACAAAATGTGAGCAGAAATTATATTTGCTGCTCCTGGTGAAGTTCTAAGATGTAGGGTAGAACTTGTCACCTCCCTTTCCTGCTAGAGTGATCATATGAGCACATGTTGAGATGAAACTTCTGTCAGCTGGGTCACTGAGGGACCAGGATGGACACAGTCCCACTGCCAACTCTCGCTGGACACAGAGCGTAAGCCAGAATGAACTTTGATTCTGAGAGACAGGGTTCACTTGTTACTTCAGCATAACCAAGCATATCCTGACTAATTTGTTGTAGATTACACTAGTGTGTCCAGAGCACAGTCTTCCTCCTGATGGAGTCTGCTTCCCAGCTCTCATAAGAGCCCAATCAGAAGGAAGGTGTGAGCAATTGACCACTGTTCTCTGCCTCTTCTCTTTCAGTCTTGATCTGTTTCTTAGTGGCAGCAATCAGCTCAGGCGGTGAGAGGTAGCAAACAGAAGAGGGATTTTGTTTGGGTGTTTGTTTTGTCTTACATCTTATTACCCCAATAGAAAGACTGGGATCCTGGACCTCCCAGGAGATCCAATAGTTAGGACTCCATACTTTCACTGCAGGAAGCACGTGTTCAGTCCTTTGCTGGGGAACTAAGATCCTGCATGCTGAGTGGTGTGACCAAAAACAAAAAAAAAAAAAGAAAGAAAGACTGGGATCCCCATTCACCAAGTTGCTTACAAGAGCCTCCTAATACCTTAGATGAAATGGAGAGATTCCAATCACACAAGCATCACTGGAACGAATGGGTTCTGAATGGGGCTTTGCTTGCTATTGTCTTGGGTCATCTCTTCTCAAGAACTGGATCTCCTTGTCTAAGAGACTTAGTCTGGGGATAATATTCAGAGCCTCCTTCCTGGGGCAACAGGCCTGGAAGAATCCTCAAACAAACACTGCCTCATATTCTAGAGGAAAGGGAGATTCCAGGTTGCTGATGAACCTGAAATCAAGCTTTACCCAGTCTATGAAAGCCAGGACCAACAGCATAGTTTGAAGGACCTGGTACAAGATAAAAATGACAGGTTACGGGTTCAAAAGTTTTAGGAATTTCAAGTTGGTGACTGCAGGGCATTAAACCAAGCACAAAGACGTTCTCAGATTGTACGTTCAGGAAGCTGCTCTGCTGAATGAGCCACTCCTTCACAAGGAGAGAAAAGGAAATCCAGTTTAGACCGTGGGGCATACCCACCCCCTTGACATGCTTAAACGGATTCCAAGAGGAGCTCAGTAAAAAGCCATCCAGGCTATGAAATGACTCCAAACCCAGGCTCTGTGCTATGGGGCCACGGCCAGATTCTTAACTCTCTCCTTTGCATGGCAGGTAGACTCTCCCTGTCCTTTTGTTACGATGCAGTACAAGAAGATGACAATTCAGAGATTAGATTTGGCCATGAACCCTAGAAAGCCAGTTACCCGTTCTGCTTGTGCTGTTTTAAATGTTCATGGGAGCTGAGGAATAAATTCAGGATGCAGGGAGGAATATGTACATTTAGGGGCTTCTCAAGATCCGCAGTTGCCCTGTTCATTTCCTAGTTTATATTCTGACTTCTCCATTGGAGCGTTCATGCCATGAGGTCAGACCCTGCCTGGCTCATCCTCCTTCCCCTACGTACAGCACGACTCAAAAGTAGGTCGTCCATTCACCCCTGTGGTGTGAATAAATGAGGAGGGTCACAGGCTGCTGGCAGGTGTGTTTATGTGACCACAATGTGGAGTTGTGTGTGTGTGTGTGTGTGTGCATGTCTTTTCCCCTTCTCCACCCAAACCTGCATATAAGTCAGGATGGGACATATTTAAGCTTAAATGACTGCCTTTCCAGAGAATGTTCTCTTTTACAGGGGATTCAAATGCCTTGCTTGATTCAATCAATCATCCATCACCTAAACATCTAGATTTATTAAATATCTAGAATGTGTTCATTCAAACAAAATAACCATTTATCAAATGGGTCTAAGTTTCATGCAGACTTAGGGTTAGAAAATTTATTGTGTGACCTCAGGCCCCAGGCCCCCTCCTCTGGGGTGGGGACCAGAACGGGGTTCAGACTTGACACCGTCCTAGCTCCCTGGCATCACAGAGCTCTCTACGATGCTGTCTGGATGTCTCTTTGACTTTGGGTGAGGCTGGGTCCTAAGAGAGATTCAGGAAGAGACAGGACAGGATCTGAAGGTGTCGCTCCTGCACCTCTGAAGACCCAGCCTATCTCCACACTCCCCAGGGCGCCACAGAGAGAACGGAGCTAGGAAAGCCAAAAATGTCCCCAAGTTAACAAACACAGACTCTTCCTCTCCAATTCTCTCTCTCCCCATTTGCCGAAATGGTAATTTTAAGTCTCTAATAGTTCCTCAGAGCACTGAGGTGAGGCAAGATGGGGATTATTTATGTTCACATCTGCCAGCCTGCCTTCTCGGGTGATGGCAAGGCTGATGGTGCTGCTGATGAAAGCTGCCCGCTCCGCTCCACACGACGAGGAGCAGAGCGGGCTTTGTTGCGTCTCCCCGGTGACCAGCCTGCCTGCTACTCTCAGCTCTGGGCCAGCCCACCATGTTCTCTCTCCAGGCTTCAAGTCAGCTCCAGCGGTCCATGCATATTCATGCCGAGGATGCAGTGCCCTCCCCAGAAGGGTTGGCATCCTGGGCATTTATTAATCATTGTCCCCAGCTCTCTCTCGCGGCCACCCAACCGGAGGTCCCTGCGTAGGAAGGCCGCAATGTCACCACCAACAATGGGCTCCGCAGAGTGGAAAAGAACAGTAACAACATTAATGAGGGTGTCCTGTTCCAGGGACTGAGCACGGGGGGAGGGACTCAGAATCCTCAGCTCCACCAGGAAGCGCAGCTGCCATTGTGGTTGCCTGATGTGATCTTGGTGCAACAATAGCTTCAGAAGCTCAGGGCACCTGCAGCTGGTACTTACTGGGCAGCAGGCCTCTGTTGAGAACCTGGTGTGCATTTCCAGAGATACTCTCCCATTAAATGCTTTCAACACCAAGGACAGGTATTCATACCTCAATTTTATGGATGAAAACCTGGCATTTGGGGAAGAGAAGTGACTCCTCCAAAGTCACACAGCCTTCTATGAAGTGATAGGTTCATATCCAAGACTCAGAACTCGTAGTCTTGCAGGTGCACTGCTCTCATGCAGCCTCCCCTGCAGGAGGGTTATAATCAGAGGCATCTCCAAGGAGTCTGGTCACTCTCTCTCTTCTCCATTTTTCATGTAAGAGTTTGTCAAAACCTTGCTTCTGGAAGGACTTACACAGGTTCCCAGTAGAGTGTCTGAGAAATCAGAGCTGAGAGGGGTGTGGCAGAACCTTGTTTCAATAAATTACCAAACTAAAGTGACAGCCAGATCCCAACCTAGTTCTTCCAGCATCTTGCTCTAGGTCTTTTACTCACCCCTGCATGGCCAGACTCCCGGGCCTGATGCTTAGACCCGCCAAAATCTGCATCCCCAGCTATCCTGCTTATCTCTCCAGCCCCTGAGCTCTGACTCCATTCAGATTTCCCAGGCAGGCTCCCTCACTGCCTCAAAGATGAGCTATACTCAGTTCTACCTTTTCATCTTTGCATAGGCTGTTTGCTCATCTTCTTTTTCTAAAATGCCATTTTCTTCCCGGTCTCTGTCTGAAATTTTTAGGCGCCGTCTTCATTGTGGATGTGCCTCCAACTCACCCATCCTCTCTCAGAACTCTTACTGTGCACGGTGTTAGACTTTGTTTATCTCTACTTAGAAGTCCTTGATTAGATCAAGGGGGTAGGGTACTTTATTCAGCTCTTGAATTTTCTTCAGTGTCTGATAGGGACCAGACACAAAGACGTTCCTCAGACATCCTGAGGAAGCAGTGGATGATTATGATGTTACCCATTTATAACCCCACATCTCCGATTTCACTACTCCTGTCTGCTCCCAGAGTAGCGCACAACAACTCTTCTTTCTTGATTGCAGGAAATGTTTAATGAGGAGCTATTGCATGCTGGACACCATAAGAGGTGCTGAGGGTTCAATGGTGAGTAAGCATCTCTTCCCATTAGGAGATTAATGTCTAGTGGAGGAGACAGAATCATAGGTTGGTGAGAACGAAGGAGAAAGGAGAACTGTTGGCTGAAAGATAAGCCTTTGGGGCCCTTGACAACACTGGGAAGGTGCCCAGTGAGTCTGTTAAAGATTCGTTCTTCCCACTGCCCACTTCATCTAGGTTTTCTCCACCTGCCATTTGCACAGAGTGACCCCGAATTTCCAATGCCGTTCCGTCTCATCTCTAGACTTGCCAGCCTGTAAAAATTAACTCTTTCCTTTCTTTTATTAAGTCTTACCAGGTAGATGTCTTTTTTAGAAGGCCCTATGCATTCCATATGGAATTACGAGTGACTGGTAAATCACTTTTATTCTTCTCATTGGAGACAATGATGAACGAATGACTGTTAGGGGGACTCCAGGTACTGGATGCAAGTCATTGGAAGAGTTGTTTGGGACAGAGTTGCAGCTTTCTACATGCTCCTCAAAGCATAACATGGAGTTGGGAGCAACGGCTGCTTACACAACATACAATTGCTCTCAGCTTTTTGACAAGAAATTAGTGAACTAATACAGTAAGTCCCCTATAAACGAACCTTCAAGTTGCAAACTTTCAAAGATGCAAACGTACATTTACATGTCCAAACACATAAGTTAGTTCATGTGTCTGGCGTACACTGTCACATGCGTGCATCCTCTACAAGTGGTTGTGCTTTTGTGTACTTTACTGTATAGTACTGTATAGAGTACAGTAATACAGTATCTTTATTTCTTGCCTGTTCACTTGATGCCAGTCCCTGTAATCCAGCTCTTGTACTGTACTGCTGTATTTTCAAGGTACTATACTGTAAGATTAAAAATGTTTTCTTTATTTTTTGTGTTTGTTTTTTACGTATTATTTGTGTGAAAAGTATTAGAAACCTATTGCAGTGCAGTACTACATAGCTGATTGTGTTAGTTGGGTGCCTAGGCTAACTTTGTTGGACTTATGAACAAATTGGACTTACGAATGTGCTCTCGGAATGGAACTCGTTAGTATGTAGGGGGCTTATTGTAAATGATGTAGGATTAACACCTGACTGGGTAAACTGGGACTCAAAAATGTGCTGAGAAGAATAGTGAAAAGACATGCTGGGACCCAGCCCTGATAGCACATCAACAAATTCTGGTCACTTGACTAGATTTTCCACTGGGTGAGAAGTTATGCAGCATAGAAAGAGTGGAGTTCTAATAAGTGGAAATATTCCAGGACTCTAATAAAAAAGAGGAAGTAAAGGCAGGCAAAGAGCTCTCAATCACTTAAACATTTTGTGTGTATGACTGCGGGGAAAGAATGAGGTCAGAAGTGTGATCCTGCAGGTAAAATTTTATCAGACTTGCAATAGAGAAGATGATTGATGTTTCCAAAGGATCATTCTAATGTGAGGGATGGATTTGGTGGCATCCATAGAGAACATTGGAAGACCAGTTGGAATGATATTGCTATAGTCATGGAGAGGAAAGCAGTTGAGGTTTCCAAGATATATTTTTGAAATAGAATTGACAGGATTTGTTGATGGATTGGGTCTAGGGGATAAGAAAGAGCAATCCAGAGTGACCCCCACATTTCGGGCATGAGCAACTTAATAGGTCCCATTTACTGCCATGGAGAGGACTGGAGACGGAACTCATTGAAGGCGATATCAAGAGCTCCCTGATAGGTCTAAAATGTCCCTAACATGTCTCAGACCTGTTAAGCCTAACACATCATATATCCAAATAGAGATGCCATTATCAAAAAAAACCTACAAATAACAAATGCTGGAGAGTCTGGAGAGAAAAGGTAACCCTCCTGCACTGTTGGTGGGAATGTTAATTGGTGCAGCCACCATGGAAAACAGTATGGAGAGTCTTCCAAAATCTAAAAAATAAAGTTGCCTTATGATCCAGAAATCTCACTCCTGGGTATATATCTGCAAAAAAACTATAATTCGCAAAGACACATGCACCCCTATATTCATAGCAGCACTATTCACAATAGCCAAGACATGGGAACAACCTAAATGTTTATCAGCAAAAGAATGAATCAAGAAGGTGTGGTATATATACAGTGGGATACTACTCAGCCATAAAAAAGAACAGAATAATGCCATTTGCAGTGGCATCGATGGACCTGGAGATGATCATACTAAGGGAAGTCAGAAAGAGAAAGACAAATACCATATGATATCACTTATATGTGGAATCTAAAATATGACACAAATGAACTTATCTATGAAACAGAAACAGACTCACAGACATAGAGAACAGACTTGTGGCTGCCAAGGTGGAAGGAGGAGTGGGGGAGGGATGGACCGGGAGTTTGGGATTAGCAGATACAAACTATTATATATAGAATGGATAAACAGTAAGGTCCTACTGCATAGGACAGGGAACTATATTCAATATCTTGTGATAAACCATAATATAAAAGAATATGAAAAATAATGTATATATATGTATAACAATCTACTTTGTTGTATAACAGAAATTAGCACAACATTGTGAATCAACTATACTTTAAGAAAATAAATTTTAAAAAATGAATTGAAAAAGCAAATAGAGATGTCAAGAACACAATCAAACCTACAAGACTGAAGCTCTGAGGTGTGGTTTGCATTGGAGATATAAATTTGGAAGTTGCTGGTTTCCAAACTTCTATCTCTACAAATCCAGAAGGCATTTGCAGCTGGGAGAACAGATGAGACCAGGTAGGGAGAGAGAGAAGAGAAATGGTCATAGCAGTTCTCCTCAAGGTCTGGGAAGTCATGGCAACAAAGGAGGCTGTGACTGAGTAGCCAAGTGTGAAAGAAAAATCTAGGAGAGTGTGGCATCCAAGGAGGCCAAGAGAAGAAAGTTTTAAGGAAGAGGGGTCATCAACAGCGTTAATATTGCAGTAAAGTCAAATGAGAAAAGTATCCAGTTGATTTGGCAACATGAAGGTCATTCTTGACCTGGATTGAAGA
The DNA here is from genome assembly GCF_003031525.2 of Neophocaena asiaeorientalis asiaeorientalis. Lineage (NCBI taxonomy): Eukaryota > Metazoa > Chordata > Mammalia > Artiodactyla > Phocoenidae > Neophocaena > Neophocaena asiaeorientalis. The sequence goes on from NW_020174926.1 coordinate 732,498, forward strand.
ACATTAAGTGAAAGCAATTGTAGAAAATCAGTTGGACTGGGCTGATGTACAAATGGAAAATGAGCAATTTGGGGTAGCCAGTGAATCTGCTCTTTACAAAACTTTGGCACTGGAGTGTAGGAAAAGAACAGAGCAGTAGCTGGAGGGGGATGTGGGCTCAACAGAGGGAATTTATCATTGTGAGTGATACAAACTCTGCTTTGGGAAAGGCTGATGGGACAGTCAAGTAAGATCAAGTTTGGTGAGCGTCAGACTGACCACTTCCCCAGTACAGCTCCTAAAGACTTGGAGCATGTTGCAGAAGAGGGTGAGCTGCAGAGGAAAAACAGCTAAGAAATCTGTGGGTGTAGGAGAGCCATAATCAAAGAGGAAAATGCTGAATAGCATCAGGGACCAAATTAGTGCCGCAGCACTCTGTCCCAGTAATACCGGCCGGGAGGGATTGGAATAAGTATTGTTGAGTGGAGGCTTAAATTCAAAGGCAAAAACCAGTAGAGGGGTAGAGGGTCGGAGTGTGTTGGCAGTTTTCTCAAGTAGACACAAATGAAGCAGAATATGGTGGCACTGAAATCAGCTGGGAATGGAGGCGGGAGGTGTGGAGGTTGGCCTGAAACTATAATCATGAATTTGGAACCGGGTTGCCCTGGTACTAAGGTAAATGTCAGGAGACAGTGTTTGACCTTGTTGGTTGTTCCCTGTGCTGCTTTTTTCTTATTTTCAGTATAGAGACATCCAGCTTCCAGAGGGACTTTATAACACCTTCAGCACAAGGCAGGAACTCTGAGTGGGGTCTTGAACCACATCATATTCACTGTGTCTTGGATCTTCAATTTCTCAAAAGGCCAAGCCTGTATCAGAAAAGCAAAGTCATGGAAACAAGCATGAGATGCCTGCATTAGGGCTGTAGGGAGACACGGAGAAGGGATTGGAGAGCCGTCACTGTTGGATACCTTTTCAACCCTTACCTTCCACCACCCTTCCTGGAGGTGGACACTCACAGGCAGGGGAGCTGAAGTGAGCACGAACCCTGATGACAGAAGTCAGTAGGTGACATGTCCCCTATACTTGGCCTCATTCAGCCGGTGAAGGATATCAGACAGAATGCATTTCCCAAATATACCCCGTCTCCAGCTGCCTTCCAGACAATGCTGCTTACATCGATTTCCTGTCCAAAGTAGGATGGACCCTGAATCTGACCAGCAAATAACAATGGAAGCTACTTTTTCTCCACTGTCTACCATGGGCTAGACAACATTCTAAGAGCTTTTGGTTTTTTAATCCATTTAATTCTTACAGCAACAATTTGCGGTAGATATTATTAGGATTCCCATTTAGAAATGGGAAAACCAAGGCACAAAGGTTTGTTAGTGGGTCTGTGGTGACACGGGTGGTAAGAGGCAGAAATGGAGTGGGAACCCGGGCAGTCTAGGTGAGAGCCCCGCTCTTAATCACTGTGCTGCAGTGCAGCAGGGCTGTGCCTTGAAGCTCCTTTATTATTTATAAAAAAAAATTTTTTTGTAGTTGATTTACAATGTTGTGTTAGTTTCAGGTGTACAGCAAAGTGTTTCAGTTTCAGGTGTACAGCAAAGTGATATATGTATAACTGAATAACTGAATATATATGCTTTTTCAGATTCTTTTCCCTTATTGGTTATTACAAAATATTGAGTATAGTTCTCTGTGCTATGCAGTAGGTCCTTGTTGGTTATCTATTTTATATAGAGTGGTGTGTATATGTTAATCCCAAATTCCTAATTTATCCTTCCTCCGCTTTTCCCTTTGGTAACCATAAGTTTGTTTTCTATGTCTGTGAGTCTATTTCTGTTTTGTATATCAGCTCGTTTGTATCATTTCTTTTTAGATTCCAATATAAACAATATCATATGATATTTATCTTTCTCTATCTGGCTTACTTCACTTAGTGTGATAATCCATGTTGCTACAAATGACATTATTTCATTCTTTTTTATGGCTGAATAATATTCCATTTTATATATATATATATATATATATATATATACCACATCTTCTTTATCCATTCATCTATGGATGGACACTTAGGTTGTTTGAAGCTCCTGTATTCCAGGAAAGGCTCCTTCATCATCAACCTCCTCACTTGTCCTTCCAAGGGAGTGCCCTGCATTGACCTGCCCTGGAAGGTTGGCAGGACACTCACCGTATCTGAATTGTCTAATTGTTAGCCAGGCGTTTTCTGAAAGGGCTAATTTCTAGTCTCAGAATAGTTTCCCCAGGCTTCTTGAGATAGAAGTGGGATCCCAAAGGCTGTAGAGTAGTTTGGGGTCCATCCCTGTCCCCTCACAATCCCTGTTCATAGGTTTGCCAGTCACACCAAGGCGGCCCTGCTGGCTTGGTTCTCAGGCTGTGATTCAATTGGAAACATAGATGTTTATTGACTTTAGTTCAGATCATTCCCAATGGCTACAAAATATAGCCCAAATATAAGCTGAGCCATCCTGATTAAACTTGGCCAAAACAAAACAAGAGCTCATGATTTCTGTAACTTTATGCATTGACTTCCTTCTATTTACATCCCCACACCACGGAGGAGCCAGCATAATGACCTGCTTCAACCAGCGGGTCTGTAACCTGGGTTTTCTCTTGCAAAATGCAAAGGAGCCCTGTCTGGGAGTGAGGGCAGATATGGGGAGGCCTCCCTCCCACATGGCCCACATTCTAGAGGACGATTGAGGTGATAGACAGCACTGGAGTTGTTCTGCAGAGCTGTTGAGGAACATTTAGAAGTGTGCAGAAAAGAGAAAAGAGAGGAAGAAGAAATGAATGGCCTTCCAGAAGGAATGCTCAGACTTACGGCTTGCAAACTTCAGGCCACCCAGACCCAATACCCCTTTCAACTATTCCTGACATGGCCTGTGACACACTACAGCCTGCAATGTAAGGCCCATCAGTGAAACTTCCCTACTTGATACATGCTTATTTTTTCTTATTAAAGTCATGTTATCAAGCTAAATTCAATGCTGTAAAGTTCCCCCTTTTGGAGGGATCTAGTTCTGAGTTTGGACACATGCATACAGTTATGTAACCACCACCATAGTCACGACCTAGAACATTTCTGCCACTTCTTTGTAATCCACCCTCTAACCCCAGTCCCTGAAAACTACTGATATGTTCTCTGTTCCTGTAATTTTGTCTTTTCCAGAATGTCATATGATGAAATCACACAGTATTCAGCCTGTTGAGTCTGACTTCTCTCACTTAGCAGAATGAATTTGTGTTTTATACATGTTATTGTGAAAATCAATAGTTCCTTTATTTTTATTGTTGAGTAGTTTTCAGTTGTGTGGCTATACCACAGCTTATCCATTCACAGGTTGATGGACATCAGGCTATTTCCAGTTTGAGGCATTTATGGAAAAAATCACTGTGACCATTAATGTATGGATTTTTGTGGAAGAATAAGTTTTTATTTCTCAGGTACACATCTAAGGTATTTTCTGGGTTATATGGTAGATATATGTTTAACTTGCTAAGAAATTGACAAATTATTTCCTAAAGTGGCTATACCATTTTCCAATCCCACCAGCAAGGTGTGAGAGCTTCAGTTCTCTGCATCTTCAACATTTGGTATCGTTTTTTTGTTTGGTTTGGTTTTGTGTGTTTGTCTTTAATTTTAGCTATTCTAATAGAGGTAGGCATGGCAGTATCTCACTGAGATTTCCATTTCCATTTCCCTAATGATTTATGATATTGAACACCTTTTACATGTGCTTCTTTTTTTATTATTTTTTTTTACATGTGCTTCTTTATATCTTATTTAATGATGTGTTTATTCAAATATTTTGCCCACTTTTTAAATTGGGTTATTTGTTTTCTTTTGAGAGTTCTTTATATAGCCTAGATATAGGTCTTTTATCAGATATATATTTTATAAATTCTTTCACAACAGATTTTTTAAATACAGTTTTCTTTCTCTCTCTGTTCTGACTACCATTCCCACCTCCCACCTTTAGCCTGGCTGGATTATAAACATAAACAACATATTCATCTCTTTTTTCTGGAAGAGAGAAACTGAGGCACAGATTCTTTAACAAACCTGTTGCTTCCACTGTGATGGACAGTTGGAGCCAGGTGTGAGATTTGATGACTAAGAAGGAAGTCTTAGAATGTTTTTGAAACCATCACTCAAAGAGTTGCCGTTTGGTTAAATGGGATCCAGCAGACTAGAGTCAGCTTACTTTAGGGAGAGAGAAACAGATATTTGTTAAATACCTATTATGTACCAGGGAATGATTTAGGTCGGGGGCCACTTAACCACGGCCAGTGAACCAAATCGGGTCCCATATCTGTTTTTTCTTTACAGCCTGTAAACTATGGATGTTTTTTACAAATGAACATTTGCCATCGATTTGATGACAAGGAAACCTAACTTTTAGCCCTCAAATGAGGGAAATGTAATCCCTTCTAAAAGAGGATTCCATTTTTCTGATTAGTAGACATGTATTATAAAAAACTATATTCAAAATTTCCTAAGAGAGTAGATAACAAGTGTTCTCACCACACATGCTCTATACAAGGCGATGGACATGTTAATTAGCTTGATTGTGGTAATCATTTCTCAGTGTGTACATATACCAAAACATTACTTTGTGTACCTTACATATATACAATTTTTATTTGTCAATTATACCTCAATAAAGTTGGAAAAACTGCACTCATTTTTTTATTATTTTAATTATATACTATTAATTATTATTATATTTAAAATTTTGTCAACAACAAATTTGAGGATATTCATTTTCTCTCTTCTTGTATGAGTACCAATATGTTAGGTGAAGCCTAGTGAAGCTGATAAGCTCATGGATATAGAGCCTGACACCATGGGTTCACCTCTCAGTAAACAGAGGCAACTTGGGTTTCTTATTTTATAAAGAAGCTATATTGGGATCCATTCTTAGATCTTCTATGAGTATTAAATGAGTTAATATTTGTAATATGATTAGTGCAGGTAATCTCTCTCTCTCTCTGTCTCTCTCTCTCTCTCTCACACACACACACACACACACACACAGAGAGACACACACACACGGTACTCAGGGCTGGGAAAGGTGTGAGGCAGACAGACACTCTCCTATACTGCTGGTTAGGTAAAATAATTTAGATATTTTTATCAAGAGCCTTAAACATATACTCTTAACCAGGAACTCCACTTTCAAGAAATTGAGACAGAAAAGCTGTGTGGAGCAGGGTTGTGGGTGAGATCTGTTGGACTTAAATAAGAGCTTAGTCTGATACACGGAAACATGCTCAGAGTTGCTTGGGAGCGGTGTCTGAAGCCCACGGGCAGTTGACAGTGTGTCAGAGGGTCCTTTATGGGCACAACTGGTTGTACCATGGCCTGAGATGGCAGTGATACAGTGTGAGACGTTGCAGAGCACGGGTGGTACCCACCCAGGCCAGCACAGTCTGCCCGCTTGCCCTGGGGGCAGCCTAGTGGAGTCAGAGCTAATCTGGGACTGGCTCAGACACCATTTGAGAGGCTTTGCAGCCTTCCCACTGGTAGGTCAGCTCCAGCCTTCCACTCACTGCAGTGGGTCTTGCTCTCTACTACATGAGAGATGATCTTAAAAGTAAAATTTCTGTATGAATATGGGGGATTACCATCCACAGGATTTCAGTCTTTTAATCTTCTTAGGTTAAATTCTCAGATGTCCTAGGGTGTCTTTAATTTTTTGTCAGAATTCAAGATAATTCATCTTTAATCACTTTAATTTAAACACATAAATAATTGGAAAGCTACATTTTTAAGGAGGACTGTTGAAATCAAGTAGGGAATCCGAAGTCGATATGTTAATATTCAGAGACACTAGGGAAATGGTTAGAATATTCATTTATTTAACAGGAAAAAGGACATTCATTTACTTAACAAAGAAGAGACACTTAAATCAACATAAAATACCTCACCCAGCCTCACAGAGTCTAGCTAGGTGAACTCTTATTCTTATCTTCCGGGGTGAGGGAAACGAGGCCAATCAACTTGCCTAAGGCTGGATGATAGAAGTGGCAGAGCCAGGATTTGAACCCAGGCCACCCCAGCACCAGCCAGTTTGCTTCCCTAATGTGGCAACCAGTCAGTGGGCGAAGCCTGGCATCTCGGTGTGCTGTTAGTCCTCAGCTGTGCAAATGTTCCAAATTACACATAAGGACATTGAATCTGTTCCGTGATCTATGGAGCCACTTGGGAAATGGAAGTAGAATTATGGAGATGAGTCATTCCATATCAGCCGGCAAACTGTAATGGAGTTTTATTACCATTTTATTATTTATGTATTTGTCAAAAAAAAAAAAAATCAATGGGAAGAATAACGCAGCACAGTCCTCTGATGGCTGTTTCCTCACTGGGATCTTCCTCTGTGTGTGTGTGCCCTACAGTGTGCTTGTGAGCATGTGTGTTTGTGCATTGGTCTCCCACTCTCTTACAGACACCCATACTCTCTGAGAGTGTGGGTTGGGCATAGTTTGTGTAGAATTATATTTTAGGAATCTAGAGGTTGTATTTGTGATGTGTGTATGTGTATGTGAGAGGGAGTGAATACATTGTGTGCATTATTGAGAACATGCCTACTGAAATAACTCTTCTGTAACCCCATGAGATGCTGAATTTCTTTATATTACCCTTTACTTTTTTTGTGTGTGGGATCTTAGTTCCCTGACCAGGGATCAGACCGGGCCCTCGGCAGTGAAAGTGCGGAGCCCTAACCACTGGACAGCCAGAGAATTCCCCTTTTACTTTCTTTTAACTGCCAAAGGAAATGCACAGTGATTTAGAACTCTCTTTAGTCCTTGGATTCCATTTGCCACAGCTGCCTAGTTTTGACCGTAACCAAGGACCTCCCTCGCACCCAAACACCCTGCCTCCAAGGTCCCTCTCCCTCCCCCATCTCAAGGCTGAGCAAGACAGGTGGTTTCCCCAGTGCTTGGTTGTTGAGGAAACTTACAAGTATCTCTCAGGGAAACACTCTGATTGAGGCATGAATCATGCACAGTCGGGGAGAACTCAAAGGCTCTCAGACACATGCAACTCAGACTCTTCTTCTGATATGATGGGTTCCTAAGTTTGAAAATATGAACTTTGACCTCACTCTTGCTCTTGTTTGAAAGAAGAAAGAATAGGATGTTTCTGGAGCTTAGATTGGCTCCCGTCTTCTCAACCCTTCTCTGGAGGTAGTAGGGTCTTTTCTGGGTTTCCATGGGTTAGCATCATGGAAATAAGCCTGGCCAAAACGGCAGAGGTCATCCCCAAAGAGGGGGCCTTTCATGAGGGACTTTGCGTCATACTCTACAAGGGCCATTGGGTTCCCACTTCACTGCTCTGTCTCTATTTTTGAGCTGGAGTTAGTAGAGGTGAATGTGTCCATTTTTATTGGGGGTGTATTACACGTAGATCAGAGGCTCAAGGTGGTGATGCCAAGGGGTATAAGACATGGTCGCTACCCTATGGAGTAAAAATTCTACCTGAGGAGGTAGCAGTTAAGCAAAGTCCAATAAAAATATAAGGTAATGAGTAGTTTTATTCTGGGACAGTACTTGCCCTCCAGAATGTGAGGTCTTATTAGTATCAATGTCTTTCTTGCTTATGCTATATCCTCAGTTGCTGCAATGCCTGGATTACAGTAGATACTAAGTAAATATTTATTCAAAGGAAAGAAATGAATGAACCTAGAAACCCCACACCTCAGACACACTGATCCCGTTAAAATTCAGCTAACGTATGTTGAGCACTTACTACAAGTTAAATATTATATTGGGAAGATTCCAAGTTCAGAGTTCCTTCTAGCACACTGCTTTGTTTTTCTTTCCATTTCACCCATTTATTTTGTCTTTATCTCTTCTGTGCTACTTTCCCCTCTCCCTGGAGACGGCCCTCTCTGGGTCCTGTGGGTTCTACACTCAATTTTCTGGACCATCCAGAGAGGTCACTGCCTCTTAGCCCCAGATTCTAAATAGACATATGCTAAGTCTGATGCTTCTTGACAGTAAGGGCAAAACAAATATGAGCAGAGCCTAGCTCTATTGCTTTCCTTTCACCAAAAATGCATTAATAAAGTTAATTAGCATTGACCTGAAAAAACATCTGCACAATAACCTTCTTGCATTAGGATCAAATGCAATGAAGCACAAGCAATAAGAACTCCATTACTGCTCCCCTCTTAGAGAATGTCACTGATCCTCTGGCTGAGAGGGAGGGGCCAGGCTCTCATCTATCCCAGGCTCCCCCTGCCTCCTCTAAGCCTCACTGTGGGACTCTGAGTTCCAGCTGGTGTGTCAAAATGCAGGCAGGTGTGAAGGTGAACTGGGCTGGGCCCCAGCTAGGAATACCTGTAGTTAATATAGTAAATATAAGACTCACAGAAGTCTAGAGCTAACACAGGCTTGGTTTGGGCTATAATCAGTACATACAAGGGCCAGAGCATGGGAGAGGAAGCAGGCCATCAGGGATGGTAGCCACTCCTCTGCTAATCAAGACTGGGAGTTGGCAGATGCTCAGGGAGTTGAGCAAGCAGGTGCCCAGGACCCTTGCCAGATATAGCAGAAACATGGCCCAGGGGAATATGGGTAATTCTAGACTGTATCCTCTGGCAGCATAAGGTGACTAATTCATTGTTTCCTCTCATCAGAGTTGGTTCAGAAATTGGGCAAGGATATATCTGTTGTTATTGACCCCATGTGCAAGTCAGTGACTCTCTCCCTTCCACACCGCATCACCCGACATTTCCAGTGACCTCGTTTTAGCATTGAATTTCTAACCTATGCCAGGCATTAAGGAGCTGGGATGTGTAGACACAAATATGAATAAGACACAATGTTTGCCTTCTAGTGGTCCTCAATCTAGTGGGATTGAATTAACAACCCATTGTATTTCTGTCCCTTTATTTTACTTCCCTCTACCCTTATTCTCCATGATACATGTTTGAGGGAGAGTCCCATGTTGGTATTGGGTCTTTCTTATCTCATCCTCTACCTGAATCTCTCCAACCCATTGCTCCTTTCCTGAGGGCAGGACTGGGCATTGGAATGGAGGTGCTGCTGGACCAAATCCCATTGATGCCCCCCTGTTATGTATACCACGTGAGGTGCCCAGGGCTCCTGGGGCCCTGCACTGGCCCACGGACTCAGAAAAGTGTGACAAGAGCTGATGTACTTGCCCTTTAGGAATATTCGAGGTGGTCACTCTTTTATAGAGGTCATCTCAAACTCTAGAGGAAGGTTTTCTGAGGTGGAAGTAGGTCACAGGGAGTGGAAAGGAACACATTCAGAGATAGTATCTTGTCTATGCAGCCCTTGGAAAAGACATGCATCGGCCCAAAAGTCAGGGAGATGCTTAGAAATGACAGGAAAGATTAACTGCCAAACTTTTAACTGCCAAAGGAGAAACACAATGCAAACCAGCCTGGATGAGGGGAGGGTGTGGGAACTTCCCAAGGACACAAGTAAACCCATAAAATGTTTAAAATGGAGATACTTTGCTTGTGCACTAATATTCATTTCCACCAACCTAATGCTCAATTCCATCAACCTGAAGTCTGAATACACACAAATGCATGTTTGGAAAGTTTCAACCAACAGTATGAGAAAGAGAGCTGCAAGATTGTCGGAAACCTATTGCCTCCTTGTCTGCTTGATTCCTAAACCCTGCCTCCATCCTCTGTCCAGGTCTGACCTGTCTCATTTGCAAATAGCTACCTAACTGCTTTCTTGGCCTCTCATTCCCCTCCTACCTGGCCAGAATTGTCTTCTCAAAACACAGGTGTGATATCTGTTTAAGAAGACCTTAAACGCTCCCCGATATACAAGGGCCCACAAAATCTACCTGTATCCTGCTCTCTGCCCTTGATCCACTGACACAAGACTGGCTGTTCCTTAGTCACTCCCTTCTCTGCCCCTCATGAGAATGAGCTGCTCTAGCAGCATGACGGTTCTCTGGTTAGCCTGAAAGAAAATTCCCATGGGCCTTGGAGTTATTCATTTGCATGCCTCTCTGCTTCTGCTTCTGGGCTACAGGCTCTTGGAATCTCTAGATACTAGTATTATGATAATAATATCAAATATTTACCAAGCAATTATTATTTAACTTTGCATGCAGAATCTCATTTTAATCCTTAAAGGTAGGCAATATGATTAGGTTTTTTTTTGTTGTTTGTTTGTTTAATAGAGAAGGATCCTGAAGTAGGGGCACACAACAGCAGGAGCAGAGTCCAGGCAGGTTGACTTTTGGGTCTAAGCTATTTCTGGTCTTTGGAACTGCTGATGTTCATAGGAGGTCTCCAGGAGCATAGCAGGCCCATCTGTGTTTGCAGACTGAAACGTTAAGTGAATGAGAGAATAAGAGGAGGGTAAGGGAGTAAACCATTCTGGAAAAGTAAGCCTATGGATTGCGCTGGGAACAAAGCTTCAGGAAGCACGCTCACGCTGTCTTCCTGTTGACCAGCTGGTCAATCTTGGAGGAGGAAACATCTAGCAGGGTAGCCCCAGAGGTGCTGGAGAGACCTCTGTCCCCCACAAAATACCTCTCTCAGCTGCTTGATGATGCCTGAAATTGTACCATTACAGCCTAATTCCTTTAGCTTAGGCTGCAATTCCCCTGATAACATGCAAATACTCCTGGGAGAGGCAAGTTATTAAACTTTATTAATCTTTTATATCCCATGGTGGCTTTATTGATCAGACCCTTCTCTTTAGAAATAGCTGGGATAAGGGAGAAAGATGGAGACCATATAAATGTCCCAGGCTGCAGGGAAGAGGGTCACTTGGAAGGCAAGGGTTGGGGGGAGCAGGAATTGAAGGAAGAATAATGAGAGCTGGAGAACCTAGACACAAACTTTTTCCACGGTGTTCTATTGTGCAGGGCCATAAAGGGCTAGTAGCATGTGGTTTTGAATTGTCCTGGGTGAGGAAAGGCTCACAGGCTCCAGCATCAAAAGGACCAAGTTACTGGGTCAAGATGGCCTTCTAACTCATCATAGCAGCCTTCATATCCTCTGTCTTATCTGAGAGAACAGCATTGCTGGCAGCAGCAAAACCACTGCCAACAGTTTTTGCAAGTGCCCTGTGGACACCCTGATGAGTTCCTGTGCGGTGTTCCTGGAAACCCCTCCCACTCATTCAGCCCAATGGGAGAGCCCTGAGCTGCTCCACTGCCTGTGTGATGCTGTTCATTTGTTGCATTTCTCTGGCCCCTTTGGCCCGGAGGTGATACCTTGGATTCATTCTCTACCCTGTACAGACACTTCTCTGAAATCCTTCCTAGCCTTCTACCACTGCCTGGACTGCAGTCAGAAACAGATTATGAGAGAGAGAGATCCTTTCTTAAGGACTCGTCAGGGTTTTGAGAACAATTTTATTTTATGTGTTTTCAAAATACTTTGTCCTGCCTTCAGAATTATGAGAGGTCCTTTATTACTTCAATAAAATATTTAAAACAAAAATAAGAAAGGAAGCCTGAAGTTCTCGGCCTCCATTTCTTTGGATCCAGCCCACACAGACATTCTCCCTAACCTTCACCCACCTCTTTGCCTCGGAGATCCTGGCAGCTGTGGTCTGCCACGCAATTCCAATGTTCAAGACTTAGGCAAAAAAAAAAAAAAAAAAAAAAATAAAAAAAAAAAGAAAAAAAAAAAAAAAAAAAAAAAATGTACTTGGGACAGTATTTCTATTCAATATATAGTGTTTATCCACCTGATGGAAAATCAGCTTGGATTCCACCACATGGAGTACGTTTTTTGTTATTCAATGGTTCATTGCAGTTCAATGATTCAGAGATTCATGTACCTTACTTTTGAAATTGAAATAGCACACAATAGCATTTTTTGCAGTATGTGGGCCTCTCACTGTTGTGGCCTCTCCCATTGCAGAGCACAGACTCCGGACACACAGACACAACGGCCATGGCTCATGGGCCTAGCCGCTCCATGGCATGTGGGATCTTCCCGGACCGGGGCATGAACCCATGTACCCTGTATTGGCAGGTGGACTCTCAACCACTGCCCCACCAGGGAAGCCCCACACAATAGCATTTTAAATGGAAATGAATATGGTTTTTATACTTAGTAGTTGCAACGAGAGACAAACATTGCAATGAGGGTTGGATGGTATCTTAGAACTTGACGGGGGGACAGGAGACCTGGATTCTGAATGAGCTCTGCCCCTAATAAGCTCTGCAGCCTCAGGCTTCAGGAATTCTTTCTGTTATTCATTCAACAATTATTTATTGTGTGTGCTATGTTATTTGACATCATGCCAATCTAAAAAGGGAGGTGATGCATTAAGTGGCTTCTTCCCTGTGTAAGATTCTGTGGAATAGCTGATTTTAATAAGCATTGAAAATCTTGTATGTTCTCTAAGACTAAGAATGATGGACAAGAATTTCCCTCTCACTTCTCAAAAATCTAACGAATTTTCCAAGTGTGAAGGTCATGAGAACCTCAAGCAAGGTGGCAGGTGGTAAATCTTGCCCTCCTCATTTTGCAGCGTGGGAGTGCCAAAGAGTCTGGGTTCTTTATAATTCACGTGATAGAGTCAAATAAATTTTACTTCTTTCCCAGTGGATTTTATTTTCTTGCTCTGAAGGCAAATGGTTCTGTCACAGGGATTGTTTCTCAGGAAGAAAGACCCTGGTGGCACTCTTCCAAGTCCATTTTTATAGACCCTTTCTTTTCCTCCTTCACTGCTTCTTCCTTGGAAAGGTTTGGAATTCTTATTCTGGCAGACACTGCCCTAGGCTTTAAGCCTAAAACCTCTGTCCTTGAGAAACTCTCAGTGTAAGAGGGGGTGTTGGAGAATAATAAATGATAGTCGGATAGAGTGGGAAGAGGAACACCTCAAAACCTGAAAGGATCCAAGAAGTCTTCTTCTTAGAAACAGCACTTGAATTTAACCCTGAAAAGTAAATGAGTTATATAGGCAGATAAAGTGTAAATGTTGCTCTAGGCTGATGGAATAGCACAATCAAAGGCCCTGAGGTGGGAGCATATAGAGAGAGGCAGGTTGGAAGGAGACCAGGTACATTGGATGGAGCATCACACAACGAGGCTGGGGGCCCTGGCTAGGACAACCTCCAGGCAGCTTGAAGGTGCCACTGAGACTCAAAAGCAGGGATGTGGCATGATCCTCCCTCCATTCTCCCTAAATATTCTGTTGTCACCAAGCAGCCCCCCATATATTAGATCTAACTCTCATTTACCCCTGCCCCCCATCAAATCTACACCCTTTGTCTCATTCCTTTATGGAAATTCTATCCTGCTTCTTTTGTTGCCTTTCAAGAGGAGAACTCACTAATCCAACCTGATAATAGTTTAATGAATAACCTTTCCCTTTAGCAGGATAAACATAAAATCAGAAGGAACAAAACTGAATAGTGGACTTTCAGACATGGAGATCATTTAGAGAAGGAGATTTTCTTTAGGAAGGGGCTCCTCCCCATTGGCCTTTGAGCATGTAGGCCAGCAGTGGTGGTCACGATCCCACCAGCCTGCTTCCTGCAGGACTCCTATAAACAAAAGGCCTGCTCCGATTCAGTGTGACAAGGGCTGATGAGCCTGAAATGCCATCAAAGTGAGTTTCCAGTCCTTCTGCATTTCTCCTCCATCAGACTACCTGGCTCTCTCTCACCATCACTCAGCTACTTTGTCTCTCTTTATGAAAAGCTCCCATGGCTCACAGCAGCTGTTAGCAGAAAGAAAGGCAAATGGCATGGCTTCAGGAAATAAGTCTGCCATCCAAATGCCAGAGCATTTTTAAAATAGAGTAACAGAAATCTCTGGGGTTGATGTTTGTGTTGAACTCTGAGGGGATTTAGAGAAAAAGGATGTGTTTCAGCTTTTCTGAGAAATGAGTAGAGTGCCTTGGGAAAATAGTCCAATACAAGAAACAAGACAAACACCTACAACAGAGTAGATGATTCAAGGGTGAACTTTGCATGGATCCAACTCTAAGTGTCGTAGGTGTTGAGAGGGGCAAAGAGGCGGTGCTGGTGTAGGTTGCCCTGGAGGAAATGTGCCTTAAGCTGGATTGAAACTGTGAGATCTTTCTTTAATCATGTTTGGGTGCATTTCTATACATGCTGGGCTGGACCTGCTTCCTGCTCTCACTGGGCTGGATGGAGCCTTAGCTGCTGCAGAGATTAGTGGTGATGCTGACAGGATGCAGGCTTTGGAGTCAGATAGACCTGGCTCCCTGTGACTTCAGGCAAAGTACATGATCCTATAACGTCAGTCTCTTCTTCCAGAAAAGGAGAATGACAAACCGTTTACCTTATTTACCCCATGTAAAGATGTAAAAGAGGTAAATATATTTAAAAATAACAATGAAGTTGCTGGAACCTCTTACTAAGATGTTAGATTCTATCCCTGTGGCTCCAGTCCACCTATTAGAATGACCCAAGCCTGGGTAGTTTTGCAGAGACCTGAGTTGTGGGAATCCACCTACCAAGGCTGTCTCTGCCAGAGCCCACAGGCTCCTCTGGGACCCTCTGCTGCTGCTGCTAGCATAAATCTCATTCTCTACCCCGCCCCTCAGACACTACGGAAACGACGACTTCAATTTCCAAATGACGAATAGAGCTATAGCTGTGTTCTCCATTCCCATTTTAGGAGGCTAAACTTTCAGCTGTACAACCCGCATATGTCCAGGCTTTCAAAAACTCCATCCCTCTGAACACTGAGAGTATCCATTTCCACCATCTCCACTGCATGTAATGAAGCTAACTTATTGAAAAGTTGCTTGCCAAGTACAAGTGTATTATCTCTGTTATTCATCACCACAAATCCTCTGAGGCAAGGGTCATTAACCCCACTTTGATAGATGAAAAATTGATACTGTAAAAGATTAAGTGACTTCTCCAAGTTCACATGGAAACTAGAAGAGCTGGGGGACTCACTCTGACCTGAAATGGTACAACTATTATTGATCCGATGATATGTTTGACTTGGAGTTCCAGAAATATACTCACGCACATCAAATCTTCATGGAAGAAAGTGGGCTATTCTAAGCACACACAGAGATAAGCAAATGGATAACTCTTTTATACTCACTGTACATATATAATCCCTTGCATATGTATCATTCCACCTGGTCACTTGCTGTGTGCCCATCCACAGATGTCTGTTAGGGAAAATGCTCCATTAAAAAGATGGGAAATATCCTCCAAACACTGAGCTTTGCTCAATGCTTTCGGGTAGGAGTTAGTGGGAGAAGAGATTCTGACCACTTGAGATTGTGCAAAACTGCAATTCCCTTGAAATTGGTTGTTGCAGCAGTTCTTACAGACTCGTGGCTGCCCTTTGGCTCTGCCTCAGGCTGCCCACTTAAGAAGTCACTTTATCATGCCTACTTGTGATTGTGTTTGCCCAAGCACTGCACTCAAAGGTCCCTTTAAATTAAAAGCTTTTAAAAAGACCTCTCTGAACAACAGAACATTGGGGAGGAGGGCTGGGCAGCCTTGCAGGAGGTTTCAGGCCTCTAGGTTAAAACTAGGCTACTAGTTTTACTTTTTTAGCTGGAGATGTGGGTCACAGCCAGTGACTGGGATGAACCCAGCTAATCTGACACAGAAGGTCAACATCTAGTGTTTCTCGTGATTTTCACAGCATTATATGCACAGCACAGGCAGATGAGTTCTCTGAGATAGGATGGTGGGGATGTTAACCCTTTGGCTGCTTTAGGACTGACTTCATTTTCAGACTCAGCTTTGGCATGGTTCCCTGTAATTAATCTCTAGACTTAGGACATATGCTCTTGGTACTTTATCTCAAAGAGATGAAAAAGGTTGGTATTCTTCCACAATTTCTATGAATGAGGAATGCAGGATGAGACAGAATGGCAGAGTCTTAACAATGTCTGGGGAGTCAGAAGAGGAACTGTGATAGATTAGATTTTTGGCCCCAATTCTTCACCCTTCCTGGCAACCACACTCTTGCCTCATCATGGAAATGGCATACTTCCTTACCCCTTGACTTAGGGCTCAATCATAGGACTTGCTTTGGACAAAAGTGTTAGGTGACATGAGCAGGGTCTTGAAATGTACTTGAGCAGTAGGACTTGCCTTCTGCCACCTCCTTAAGAAAAGCACGCCCTAGCTAGCCCACTAGTTGCAGGTAAAGGGTGAGAGACACATGGATTAGAGCCACCCAGGCCCACCTAGTGAATGGGAGCTGACCAGTGAGCCTGCAAATCCATGAGTGAGGGATAATCACTTATTGTTATTTGCCACTGATATTTTGTGATTGGTTGTTATGGCATCATTGCAGCCATGATGAACGAATATAAGTACTTATTTGTGTCACCGTAAAATTCAACCTCCTCAGGTCCCTCCCTCACTCACAAAGGATTTATAAGATTTGCAACCTGTCAGCACAATGCTAGGCCCTGTGGAGACACAGGATAAGCAGAAGATATGACCCCTGCCCTCAGAGATACCACTGTCTACACGGGGGTAATAAAACAAACACCACAACTCAGCATGGCATTGCATTGTAGCTAAATCATAGTCATTATAATGGGAAGGACCAAGCCAGCTGCCAACTGATCTTGTCAGGGATTTAGACCTCTATGCCCAACTTTTTGTGTCTTGCAAGAATATATATGCTGACCCTGAAAAGGTGTATTAAATAATAATATAACTAGATATTTGCCATAGATTGTCACACCCCCATACATATATGTGTATACCATGTAGAATGATCACAAGGAGGGAAAGTCTTGTTTATTGTTAGCCACAATTTTTTATTGCAGGTCTTACATACATGTTAAAAATGAGATATCTGAAACAAAGAGATGTTAAACATGGACATAGTCATGCTATGATTGAAGGAGCTGGGATTGGTGTGACTCTGGAGGCCATGTTTCCTTTCTGTCCACTATCTTGCCACCCCTCCTCTGTCCAGAGGCCATGTGGCATGGCTACATTGGCTCAGCTTTGGAGAGATGGGTCTGGTGTTCCTTCCATCTCTGTTGCTTCCTAGCTGAGTGACTTAGGGTGTGTTGCCTCATCTCTCTTATGTTCCATTTTCATATCTTTAAAATGGGGATAATTACCACCACTGAGAAGTATCATAAGGATTAGAGATAATTTGTCTTCTATGGGCTGAACTGTGTCCTCTCCAAATTTTTATGTTAAAGTCCTAACCCCTCTCCCTCCCAGTATCTCAGAATGTAACTTTTGAGAGATAGATCCTTTAAAGAGTTGATTCAGTTAAAATGAGGTCAGTAGAGTGGGCCCTAGTCCAAACAACTCATGTCCTTATAGGAACAGGAAATCTGGACACAGACACACAGAAAGAAGACATGTGAGGACACAGGGAGAAGTCAGCCATCTACAGCCAAGGAGAGAGGCCTCAGGAGAAACCAACCCTGCTGACACCTTTACCTCAGACTTCCAGTCTCCAGAATTGTAAGAAAATAAATTTCTGTTGCTGAAGTTACCCAGTCTGTACTACTTTGTTGTGGCAGCTCTAGAGAACTAATACAATGTCTGAGAGTCAGAGACCAGATGGCAGAGTAGAAGGACCTTGAACTCACCTCTTCCCATGAGAACTCCAAGATCACAACTAACTGCGGAACAACCATCGATCAAAAAGACTTGAATCTGTGGAAAAAAAGATATTCTACATCCAAAGACATAAAGAAACAATCCAACAAGATAGTAGGAGGAGCCCACTCTCTATATAATACAATGTCTGAAACTCTCGCATAGAAACAATATCCAGTCAAGGGTGATCTCTTCAAATTCGGCAAATTTACCTCCTCTCCTCCTGCTTCTCTTTATTATCTTTTTCTCTTCCTCCTTCCCTCCTGTCCCTCCCCTCTCCCTTTTTTTTTTCTATTTCTCCTTCTCCTTATTTCTTTGCTTCACCCAAAATACATAGACCTCCAGCCTCTCAGCTTGAAGAAAGAGGCCGGGTGGTAGGGAAGCAATCCAAGCAGCATTCACGTTCATACAAAAGGGAAAAGAAAGACTCTGGCACTTTCCTGTACTGGTCAGAGTCACAGAAGTGTAACAATCAGGTGAGATACCCAGATGCTCATGGGACAGAGTCTGCTTTTAAGATTATGGAGTCTACTAAATTGGGTATCATGAAAACAGGGGCTCTAGAGATTGTAATAGCTCATAATTATCTTTTACTTAACTAGAAAAACAAGGAGCTGATAAGGAGGGAGGTGCCTTGTCCTACTTCATCACACAATTTTAGGGCTGGATTTCTGTTCTGGAAAAGCCTTTTGGCTATGGTCCCCATGATCTAAATCTATACATTCAAAGATAGGGAGGACCAGCAGGTGGTCCAGGATGCCAGTGGGAGAGTTGCCCAGCCATCCTTTAGCTCTTCCCAGGAGTTGTTAGAACAGTCTTTGGCAATCGACTTCCCTTCCAGAAAAGAAACTTTCTTCATCCAGAAAAATGAGTGTAATCAGACTGGCTGGCAAAACCTTTTTGAGATTTCTTGGATGAGAGGCTCTGTGTAAACCCAGGGCCCAGTTGTTTTCATACCTGGTTGGTGGGCCAGGGGAGAAGGGAAATGGGAAAGCAAAGCTAGACTGCTTCTCTGGCAGCTAGTCCCCAAGCCTCTCCATCACAGCCTGACACTGCAAAACAGCTCACAAACAGAGCAGTCACGGAAATCAGTGGGAAAATGGAGGACCAGGCAGGCAGGCTGCAGAGAGAGAATGCAGGAAATAAGCAGGAGGTTGGAAGGTCAGAGGGGAGAGCGTTCACACCGAGTGGCACAGATTCAGCAGACTGGCCGTCTGCTCCTCTGCTGCTCTGTTTCTTTGCCTTCGAGATGAGCAATTGAACCCACTTGTCATTTCTGGGACTTGGACTACAGATTTTCCAGAACTCCCCATTAACAAATACAGGTGAAGTCCAGGTCAGAAGTCAGGAGAAGGGATAAGAAGATGAGGGCCGAGAGAGTACAAATGGAGGTGAGGATGCAGGAGGAGATGAGGACAGGAAAGGAGGGAGGAAGGGGAAGGGGAAAGAAAGGCGAGGAAGGGGTTTCCCTGGTCCCAGAGTCAGAACCTGACCTGCCATCAGCAAAGGGCAGCTTCCTAATGAGGCTTTGTCACTTTCCAGATGACTTTAAGCAGGAAGGGATAGCAGCCTTCCACATATGCAGGCGCTCTCACCTCCAACAGGAGGATGAAAATTACTTTGAAAAGCATACCTGACCTTTCTAGGTAATATGCAGCCCAGGGTCTTGTTAAGAGAACAAGCAAATATAGTGGCTGGGAACTTGGTTATCCCTCTGCATGGGGTGGCAAGAAGTCTAGTTCCTGATCCTTTATTTTTTTTCTCTAACAAAAGAAGAGGAGCTTTGAAATGGGAAGAATCGCATTGTCCTTGAAAGCTACCTGGCCTGACATGAAAGACCCTTTTCTGTCTCTCGTTCCTCAAGGCGGGACTCTAAATAACACTGCAGGCTTGCACAGACTGCTGTCAGGAGGAGGCTGCCTGTGTCAGCTGCTTAATATGCAGACTGAAGGGGTCATAAAGTCAAGTGCTTGTGACATTTAATGTGGATGATAAAGGAGGGAAAACACTCTGAACAGAAGGCAGGTCTCGCTGTTTCATTATGTGTGAATGGCAGGGGCTCCTCCTGGCGCTGCAGCTGGAAGCATCCGCCATGTGAGCGCAGGTGTGTGTATATCAGGGGGCACATGCGTGGGCATCCATGGGTGCACACCTGAGCATGAACACACACACATGCTACACATGTGGCATCATATGTGATGGCCAACAGGAGAATCGTAACTATTGGAAATACACATATGTATATATGTCTTTGTATTATATTGTATCCACAAATGTAAAATGCCTTTATGGAAATACATCATCTATAAAATGTGATTCACGGGACTACATCAACTCAGGGACTTCCTTCTCCTGGGGAAAATTACCTTCTCAGGACAAAGAAGAGGAGCTGAGAAGACTCATAGAATTACCCATTCACTTCACTGCTCCAGAGTCCGTACAGGAAGAGTCAGCTTTAACCATTGGCAACCCCCAACCTCTAATTCCTGTTCTTCCTCTGATGGTGATCATTCCAACCAAAATGCTATGGTGGCTTCTAGCTAGTGGCTTCTGGCTCTGGTGCATGCCTGAGCACAGCTGGTCCCTATCACAGATGGCAGTTTTGCTCTCACTTGGGAGGGAAACCAGTCTCCCCATGGCTACTATTTGCCTTCTCATCAGAGAGGTTGGCTCTCTATTCTCTAACAGATCCTTCTTCTCTTGAGAAATCTGGAACGTGCTGCCCTGGATAGGGACAGAGGACTCCACAGTGAGACACAGAACAACATCCATTGTCTGTGGCCTAAGAAAAGCACAGGTATACTGGCCTTGATGTCAGTCACCTGTTCTTTTGAATTATGTTCTGATAAAGGTGCGATTCCAGGGACCTAGTTTCCATCCACCAGCTACAAATCCTCACTACTCCTTCAAGGTCCCAAGCAATCATTAACACATGTCATTTGCAGTGGCTTGTGCTTACATGCCAGTGTCCCCTCAGTGAGTGTGCAGGATATCTCAGATTCTCTGTACCATACCCCTTCTAGGGGTTTCTAGAAGAAAAAAGCCACTTTAGTAATTAAAATATACCTGATGACCTCCAAGGCAAATACTGGAAGAATAATCCATTTGGAAGGAGGAAAGTTTTGACAGCTGAATTTCACCTACTTAGAGTGTCTCATTGGTTATGATGTGATCTCAGCGGGGGGGAGGTGGGGGGATAGGGTTAGGCCTTCCCTTTGATTATGCATCACATGCTTGGACAAAACATGACCCAACCCATAATACTTTATAGCACAATTGCAACAATGCTGAAACATTTATACAAGACTTAGCCAAAGGGGATAGGAAGAAAGAAGGGAAATGAACGCAGAAAGCAATAGGGATTCAGACTGTCTGGTTTATTAAGGCTGGCCCAATGCCCTGAAGTCATTCTGTCTCATTCCACAGGAACCATAGGAAGAAAAAAATGGTGCCACAAGAAATTCTGATCTTTAAATCTGCTGCTTTTCTTTCTCTTACTTCTATGCTAAATGAGGACACCTGGAGAGTATAAACCTCTTGGTTTTGAGGAATATTTCCTCACATCCTGCCTACACATATAATGTAAGGTCAGAAGGAATTTCAGGGCTCATGCAGTCGATTAATTTGCACACCAGGATCCGCATTAGAATTACCTAAGCAGCTTGTTATAAAGGCAGAATCTTGGGCCACAGCCCCAGACATTTTGATTCCATGTGTCCTGAGAGGACACTGGGAATGTGTATTTTTAACAAGCCCCTTAGGTGATGTATCTTCTTGACATTTCAAAGATTAGGAAACTAAGGTTGTAGATGGGACTTATTCAAGGTTACATGGACGTTTTTGTTAATGTTTCTCCTCCTTGGAAAACCTTGTGCCCTAATCAGCAGACCTCAGCAGAACCCATGGGAGAAACAAGAGGTCTCAGATTCTGTCATCGAACCCAAGTCTGCATGCCTGATGCAGAGTGAGTCCAAACAAACAGAAACATCAGAGTTTGGAGCAGAGAAAGGTTTATTGCAGGGAACCAACCAAGGAGGATGGCAACTCATGCTCCAAAGACCTGAACTCCTCAATGGCTTTCAGGGAAGGGTTTTTAAAGGCAACATTTAGGGTGAGGGCTTTCTTCTGATTGGTTGGTGATGAGGTAACAGGGTAGTATTTCAGGAATCTTCATCAACTACCTTCTGATCCAACCAGTCTGGGATCTATGTGCTTGTGCTCAGCATAAAGTCAACATCCTTCACTTGGGTGGGGGCCTTAGTTCCTGCAGAACAACTCAAAGATATGTATCAGATAGTTATGTATATCCCTTGAGGAGGAGCTAGGACTCTGTTTTATCACAGCACTTTGTTTCTTGGACACTTTTACTTTGTTTCTGCATCCCCTCACTTCCCTAATTAGTAACTGCTTGAAGCTGCTCTTTGGAACTCAAAGAAAGCTTAGGAGACTAAAGAACATTTTTGTACAAACAAGAAATGGGGACATGGAGAGACTTTTGTACCTGGGAGGGCCCAGCAGGGTCCTGCTCGATTTCAATCCCCCCTTTTCTTTGATACTCCTCAATCATGAGGCGAACAGATGCAGGACAAGAAAGGGAATAAAGTTTTGGATGGAGAGGTTAAATGATAATGGAGAGGT
Organism: Neophocaena asiaeorientalis asiaeorientalis; assembly: GCF_003031525.2. Classification (NCBI taxonomy): domain Eukaryota; kingdom Metazoa; phylum Chordata; class Mammalia; order Artiodactyla; family Phocoenidae; genus Neophocaena; species Neophocaena asiaeorientalis. The sequence goes on from NW_020174926.1 coordinate 754,696, forward strand.
TAAATGATTAACTCAGCAGAGGACTTTGGTTCTAGGGGAAGTTGGTTTCACTTCCAAAGGAAAATTTCTCTGTTTGGCTTTCTACTAAAGAGCTCATCTCCAGGGTCAGAAATGAAAAAGGGTCCCTGATGAAAGAGAGAACCTGCTAGTTCACCCATTTAGAAGGGGTGTGCCCACACTCCCTCAACCTTTATCATTCAGACCCAGAGAAATCCCAACTCTGTGAAGTATTTCAGTAAGTCCCCACCTACTGCCAAGGGTCTTGGAACCCAGACTTTCTAGGAGTTGGTAGAATGGACAGAACTCAGGAAGAGTATTAAAGAACCTGAGTTCTGAGTCCAGAACTAGGTAGGTGACTTGAGGCAGATCATTTCCCCTTTCCAAGCCCCAACTTTCTCTCAGAAATTTTAAGATCCCTTTTCCAAGTTGGGAACCCTATTGGCATAGCAGTGTACACAACTCTGAGTAATGTGCTAACACTGAAACAAGTGTATGTTAGCGGCTTCACACAAGAGAGGGAGGGAGAAGGGAAAACTCAGTCCCATTGTTGGCCATTAATAGGGCTGTGGTTTAATATAAGCAGACACCCACAGTTTCTAGACACTGTCTATTCACAAGGATATGGAGCAGGGAAGGGGTGTCTAGAAACTCTCTCTATATTGGCAAAAGCCATCTCAGCTCTCTCCTCTGCTGCACACATCTCCTCTCTCCCAAGCCTCAGCTAAGCCCAGATATCACTGGGAATGAACCTTGAAACATAGGTGGTACAAGTGCAAAGAAGTGGTTTGACCATGGGGGCAGAGACCATGAGTGCTGCTATGAAAGTCTGTGGGTGGACCTTTAGATTCAGAAACACACTGGCTGTGGTCTCATCTTAGAACCATAGCATATGAAGTCTGGTGGTGACTCAGAAGTCATTTAGTGATCCCACCTTCCCATTTACAGAGGACGAATCTGAGGCTCAGAAAGGTACGTTCTTACTCAGTGCCACGTCACTAAAACTCATCTTCTCTTCTTCCTAAATCTATTCCAATTCTCTCTTTCTAGCCCACTCCATCTCTCTCCTCTGTGAACTCATGTGAACTCACTCTATAACACATGTGCCACTATGGCATCCATTACATGTTGCCTTTTTGTTCCTTTACATCTTGTCCCTATGACTAGGCTCTCAACAAGGCAGGGACTGTGCCTTTCGTGTGTCCTCCACGTATGAGACTATACACAGAATAGGTTCTCAGTGAAGATACATTAGCTTGAAGAAGGCAGTAATAACCATCACTTAGAAAAGAAGGGAAAATGCTACAGAAAGTATACAGAGCACTAGGAGATGTATGCATCTTTATTAATCTCCTTAAATGAACTCAGCATATTCCTCCCTTACCACCCCTACCCCTGTTCAGCCACCTTGGATATCACCCTCTCCCCTCATTCTAGTGAACAGACCATTAATCAACCCTTACTTACCTTTCCATCACTCAGTCCATCTTGACCCTGAGTCTTGCCTTCTGTTCTTCACCACCTTTGGAGTGCTTCCCTCCTACAGAATAGGATTCTTGGAGTTTGTCCATTCTGTTATCCCCATCCTGCATCCTCAGCTGATGCTCATGCTTGGTCTGGCCCTTTCTGCATCTTTGCACGCTATTTCAATCATACCCAACTTTCCCTTGGTCTTTTCATCCTCAAGCATAGTCTCTTAGACAAGATGGAACATAAAGATTGAATTAAAGAATTCTAGGCACAAGTGAGTCCTGGACATAAGAACAGGGGGGCAAGAAGTATTCACTTCCGAAGTGAAGTGAATATGTATGTTGAGAACCCCATAAAACGATGACCTCTCCAAACTCTAAGTACTATTTTTATCTCCTTGGTGTCTTTATACACAAAGACTATAATTCTTCACTTTGCCTTGGCATTTGTTAAAAGGTTCTATTTGTTTCTCCCTTTTCTCTCTCCTCATCCCCCTTCACATGCACTCACCATCCTCTCACACACACACACACTCCCCAACACTTTTTCTCTTGAGAACACAAATCATGGGTACAGGTGATGATTCATGGGGTAGGGGGGAGGATAGAAGTTATTTTTTCCTAAAGATTCTGGCTATATTTCTCTTGACTCACTCATATCTGGTACGAAGACAGACCCAGAGCTGTGTTTACCAGATGATTTTGTTTCATTCCTCACTCTCTAGTTCTTTATCCCTGCTGAATCTTACCTATAGCTCAGCATAAAAAAAATAAGGTCTCTTTTCTTTTGAAACAACCTCCTCCCCCCACTCCTACCACCACCCAGACAGCTCAAAAGGAGACTGTGAAAGTTGGTTCTGGCTCAATGCTCCTTTGAACAGCAGTATTCACTGCATAGCTTATATACATAAGTAGTCAAAGGCAAAGGCCAGTGGACATCGAGAGATGTATCTAGGCAACCACGGTGCTAAGCAACAGATTGGAACTCAAAGTGTCCTGGTCCACCCCAGTCAGAGCAGGCTGCCCAAAACTTGACCTTGACTGAAAGGAGAGCCTTTGTTTGGGTGGACGAGAGGCTAGAGGTGGAGAGGAGAAGAAAGGAGAGAAGATGGGGACAGGAGAAGGGGTAGAAGAAGGGAAAAAAGGAGTAGAAAGGAGAAGAAAATGGTGAAGGACAAGAATGCGTAGAAGATGGTTGGGTTCAAACAACACTGAATACCATTTCTGACTGTCATTAAGGCTAATATTTAAAGAATGGCCTGTAGTTTTCTGAGAGTAAATGGCCACAGTTAAGATTTTTAAAACTGTTTTGCACATGCTATGTGGTGGGTGAATGTGTCTCCTAGGCTGTCAGAATATTCCCTATCAAGAGCCTTTATGACCTGGATCATCCATGGTCCAGAAATCAGTATCACCTCACTTCCTGGCTTCCTCCTATAGAACTAAAATGCAGGCATGTACTGGGAGATTCATTTCTGACTTGAGATGCCAGGCACAGAAATGTGGATGGAACTGTGGGAAAAAAAAAAAATGGAAGAGAGGGGAGGAGAGGGTTGAAGAGGGAGGTGAGATTAACAAGTTCAACCCGATAATAGGGCAGGATCAAGGGCAGCCTTTGGGCCAGTATGAACTCCCTCCTTGCTTTCTACTATTCTGCAAGTGTTCTTAGGAAAGAGGCCAAGAACTGTCCGTAAATTCCCTCTATATGGTGAGACATAGTAGTGCTCAAATGATCCAGCCAAGCCTGTCTTGGGTCACACAGATCAGGGAAAACATCTTGACAGCCATGCTATAATTAGACTGAGAATGCTTCCCAGGGGATAGAATAGCTTGAGGTATTAGGATGCCAGGGAGCACCTGGTATTTAAACCTTCATCCCAGTGTCTCTTCTGCTCTCAACCCACCCCACCCACTTCTCCACATGCTTTTCTCATGCACCATCTGTTCTGAACAAGCCTCTCCCACTCTCTCCGCCTCCTTCCATTGGCTGAGAGCTGTTGCAGCGTGGCCCAGACCACACGAGCCACTTGGTGAAGCCTCCTCACACACACTAGCAGGACGATTAGATGCCATTTTAACAAGGCTCTGGAATGGGATCATTAAGAGCTGCCATTCCCTTTCTCTAAACCAATTTGTCTGTATCAGTTGTTGCAGGCTGTCAGAATCTCGCAGACTCACGGAGAGGTGTCTGAACCCTGGAAATGCTTGGCATATGGCGAGCATAACATGTGCTTATGAGCTGTGTCTCATCCCTGATGGAGATCTATCATCACCAGCCAAGCCTCCAAACTGAGCAATTTAAGAATTCCAGGCTTTTGTGGTTTGCCTCCTCCCCAGGGTGATTCCCAGGCCTAGTTTGCCTGAAAAGTACCAGGTGTGTTTGGTCTGGGGTTGATGAGATGTCTCTTTTTGTTTGGCTTTTGAAAGCCAGACAGGAAGAACATTGGAAACATCAAGCCCATTGTAGTGCCAGATGAAGGTATTCTGAAACAGCTAAATGTGTGTGTTTGTGTCTATGTGTGTATGTGTGAAAGAAACTATTGAAAGATAGGTTTCCAGGGATTTTGCATCACACACACACACACACACACACAGGCATACACACACAAATATACTGGCAAGGGAACAGAATATTTTGGAAAAAAAAAAAAGCTATGTTATCCAAAACTCATGCAAACAACCAGACAAAATATTTTTCTTTTATAGAACCCTTATGATTTAGTATAATGGGCATGTGTTTTTAGCCACACAATAACTGAACTCCCTTAATACATTGGAGGAATTCCCCATCTTCTGAGTCAGAAACTGACTGCTATTATATAATGAATATACTATTATATATTATCAAAATATATTATATAATCACTATCCTAGACTACCTTTCAAGTTGAGTAGAGATACATCACCTGGCTCTCAACTAGACACACAAAATCATTGTAAATTGGTGACAAAGAAAAAAAGAACCGTAGAGAATATTTTTGTTAGAGAGTGGTGACAATAGCAGATCGGTAAAAGCCGCATCTGCACCCAAATGCAAGAGTGGCATTTGTGACTTGTGTCCAATTTCTGTGGTAAACCACAAGACAACCTGTGACATCTAGTGCCCAGAGAGGGCAGCAGGGATGTTTTCCTCTCATTAGTTCTGTGATGTGATTTGGGGCTGTGTTCCTGGCTTTGTAGCCATCAACTCTGGTTCTCTGTACTTCCTGAAGATTTTGAGAGCCACCCAATTTCCTTTGGAAAATTTCTTCTGCTAAACCAACTAAAGCTGATTTCTGTTGCTTGCAATTAAGAACCATGAATGATATAAAAGTTGGCATGAGACATGATCAAAGACAACAGACCCTCAGGCCTGGAACTGATAACCTGGTCTTATTAATTTGTGGGGCAGTAAATATCCAAATTCCATTATAGGATAGAATTCTGACAGTGGCCTGCAATGGCAAAACTGCTTATCAAATTATCATCTGTGGTCTTCTATAATAATATGTCCACTGAAGGCAAAGCTTAGGGGCATCAAGTAGCCAGTTACAAGAAACAGTGTGAATGACAAGGGGAAATCAATCACCACTGAGTGGGAAAGATTTTTCAAATAGTGCTGCAAAGTATCAGTAAAAGAAAGAATGAATGGAGTAAACTTCTAACTTCTACAGGAGAAGCAGGCACCTTCTGTGAGTGTACTAAAAGACTCTGATTTCCTCCATATTTAAGGTTGAAACCATAAAAACCAAGCTTAAAATTTGATCCCGTAAGTATCAAGTATAATATGCATTGTATTCATAGCTTCATTATGTTTCTCAGATTAAAGCTAAGACATTTATGGGGAAAGAGTGGCACTCCAAAACTTGCAATGGGATATATAACACAAATCAGAAACTTCAAAGGATGATGACCTCCAAGGTCCTCTAAGCATCATTTAATAGTCAAAACAGCACCCCCCCCCCCCCCCTTTTTTTTTTGTCTAATTAAGACGTTCCTGTCTTGACTGAAGATCCTGTACGGACCTCATTTAAATAAATTACCTTGCAAGAGGAAGCTAATTTTTCTAATAGCCCATCCCCACTTTTTCTCCTAATCTCAATACCTATAACTTAAGTCACTTTCCAGTATGTCCCAGGGAGTCATGAAGTAAGGGCAATTATGCTGAAAAAGCCTACTATTTCTCCAAATAGCAAACAATAAATAAGGCTACAACCCTGCAGAAGTTACAAAAAGTAATAGCATTATCAAAGTTTGGAATATGCAGGGGTGATGTAATAGATTTGATAATTGTCCAGCAAATATCCACTACACTACTTTTCCCCTTTGGAAGGAGAATAAGTTCTGAATTATTACTTTTGGGTTTGGCCATATGACTTGCTTTGGCCAGTGGAGTGTGTCTAATGGACTATTCTTGCATGATTTAGCTTAGCACCTGGTCCTATAATTCATCAAGAAGAGGACACTCCCTAGGTAGCTGTTAGCTCAAGAGAAATGAGGAGACATGTAGAGGAGACCTGAAACCAATATGCAGCTTAGAGCTAGAGGTCAGAAGCTAGAGTGTGGAGCCTAGATCCTGAAGCCTGGAGACTAGCCTCACCAGCTAAATTTCAGTCAACCTACATTTTGGGATAATATAATGTTTCCAGCATTATTGCAGCCAATATTTGATGAATATACATAGTGTCTTCTCGCATATTCCTACTTAATTCCCTGTTTATCCAGTGCAGAGAAATGATAGCTCTTGGGTTTTGAAGAATGTGATGTGGATTATCATAATCTCAATCAGGTAGTGACTCCAGTTGAAGCTGCTGTTCCAGATGTTTCCATTTTGGAGCAAATCATACAAATTCTGCATATGATGTGATTCTATGTATCTGTAAAATGTTTTTTCCCCCCATTTCTATAAGAAAACACAGAAAAAAAACAAAAATTATAAGTTTGTTTCACGCAGCAGGGATAACAATATATCCTTGTGGTCTTTACTTATCTGGCTCAATAATAATTTAGTCCACAGACAGATACTTTGCTTATCTCACCATCCCACAGAACATCATTCTGGTTTACTACATCGATGACATCACAATGATTGAACTTAGAGCATTAAAAGCAGTATGTAACCAAAAGGGACAGATAGATTTTAGATGGAAGGAAACAATTTACATGATAATGCAGGGGTCTTCCATCTCATCCAGGGACATGTGAAATACCTCTCCAAAGTGAAGAACAATCTGTAGTCTTTGCTCTCCCTATCTTTGAGAGAGATGCACAACGCTTGGAAGGTCTCTGTGGATTTTGGAGGTAACATATATGTTATTTGTATATACGTATTGCTCTCATACATATTGACAATCTTAGATGATTCCCAAGGTTGAGTTACATTTTAAGTGGCACAGCTGTTTGGCTGTTAAGAGCCTTAGATTCAAGAAGATTAAAATGTCAGAGATACATTAAGATGCTCTAAGATCCTGTAGCAAGTCTTGAGAACAGAGTCTCAAGGTTGGGACCTAGGATTTTGAAGCAATGCCACGTTTCTTCAGCAAAGAACTTCTTCCCTTTTTGGGAATCAGTTCTTAGCTTTCTAAAGACAGACTATGGGACACAAAGTAAGATGTGACCTGAACTGCCCATCTCAAGTTGGGTACTATCCGATCCATCAAACATCCATCAGTATGTCCACAAGACTGCAGTATCAAGTAGAGGTAACACATAAGAGATCTTGATCAGGTAGTTTCTGCATGCACATGTAATCTTCACATACAACTCTCATATTTTCTGTGTACCTACTCCTGCTATACTGTCACCCTGCTCTAAACTCACACCTGTGGTCTCATAATCACTTAACTGAAGACAGAAAGTTCTAGTTAGTTTACATATGCCTTCAAAAATAGCCTACTTTTGGCTTTATAGCCCTAATCAGAGATTGGCTCTGATGAGCAATGGAGTAGTGAAATTCTCTGAGTTCTTGACTTCACAACTAGAGGAAAAGAGGAATGCTAATAGGAAAAAGCTCAAAGTGCATAACATCAAGTGTCTAAGAATTTCTGCCCTACCTTGCAATATTCAAGTAATATGGTGAATCTTTATTGAGCATATATTATGTGACTAGTAAGATTCACATATGTATGGAGCATATGTATTTTCTTCAAAAATACTAATTGTTCCCTTATTACAACTGAAGTTTTAGCTAGTGATTCATTCATCACAGATTACCTTGCCAAAGGTAACATCAAATTTGGTTATGTGTGAGAAAAAAATGGATTTCTATTTTTTGGAGGGGTTATATGGTTATAGTAATTATTGCACAGAGGGAAAAAAGATTACTACTCTAATTGGAAAGAGCCTTGGCTCTGCAAGCCATATATCTCACATTCTGTGGTCAGGCTTATCTCAATTTTCATATTGGACTACATAATTGTTGTAAATAGAGGAAATAACCAAGCTGCATAATTTAATTAGATTCAACAAATATGTGAGATAGAAATCTCTTCACACCCTCAGGGACTTGGGATTTTGCCTAGGATGAAAGACAATGTAGTATATTTATACAATGGAATACTACTCAACCATAAAACAGAATGAAACAATGCCGTTTACAGCAACGTGGATGAAACTAGAGATTATCATATTAGGTGAAGTAAGCCAGACAAAGACAAATATCATATGATATCACTTATATGTGAAATCTAAAAAAAATGATGAAAATGATACAAATGAACTTATATACAAGACAGAAATAGACCCACAGACATAGAAAATAAACTTATGGTTACCAATGGGGAAAGCGAGGGAGAGGTAAATTAGGAGTTTGGGATTAATATACACACACTACTATATATAAAATAGGTAACTAACAAGGACCTACTGTATAACACAGGGAGCTCTGCTCAATATTTTGTAATAGCCTATAAGGGAAAAAAAGAACCTGAAAAAAATATATATGTATGTATAACTGAATCACTTTCTGTACACCTGAAACTAAAACAACATTGTAAATCAACTGTGCTTCAATAAAAATAAATTAATTAATTAACAAAAAACAATTAGTGAATAAAAGTGTTGTGTATGATTATGAAAAAAAGAGAATAGTGCAGAATATAACTAATATATCATATTCATAAGCATATATATGTATGTTAAATCTGTATATGTGTGTGCATGTGTGCATTCATAAACTCTTCGTCTAGAAAGTATTTAAGATGACTCCATAAACATATACAAAAAGATGAAATAAAAGTTAAAATATCCAAATGAGGAAAGTGGGAAAAAGGAAAATCAGAATATCAAAGATAAGATGTCACAAGTGGTTAGTATATATGATACATGTTGTACATTTAGTAAAAGGGGAGATAAATTTGTCTCTAAACTCTCCAATACCCAACTCAATAAGGAAAACAAAGAAAAATTGCTATAATTTTAAGGACAGTTCTAAGAATAGGCTGAGAATAAGGAAGATAATATTTATTCAGCAATTATCCCATTTATTCCCAAAATAAATCCTATGCAAAATGTGTTGGGTCCTATTTTAGAGAATAGGAAATTGAGGGTCTAAGATGTCTTAAAAATATTCTGAAATTTTCTCAGCTATTAAGTATAAACCTAAGTCTCCAACTCCAAAGACCATCCTATTTCCATTACAACATGCCATCTGTAAGTCTTGTCTGAGAAAGAGCCCTGACTTAAAAAAATTAAGCAAAAATGTGTTGGGTGGTCAGAGCAAGACACTCTTGTCTATTTCTCCTGGTGTATCCCTTCCAATAGCAGAGACTGGATATACTCAGAAACCCCAGTGGGTTGACCACATGGTCTAAAGCCATTTCAGCTTCCCATGGTAGTAGGAGTTGAAGACATATAAGCCCCAATTACTCCTTTTCCACAAATGTGCAGCCATCTTGATGGAAGGGAAGAAAGAAAACAAACGATAGAATTAGAGTATTTCTACAGAAAACTCAAGGCAAACAAATTAAAAAAAAAAAGATAGATACTCAAGAAGGAGGATAGTTAGTTGTATTTTTCTCTTCTAAAGGTATCATGAAGAAAACTTCTGTCCAATTTCCTGGTGATTACTAGCTTTCCTGGCAGTAAGTTACCTTCTATTAATTACCTTTATTTATTGCTGTTGGCAGAATGACTATTACAGTAAGTCAAGCAATTAGCAGTTTGCCATATTACACTCAGAAGAGAGGTAACAAGATGTGAAAGAGATTAATGTTCTGCTTTTTGTTTCATTCAACATTTCTTTTCAGGGTTTCGGCCTTTGTACTACTAATATTATGGGTATTTTGTGAGTTTAGGTGGAGTTCTGAGGTCCTTCCAGGGGGTCGGACTTGGTCCTGGCAGCCAGGAGGTTAAACAGAGTCAGTCAGGAGTTGCTGAACTATTTTTTTACTCAGACATTGGAGATAACAAGCATGAAATTGCAGGTTGCAACAGGAGATGAAGAATAATGTTGACTGGTCCTAGTTTTGTGTAGAACTTAAACTCGTATGTCATAGATAACTATCTATGGCAGGAAGACTTTCCCAGGAAGGTTCTGGGATAACAAACCTATGATAAATTGCTAACAGAAATTGGGGTACTCAGAAATATTTTGCTGTATTTCTTAAAAGTTGTAGAATAACAAGGTCCTGTTGGAGGCATATGTGACTAAGAGAAAGGAATTACCCATATTCTAGAAAAACCTCTCCCAGTTGGAGGCACCCTGTCTCAATGGTCTTCTCCTGATTAACTAAGGTCCCTGGGTCACCTAATAAGGTCCTCAGTTCTCCACAATTCTGCTTTAATGTCCATCACCTCACTCTAGGCAGTTCTTGGTATTTTAAAAGAAGATTTTAAAGTTCTTCCTAATTTATCCAGCATCAAATCCTGCCTTTCTTGTCCTCCTAACTTTTGTTAAATGGTTATTGCCTTCCACCTTTTGATTTCATTCATTATCACAAAATTTATAAACTTATTCTGACTAGAGGAAGAGAAAGAATAAACTAGAATTCTCAGCCCATCAGGGAATGAAGTCTGAAATTAATCTGGCTGCTATGGACTTGAAAACTGGTGTCCCCAGGTTGAACAGTAGGTATTTTCCTGTCCACCAAGCCATAGCCTTCACAGGTCCCAGGAGTTTGGTTCATTATGTACCAAAGAGGAAGGTGGGGAGAAAGAGGTGGTGCAGAGGAGGATTTCTACCATTTATTAATCCAATGTGAGACTCTCTCTGCACACCTTGTTTCATTTAATCATAATAACAGACCTATGATATCATTGTTCCTGAATTATAGATGAGGAACTGAAGCTGAGAAAGGCTAACTCACTTGCACGTGGTCGCACAGCTTGTAAATAGTAGAGCTGGGATCTATGATCATGTCTGTCTATTTCCAAAATCTATATTCTTCTTATGCCACCACACTATCACCTCCAGAACTTCTGTTGCAAGCCACCCTGCAGTTGCTGAAGAGGCTCAAGAATTGCCTGGCTATGTTCTGTTAGTGTCTTGGACCTAACTCTGAGTCCCTGCTAACTTCATTCTTGATCATCTCGCTTTTGACCATCTTCCTTGGGTGGATTATCTTTTCTTGGACAGCAACTTCTTATCATACAAGATAGCTCATTTAATCTCAGAGATCTAATATGAGAAATCTCACTAGTCCAACTAGAACTCTCATTCCCACAGCAGGTAATCATCCTGAAAGATGTAGATGAAATTCTGAGCAGATGCCTTTGGCTTGAAGTCTCTACAGCCTGCACAGAATAACTTAATTGCATCTTAGGGCCTTTCACTCCATTACCAGGACATGGGTAACAGGGATTTCTCTATATTGATGGTGTAAAGTGCTATAACCATTTAAGAAAACTGTTCAGCATTATATGCTAACTTTGAAAATATGTATACCTGTGCCTGAACAATCCTATCTTAGGTATTGTATTTTTTCCTGTTCTGCTGTAACCACAAAATTATCACAAGCGTGGTGGATTAATACAAAAGAAATTTATTTTCTCATATTTCGATAGGCCAGAAATCAGAAAACAGTATTACACAGACAAAATCACGGGGATAATAGGCCCCATTCCCTCCAGAGGCTCTAGGAGAGAATCAGTTCCTTGACTTTTCCAGCTTCTGGTGCCTGCTGGCACTCCTTGACTTGTGGCCTCATCACTCCAATTGCCACCTACATGGTCACATTGCCTCTTCCTCTTCTGTCTGTGTCAAACCTCCCTCAGTCCCTCCTTTCTAAGGACTCTTGTGATAGATTGCAGTTAAGGTCTACCTAGAGATTTCAGGGTGACCTCCTCATCTCAAGATCCTTAACATAACCATACCTGCAAAGATCCTTTTGACAAATAAAATGATATTTATGGGTTCCAAGTATTAGGACTTAATATCTTTGAAAGCTGTTATTCAGCCTTCTACAGGCATATATTCAACAGATATGCATACACATATATACCTGGAGACATGGACAAGAATGTACATATCCCGTATTCATAATAACCCCAAACATGGAGAACCCAAATAGCTATCAGGGGTTGAATGGATAAGTAAGGTATATTCATATAATGGAATATCATGTAGCAGTGAAAATGAACATACTTTATTTACATGTAACATTATAGTTAAAATCATAAACCTAATGTTGAATGAAAGAAACCAGATGCAAAAGAATACATACTGTATCATATCATTTTTAAATTAACTTTTGAAGTCCACAATGATTTATAATGTATTTACATATACATTACTTCATTAGATTCTCAAAACTGAGTAGCATAATTAATACATTTTTCCCATATACAAATGTGGAAATGCAAGTTCTTAAAGGCTTAGCTAGCTCTTATTAAAGATTCACCAATACCATACAGCTATATATATATATATATTCTTTTTCAGATTCTTTTACAGGTTATTACAAAATATTGAGTATATTTCCCTGTGCTATACAGTAGATCCTTGTTCATTATCTCTTTTATATACAGTAGTATGTATATGTTATGACACCATTTTATAAAGTTCAAAATGAGGGAAAGTAAGCTAGAGTACTTAGGGATGCATATATTTAAGTGCTAAGAGTTTGTACTGGGTTGAATAGTGGCCTCCCAAAAGAGGCATGTCTCCCTGGCACCTGTAAATGTCATCTTTCTTGGAAATAAAGTCTTTGAAGATGTAATTAAGATAAGATGAGGTTACGGTGAGCCCTAAATCCAATGACTGGTGTCCTTATCAGAAGGCCATGTGGAGACAGACAGGGTGGATGCTATGTGAAGACAGAGAAAGAGATTAAAGTGATATGTCTACAAGCTAAGGAATGCTAAACATTGCCTGGAGCCACCAGATGCTAGGAAGGGGAAAGGAAAAATTCTTCCCTGGAGCCTTCAGAGGGAGTATGACCCTGCCAACACCTTGATTTCTGATTTCTAGTCTCCAGATCTGTGAGAAAATAAATTTCTGCTGTTTTAAGTCATCCAGTTTGTGGTAATTTGTTATGACAGCCCTAGGAAACTAATACAGAATATAAATTAAAGCAAAAAAGTGATTATCATAAAAGTTGGGATAATGGCTACCTTTAGTGGGGAGGATGGGTGATGTGATTGGGGAAGGGGCCTGACAATGTTCTGTTTCTTGACATGGCTACCGTTAATAGTAGCTGTAAATAATGATTTATTAAATTCCTTACTTATCTTTGTGCTCTCTTTTTTTCTTTCTGTCTTCTATTTTTCAATATAAAATTTTAATAGTTTTCTAAGACACTACTAGCCTTCTTATAGGGAAACTTGTCCCTTGAGATTCAGAGTTTGCCAAGCAAGCCTCAGGAGAACAGGTTTGTGGCATCTGTGACCAGAACAATGGGGTTTGGATGCATCCATCAAGGAGATTCAGATACACAAGAACTTATCAGAAATCTGATTCTCCTCCTGGGAGAAAACTCATCATAATAGAAAGGGACCGAGCCTGCCTGTTCCAAGAAGGAAAATTCTTAGCAAATCCTGGGATTTGTCGATCAGCTCTCTCCCCTTTCTAACACCCACCTTATATACTTTTATGAATCTATGGATATTGGGTATTGAGAGAGTTGAAAGTAGAACATAAATTATTTTACTAAAACATCTTCTAGGGTTTTCTTTTGTCAAAAGAGCACTTTTCAGATATTTTTATATTTAAAAAACTGTTTATTGGAGTATTACAGTATTGTGTTAGTTTCAGGTATACAGCAAAGTGAGTAGGTTATACATATATCCACTCTTCTTTAGAGCATCTTTCAGATATTTTTAATAGCTAGAAATTTTCAAAAGGGAGGATGTGTTCTCATTTTGAAAAATATTGTATGTCTTTAGTGACTTGGGGGCCCCATGCCCTGGGAGAGGCTGGAGTGTTCCATGGATGGCGGATGTGGTGATTGACCTAAACTGTTTGTGAGGTTGTGGAACATGTGCTCTGGGAGCACCTGGGAGGTGGTGGACTGAAGAAGAAGCAGGCAGAAATTCCGTACTGCTGGCTGGGGTAAGAGGCAGAAGACAAGGGATATGCCACAAATTACCCTTGTTAATGGAGGTTTTGGGGGATTCCAAACTTTTATTCTCACCAGAACTTTCCAAGAGTCAGTTCCTGGTTGGGTCATGAGAGCTGACAGAAACGGGATCCTGAGGAAAAAGGTGAGTGGGCAGAGTGAGAAACCAGTTTTCTTACTTTTTTTGGGAGTATCGAGGCTGGTTGAGAATTCCTTATCTTTGGCAGCATGCTCCCCATCTTTCTCCACAAAATGAGGAGAATACCTAACACACAGAAGGTCACAACCATCAGTGGAAAGGAAATGAACATATACCAACTTCCTGCTCTCTACCAAGCACTTTATATTAATTATTCCACTGAACTCACATAGGAACTCTACCCCTATTTATAGTTATGACTATCAGCCAAAGACCCCATCTAATCAAGAGGAAACATTGCCAAAGTCATACAACTTGAAATTTGTGGAGCTAGGATTTAAAGCCAGAGTTCTGTGGCTCCAGAGATCCTATCATTTCCAAATCACATGGAATTGAGTGAGTTAATGCTTGTGGAGAGAGCCCAGTTAAGACCTTGAGATGTCCTAGGAACTGAAACCATATCCTCCCTCTGTAACTCAGCAAAGACAATACTAAAATAAGTCTAAGGAAGCCCAACACAAATCTGATGACTACTTTGGTAACTCTTCTGAAATACCAAGTGTTTTAATTCTTCACCAACAAATGATTTTAGGTGCCCTCTCTTTGCTGTTGTGCTAAGAATATTCTTCTGCTTCTCAGACCACTCAGTATTATACATGACAGCAAGTAAAGTAAAACATAAATTGGCAAAAAAAAGGCATAATAGCTGTTTTATCATGATATTTATACTGTGGATAATTACTTGTTGTAGAATTATTTGTTAAGACCAATGAACAGAGAGGTAAGTCTGGGAGGTGACGGCATGTATGTTCCTTTGAGGATCCCACAGCAGTGTTCCATCGTACTATGAATAGTACAGTGGATTCCAAGATACTTTTGGCCAAACTGTGTTCCTTCTGTTCCTAGTGGAAGCCCATCCTTCCCACCCCTCTGTTTACCCAACTGCTAAACCATTATCAAGATCCAGTTGATAGTTTGCTCCCAGAACATACTCTCAGATCATCTGAATATGTAGAATATCACAGCAATGAAAAAGGGAACTTATAATCAAAGAGGTAGCATGATGTAAAGAAAAGAGCATGTACCACATTATATTGAATTCCTTTTCTTTTTAATTTATTTTAATTAATTAATTTATTTTTGGCTGTGTTGGGTCTTTGTTTCTGTAGGAGGGCTTTCTCTAGTAGCAGCGAGCGGGGACCACTCCTCATGGCGGTGCACGGGCCTCTCACTATCGCGGCCTTTCTTGTTGAGGAGCACAAACTTCAGACGTAGGCTCAGTAGTTGTGGCTCACGAGCCCAGTTGCTCCGCGGCATGTGGGATCTTCCCAGACCAGGGTTCGAACCCGTGTCCCCTGCATTGGCAGGCAGATTCTCAACCACTGCCCCACCAGGGAAGCCCTTGAATTCCTTTTCTGTTTTTGAATTCAGTAAAAAAAATAAATAAATAAAAATAAATTATTCCTTTGTATATATATGCAACATCATCTTTATCCATTCATCTGTCGATGGACATTTAGGTTTTTGCCATGTCTTGACTATTGCAAATAGTGCTGCTATGAACATAGGGGTGCATGTATCTTTTCAAATTATAGGTTTGTCTGGATAAACAAGGTCCTACTGTATAGCACAGGGAACTATATTCAATATCCTGAGACAAACCATAATGGAAAAAAATATGAAAAAGAATATATATATATATAAACTGAGTCACGTGGCTGTACAGAAGAAATTAATACAACATTGTAAATCAACTATACATCAATAAAATAAAAAATAACAAAATAAAATAAGAAAAAAACTTTTTAAATTCCTTCTCCCTAATTTTCATGTGAAAATGTTCCTCCTCTAACGTCTTTAGTTGAATACTCAATTAATTTGTTTTCATCATTTCAAAGTAAAAAATATAAACATTTAAGCTAAGAATTTCATTTTTAATACAATTTGGGCTACAATCCAGAAATTTGATATGAAAGGTTTACTTCATTTTTTTTTGTATATAGTCTCTAATCACATGGTTTTCTTTCTCTTAGAATGAAGAGGTATTTAGGAGTTTTCCTTGGCTTTCAATTATGAGTGACTGTGGATTTTAAAATATAAACTTTTGTTATTATTTTCTAGAATTACTATATATCGTTGTTACTAAAGAATGTCACCTATAATAATTGTTGAAATTTATTGAGGTTTTTTTGCCTATTAAATGGTAAAGTTTTATAATGTTTCATAAGCACTAAAAATAAAAGATGCGTTTTACACTAATAGGATGAAGAGCTTGAAATTTATGTGCAGAACTTGCATTATTCCTATATTTTTTGCCTTGAATTTTCATTTGTCTAATATTAAAACTGTCTTTTGAAAAAATTTCCTTTGATATATGTTTATTCATTTCTTTTAATTATTCTCACTTAGCTTTGTCACAGTTTTGTCTTGTTTAGTCTTCTCTTAGTGAAATAATTTACTTTACTGCTCAGGCCAATCTCCAAGTCTTTGACTTAATTGAGGAGTTTAATACATTTAAACTATTATTTATAGTTTTAGGCATTGCCATAATTAAAAGTTCAGTCTTACTTTTAAAATTTTATCATATGCTGTTTCTTTTCTTTCCTTAATGTTTTTGAATATATGAATTATATTTTGCTTGGTATTTATCATGCCCATTATTTCTGAAATTATATAACTTATTACATTGACGATTTGTTTGATGTTTCTCAAAAGCATTTTCTAAATATATGTATCTTTAATTACGAAAGTGAAAAATGAACCAACATTATGTTTGTGTATCCCTCAGGCAAGAGTTTGGGAACATTTTTTATTTATTCCATTCTTTCCCTTTCACCTTTGCATGTTTTTGTTAATATAATTTTGTTAGTATAATGTAATATAATTTGTTAATAAAACTACAGCTACTTTATCAGTTTCAAATTATTAAATATTACAAAATAAATTCTCTCTTTCAAGAGACATTTTAATGCATACATTCCTTTTGTACCAGATCTGCAATTTTAGGACTTAATTCTGTGTGTCCCTGGTTGCAGGACTCATCACCATGCCTTCTATACCATAGTTTTCCCATTCTCGAGCTCTTACTTTTGTCCACCATAGTAATGTATTTTCAAGTAATTTCTTTCTAGAAGTATATATGGGTGCTATATTATCTGGGCACTTGCCTATCTGCCAAGAAAAAAAAAATTATTGAAGTATAGTTGACACACAATGTTTCAGTTGTATACCAAAGTGATTCAGTTATACATACATATGTATTATTTTTTATATTCTTTTCCATTATAGGTTATTACAAGATATCAAATATATTTCCCTGTGCTATACAGTAGGTCCTTGCCATTTATCTATTTTATATATAGTAGTGTGTGTCTGTTAATTTCAAATTTATCACCCCCACCTTTCTCCTTTGGTAACCATAAATTTGCTTTCTATTTCTGTGAGTTTATTTCTGTTTTACAAATAAGTTCATCTGTATCATTTTTTTAGATTCCACATATAAGTGTATCATATGATATTTGTCTTTCTCTGCCTAGAAAATTTTAATAACTATAAAATTATTGCAAAATAGGCTCCCTCCCTTTATAACGTCCTGTAAAGTCACTCCATTACCTTCTGATTTTTAATGTTACAGAGGAGAATTCTGAGGCCAGTATGATCTCATTCTTCTGTAACTGTATAATTAAAGTTATTTTGGTTATAAGAAAAGGAAAATGACTCTGATTAACTGCTATGGTCTGAATGCTTGTGTCCTCCCCCAAAATCCATATGTTAAAATCTTAATGTGGTGGTATTAGGTGGTGCTTAGGTCATGAGTGTGGAGCCATCACAAATGAGATTAATGTTCTTAAAATAGAGATCCCTCTTCCCTTCCACCATGTGAAGGCACAGTAAGAAGACCGGCTGTGAACCAAGATGTGGACCTTCAGCAGAAGGTGATTATTCTGGCAACTTCATCTTGAACTTCCCAACGTACAACTGTGAGAAATAAATTTCTGTTTTTATAAGTATTCTGTTATAGCAGCCCAAATGGACTAAGACACTAACTTAAGGAAGCAAGGGATTTATTGAAGGGATTATTTTACAGAATTGAAGGAAGAGCTGAAATTCAAGCTTTGGGAAAGTCAGGAACCAAGGTAATTATAGGTGCTTCATGGATCTTTCTAGGGTAATGCTATTAAGGTAATTTAACTTGAATGCTTCCAACAACTCAGTGTTTCTATCTAAGTTTCCCATTTTTGGGAGAGGAAATCAGACTGGTCCAACTTCAGCCAGCTATATCACGATATCAAACAGCTTTGGCAGGACATGCAACTCCAATATGTGGGGGACCCACCACCCTACCCTGAGGATTTGCTCAGCAAGAGGAAATCATTTACATCTGGAAGCCAGCTTGACTGGAGCCCACTGTAGTAATTAACTTTTTCTATATGACATTTTATAGGATTTTTTCTTCATTCCTGTTACAAAAAAAAAAAAAAAAAAAAGCCAGAATAGGTTTAGAATCCCAGATTTTTCTTTAGTCCTGGAAGATTTTCTTCTAGCACAATAGGTTTGTTGTTTCTATTCCTTTTGTTCTGATATCTTATCCCAAAACCCCAGTTGTCCAAACATAACATGCTTGTTCCTTGCTCTCCACATCTGTAAATTTCTTGGTGACCATTTTTATGTTTTTATTTTATATTCTAAGAGAGACTCTCAGTTGATTTCCACACTAATTAAGTGATATTTTTTTTAGTATCAGCTTCTGTTTTTTAAGGCTCAAAAAAAGAAGTTTTTAAATAAACTTCTCTTTTGGAGTAATTTTACATTTATAGAAAAGTTGCAAAGGTAGTACAAACAGTTCCCATATGCCTTCACCTAGTTCCCCAAAGGTTAACATCTTACATTACCATGAGACATTTGTCACACTATGAGACCAACATTGGTAAGTGTATCAGTTTCTTACTGCTGTTGTAACAAATTATCATGAAATTTATGCTCTTACAGTTCCAGAGGTCAGAAGTCTAAAATCAAGGTATTGGCAGGTCTGCATTCATTTTGGAGGCTCTAGGGCAGGATGTGCTTCCTAGCCTTTTCCAGCTTCTAGAGGCTGCCTGCTTTCCTAGTCTTTCAGTCCCTTCTTCCATCTTTAAAGTAAATCACTCCAACCTCTGCTTCTGTGGTCTCATCTCCTTCTCATGCTTTTGACCTTCTCACCTTCCTCTAATAAGGATGCTTGTGATTACATTGGACTCACCCAGATAATCCAGGATAGCTCTTCATCACAAAATTCTTAATCACACCTGCAAAATCCCTTTTGCCTTGTAAGGTAACATTCACAGATTCCAGGGGTTAAGAGGTGGACATCTTTGAGGGGGGCATTATTCAACCTACCACAGAACATAACATTATTATTAATGAAACTCTAGTTATTTAAATTTCATTAGTTTTTTACTCATGTTCTTTTTCTGATCCAAGATCCAATCCAGGATATCAAAATGCATTTAGTCATCATGTCTCTTCAGAGTCTCTGGTCTGTGGCAGTTTCTCAAAAAAGGATTTTACTTTTGCCTCTTCATTTTTCAGTTTTCTTGTAATTTTTCCCAATATTCTTTCTTTCTTTTTTAAATTCATCTGGCTATATCTTGCCCCATTTTGTTCTTACAATATAATTTTCTGCCTCTATTTATTTTACTTCTTTTCTTTATCATTTGTTTTGTTTTGGTTTTTTTTTGGAAAGCAATTATTTTGCATTTCATTGAACATGTCAAACAGTTTCCTGAATTTTCTCTTTTCATCCTGCAGTAGATGTTTTTGGAGTACTACTCTTCCTCTGAGTCATCAGGACTTGCTTCTTTGACTTTGTGTAGTTCTCAAAAATGCTGAAAACAGTCTATATCCAGTGTTGGCCAACACAAAGGAAATGTGGATTACACTCCTCCCCAATGTATGTCCACACTGCTGATGGAAGAATCACTTTCTCAGATCAAGAACCAGAAGACATGGGTCTTTGAGATATGAGGAAGATGACAAAGAAAGAAGAAAAAAATTTTCCTGTCCACTTCTAGGTGCTTATGAGATGACACCTGGCAAGGTTTTCCTTGTTATAAACCCATCTGCTTCATTTTTAGAGAAGGTCCCTTCAATTTTTTGTCAATAGATTGTCTCTCAGGATATGTTTTCATTGTTGTTAGGTGTGTTAGTCTGTTTAGGCTGCTATAACAAAGTACCATGGCCTGGCTGGCTTATAAACAACAGAAATTTATTTCTCACAGTTATGGAGGCAGGGAAGACCAAGATCAAAGTGTTGGCAGATTCCATGTCTAGTGAGAATCCACTTCTTAGCTCACAGAAAGCTGTTTTCTAGCTATGTCCTCAGGTGGCAGAAGGAGCAAGGGATGAGGCCTCACCCCCATGACTTCATGACTTACTTCCCAAAGGCTCCACCTTCTAATGCTATTACATTGGGGGTTAGGTTTGTAACATATGAATTGACTGGTGGGGGGCCACAAATATTCAGTCCATAGCATTAGGGGTAGTTCTTTTCTGTGTCTAAGGCATAGGATACAGTTGTCTGGAGCTCAGTGATGAAGGTGCAAATTTGAAAGTTATCAAACATAGAGACAATAGTTGATGCTATAGGACTGACTGATATTACCTAGGGAGAGAATAAATATAGTCAGAGAATTGACAAAGGCTCAGCCTTGAGCACCAGGTTATACCACGTGTTCACAGCTACTGCAGGTCTGTCTGGGGGAGTAGTAAGTCTCACTTTCTTACGTGAGAAAGTCCTCACTTCTAATGAAGCGTCATTTCTTTTTTTATTTGTTTTCTTATTTTAGTAATACATTTATTTAAATGGGCTTAAAATTATCCTGGAAATGTGTTTAAGTGAAGATAATACTTGGGTTGTGTGCATTTTATTTTATTTATTTATTTTTTAACATCTTTATTGGAGTATAATTGCTTTATAATGGTGTATTAGTTTCTGCTTTATAACAAAGTGAACCAGTTATACATATACATATATCCCCATATCTCTTCCATCTTGGTCTCCCTCCCTCCCACACTCCCTAACCCACCCCTCTAATGTGATCACAAAGCACTGAGCTGATCTCCCTGTGCTATGTGGCTGCTTCCCACTAGCTATCTATTTTACATTTGGTAGTGTATATATGTCCATGCCACTCTCTCGCTTTGTCACAGCTTACCCTTCCCCCTCCCCATGTCCTCAAGTCCATTCTCTATTAGGTCTGCGTCTTTATTCCCGTCTTGCCCCAGGTTCTTCATGACCATTTTTTTTTTTTTTTAGATTCCATATTTATGTGTTAATATACAGTATTTGCTTTTCTCTTTCTGACTTACTTCACTCTATATGACAGACGCTAGGTCTGTCCACCTCACTACAAATAACTCAATTTCATTTCTTTTTATGGCTGAGTAATATTCTATTGTATATATATATCATTTCTAATGAGGCTTAATATGAGCCTCCTGAGTGCTGAGGTAACATTCTATAGCGGAAAGAATTATTCTAGTGTGGAGATGGACTCTAAAGTCAGAGTTGGGTTCAAATCCTGGCTTGGCCACACCTAGATATAAAATCTGGAAGACCACACTTACATCTCTGTGGCTAAGCTTCTGGATCTGTAAGAGGGGTTTACTGAGACGACTTACCACAGAGGATTTTTTAAGAGCTTCACTGATACAGAATTGATATTCAATAAACTGTTCATGTTCAAAGTGTATAACTGCTATGTTTTGACATACATATGCACTCATAAACTATTGTCTTGATCAAGATAATGAACATAGTCATTATCTCCTCCTTTGCAATGCCTCCATCAAACTCCTCCACAAGGCAACCACTGATGTACTTCTGTCACTATAGATCTATTTGCATTTTATACAACTTTATATAAGTGGAATCACACAATATGCACTCTTTTTTTTTAATTAAAATATTTTTTAACATCTTTATTGGAGTATAATTGCTTTACAATGGTGTGTTGGTTTCCACTTTATAACAAAGTGAATCAGCTATACATATACATATATCCCCATATCTCCGCCCTCTTGCATCTCCCTCCTGTCTTCCCTATCCTACTGCTCCGTGTGGTCACAAAGTACTGAGATGATCTCCCTGTGCTATGTGGCTGCTTCCCACTAGCTATCTATTTTACATTTGGTAGTATATATAAGTCCATGCCACTCTCTCACTTCACTCCTCCATGTGTCCTCAAGTCCATTCTCTCCATCTTATGCACTCTTTTTTCTGACTTCTTTCATTCAGTTTAATTATTTTGAAATTCATTTGTATTATTGCATATATCAATAATTCATTCCTTTTTATCACTGAAGTCCAATTAATCATCTTTTTTCTTTTATAACTACAGTAAGTCCCCTACATACGAAGCTACAAATTGAGAACTTATGTGTGTTTGCATGTCCAATCTCGTAAGGCATGAGTGAAATTGTAGCTTTCCCTCCCTCTCCTATTGCTGAGGATCCTTCAGCTCTACCATCTCCCAATTCCTCTCCCTCCTCCAGTCAGTAACTCTTCTTGCCCGTTCACTCGATGCCAGCCCCTGTATGCCAGCTGTTGTATTGTACAATTGTACTTTTCAAGGTACTGTACTGTAAGATTAAAAATATTTTCTTTATTCTTCATGTTTGTTAGTTTTTATGTATTATTTGTGTGAAAAGTATTATAAACCTATTACAGTACAGTACTATATAGCCGATTGTGTTTGTTGGGTACCTAGGCTAACTTTGTTGCACTTACAAACAAATTGGACTTATGAGCGCCCTCTCAGAACGGAACTTATTTGTATGTACAGGACTAATTATAATGCTTTAGTTGTCATATCTATCTAAGAAATATTTGACTCAAATCCAAGGTCACAAATATTTTCCCTTGTTTCCTTCTAGAAACTTTATAAGTTTAGATTTTACATTTAGATCTTATCTCCAAATTTTTCATTAAATTCAAAATAATTTCTAATTTGGTTTTTGGTTTTTTGATCTAAGAATAATTTAAAAGAATGTAATTTAGTAAACAAATCTTTTACTAATTTTTCCAGGTATCTTTCTGTTAATCGATTTTTTATTTAATTTCATCATGGTCAGAGATCCTACTTTGTATGACTTAAATTCTTTTAGATTTATTAAGACATTTTTTAATAGCCCAGAATATGGTCTATTTTGGTAAATGTTCTGTATGCACTTGAGAAGAATGTGTACTCTGCTGTTGGATATTATTGGATGAAATGTTCTAAAAATGTAAATTAGGTCAAGTTGGTTAATAGGTTTGTTCAAGTCTTTTATATTTTTAGATATTTTCCTTTTACTTGTTTGGTCAATTATACAGAGAGGGATATTGAAATCTCCAAACATAAATTGGATTTATTTATCAGTTTTTGTTGCACGTATTTTGGAGCTCTGTTATTAGGTGCATAAACATATAGGATTGTCATGTCCTCTTGATTAATTGACCCCTTTAGCATGTTAAAAATAACCCTCTTCATCCCTGCTAATGTTCTTTTCTTTGAAATCTATGTTGTCTAAGAATAATATAGCTACTCTAGGGTTTTGTTTTTGTTTTGTTTTTCACTATTGTTTGTTTTTTAGTGCTATCATGCTATATCTTTTCCATTCTTTACTTTTAACCTATTTGTGTATTTGTATTTCAAATGGGTTTCTTGTAGACAGCATAATTGAGTCTTGCTTTTTATTTGTTTTTTTGTTTGTTTATTGTTCATTATACCTGATAATCTCTACTTCTTAACTGGGATGTTTAAGACTTAAATTTAATATGATTATTGATGTGATTGAGTTCAATTCTACCATATTACTATTTGCCTTCTACTTTTTCTTTATTTCTTCTTTCCCCTTTTCCTGTTTTCCTTTGACTATTTTGTATGATTCCATTTTATTACCTTCATTGGTTTATTAGTCATAACTCTTTTTTGTTTTATTTTAATGATTGCTTTAAAGTTTATATCAATAGTATACCTCTTTAACTTACCACAATTCAATCTTTAAGTGCTGTTATACCACTTCATATATACATATAAGAACCATATAACAGGATATCTCCATTTCTCCCTTTTAACTTTTATGCCCTTGTTGTCATACATTTTACTTCTGTGTTATAACACTTATAAAACATTGTTATTGTTTTTGCTTTAACAGTTGTTTATCTGTTAAATAAAAATGAAGTATTTTATACTAGCCACTTGGTCACCATTTCCAATGTTTTTTTTATTTTTTGTGTAGTTGTATGTTTCCATTCGATGTCATTTTTCTCTGCATAAAGGACTTTCTTTATAAAACATTTTTTTCTTTCTTTCTTCTAATGAATGCTTTCAACCATGGTTTGATAAATCCAATGTTTTGTCAAAATTCAATGACATATGCTGTATATTTTTTTATTAATTCAGTAAAACCCATTTGAAAATTTAAATGTTCTCTCTCTCCTTCCCCTCAGCTTGGGTTTGGCCTAGCTCAGTATCTTAAGTGTGATGGGTCTATAGTTTATGTTTTTATTCCTCCTTCCTCCCTCTCTAGATTGTTTTTGTGGCTCTTGTTGTTGTTGGAGACTGGTGTAAGGGGACAAAATATATTGGAAGGGGTGATCTTAACTATGTGGTCCCTAGATTGGTCTGGTTCTTCTGCTACTTGTTGCATCCCTGATGTGGTAGTCTCCATGTAGATTATGAGCTTAGATTTCTTAGGGTAGTATTTGGTCTCACTTTGGTCTCCTTAGTAACTATGGATCCCTTAGAGAGGGACTGTCATGTTTCCTGGGAGCAGTAAAAAGCAGGGAGCTGTCATGCTCCCAACCCCTGTTCATAGAGCCCACAGGGTTCCTCTTCTAACCTGAATTTTCATATGAAGCTCCTGAAACTGCTAAGTTTTCCTTGGAGTGGAAACTGCCCAATTTCTTTCTCAGGGCTCCCCTCCCCATCGTCCCTATTAAGTTTCCTGGTTTAGACCTATTCCAGCAAGCTGTTTTCCATCAGAAATGTCCAGGAAGGAATCTGGCACCACCTTTATGTTTATGTACATCTCAAACTTCAAAATACTCATGTTAGATTCCCTTCACCACTCCTGGGGCAGCACCATTGTGGACTGGATGTACTGTATAGCTCGATAAGCATCCATCCTGGGAGTGAGAGCTTGGTGTCCATTCCTGTTGGTATCCCAGTAGCTATACTGATTCTCCTGAAGCTTCCTTACTTAGCTTGGTGGGTTGCTGAAAATGATTTCAAGAGCAAACAGCTTAAATGATTTCACATTCAACCTCCCTTTTATGGCCTCTGCTCATATAGATTGGCAATGCATTGTGAGGAGCAATTTGAGACTGTGGTAGGTAGTTGCAAGCCTGCTTCATCACCTCTTATTTAGCTCAGGCCCCAATTGTTGGAGGCTTCCTTCAGAACACTAAGAATAGCCGCCTCTTTTCTTTCTTTAGTTTTGGGCTCTGGTCATCCATTCTAGGGAAACAAGCTATTACTTAGGAATAGGACATACACTGGAAGACATTTATAATAGTTAGAGGTGTCCCTAGACAGACCGAACTGCCCTGAAAAGTAGTGAGCTTCCTGATTTTTGACTAAGTGTGTTAGTCAAAAGGGAATTACTATTTGTAAAGAATATGAAAATGAAGCACCTTCAACATCTTTTCCCATTCTAACATTTCTAGAGGTAAATAGGTTATTGGTTTTGTTTTTGTTTTTTGTGAGGGACAGGTTAGGAAAAAACAATCATTGAATTCTAAGTCTTCTTATCCAGTTAATGACTCCACAAGCATTTATTGGGCACCTACTTGGTGCCAGGCACTATGTTAAGATATTGTGATACACTGATGAAAGGAAAGAGTGAAAGTCAAGTGCCTCCTACCCGGTGAATTGCCTATATTCTCTTTTATCCCTGGGTATTTCCTAAGCAAGATGCTATGTTACATATGCAGGTATGTATTATATAAAAAAAATTTATATTGAGGCATGGTCCCTGCCCTCAAGGGTTTATGATAATGTTAGAGGCAAGCCTAACACATGAAAATAGCTAAATTTTACTATAAATATTAAATGACTACACCATGTGCAAAGTCCCAAAGCCATTCATGGTTGTTAACAGGATTCTGCAGAAAGCGAATTTTATGAGGCTAACTATCAGTGAAACCAGGATGGTCACAGAAAACTCAGTTGAGGAGATGAGACTCTAGCATATGAAAAATCTCAGAATGGCCTCCCCTCCCTTCCTCAGAAAGAGCCTGAAGAGCCATAATTTCAAGAGTTCCTGAATCTTCAGTGGGAACATCCTATTCTCTACATAATGAGCTGTTGGGAGAAAGTGTAGCATTTTCCATCATGTTTGGGTAGGACAAGCTAAAGAGTTTGAAATAAGACTCTCCAAGATGGTCTGTGGGTGATGAGAACAGCAATTTAACCAGCTCTGTTATTATTAGATACAGATCCTTTTAAGTGTGTGGATGTGGCTATTCTATAAAAATGTAATCTCTGAATCATTCTCTGAGCATGTGGGCCCTGAGTGCTGAGTTTCAAGTGTATGCTCCTCCCCAATATGTAGCAAATGTAGCAATTCTCTCGTTATGAGGTTCAGCCTCTCTGACTCCCACCCGTGAGGAAAGTGATCTCTTGTCCATGAAGAGGAAAAGTGTCTGGATAATTTATTTCAAGGATATTTGAAAGTAAATAAGAATCAAATCTGTCTGACTAGTGATATTAAATGGAACCCCCTCTCCAAGGGTACAATATACATATTTGCCACGTAATGTAACTGAATGGATAAGAGAGGTACCTCTATTCCAAAATATTGATCTGTACCACTCAGGTTCCAGAGTGCCTGAAATTCCAACATTATTGACTCACTTCTTTTGTTTTCTCTCT
Source organism: Neophocaena asiaeorientalis asiaeorientalis (assembly GCF_003031525.2). Taxonomy (NCBI): domain Eukaryota; kingdom Metazoa; phylum Chordata; class Mammalia; order Artiodactyla; family Phocoenidae; genus Neophocaena; species Neophocaena asiaeorientalis. Next base: position 781,670 of record NW_020174926.1, read on the forward strand.
CCCTGGGTTCTTTGATGTACCAGCAAATAATCTGTACTGAACTGCTAGTGAGAGGTCAGACCTGCTTGCACTAGTAGTCTTCGGGAGGAATGCATAGAAGGTACAGTGAAAGCAACATGTTACAGCTTCAGAAAAACATCAATTTACTTAAAATATATTTCTTTGAGAAACATCATACCAAGTCACCCTAAGAATAGGAGAATTCAATACCAGTGCAGCCCATTAGGACCCCCAAAGGGGATGCTTGGTAAATCTTACTTCTGAAAGACAAGAAAGAGTGGAAACTGGTCTTCTTCCAGGAAACTTTTTCTCCAGGAGTACTTCCGTGGGCATTCTGGACATAGAATATCTCCTTTCTTGGGGCTTCTTTAGTTTTTTGCTTGGGCCTTCACTTGACACTTTCTTCTCCCGAGCATGTAGTTAATTGGATCGAGCATGTTTATGATTGTTTCCCCACTAGACTGTGAGTATCAAAGATTGTAAATGCCTGTGGTCAGGAACATTAACTTTGCAATCTCCCATTGATTAACATTCATTCATTCAATTATCCCATCATGGAGTCACCAGAGCAGATGGTCATTTAGTCTAATCCAATTATCCATCCTATGCTAACCCCTAAAAACACAATTTGACCCTGACCTCACAGAACTTATGGAAGATAAAAATCCATTTATAAAGAAGACAGTAAATATCTGGAGGTTGGTAAAACAAAATAACAGGAAATGTTCCCCCACCCACTTTTTTTTCTATCTAAGGTGATTGCAAAAGCCTTTGTAGAAATGTTCTGAAGGTTCTTGACTGTGAAACAGAAACTGCCTTAGAGCTCCCATCATGTATGAGGACTCCCATGTGAGAGATGATGACTGGCTCCAAACAGCATGGCCAGGAGAAAGTGGGGCCTGAGACCTGGGCATTAGCTTCTGTAAATGCTGATCCAGAGGGTCAGGGAAGTGGGGAAGAAGTGATTAAGGCAGTTGAGAGACAGGCAGAAAGTGGTAGTTAAACTTCCAATTAGCTGAGAAAGTGTAGTTTCAAGTGGTCCAGGCACCCTTTATACCTGGCAGCCTGGAAGATTGATAGACTGTCAGTCCTGGAAGTGTTTACTCAAGGGCATCAAGACCTTGGGTGGGTGGGGATTATGATGAACTCCATTCTTACGGGGATAATCAAGACCACCAAACAGGATAACAAAGGACTGCATGACGGATAGAGTAGGTTCTCATAAATATTGAAGGAGTGAATGAATACAGTTAAGGGTAAAGATGAAAGCAGAACACTTGCCCCATAGACTGGGATAACTCAGCATACAAAGGGGGAGAATAAAACTAAAGTTGTATCTTTTGGACAAATTAGTCCCCAAGGGTTGATCCTAAAGACATGTTTCTGGCTGTCGAGCAAAAGAACTTAAGGAGTAAGGCAGGGGCTCACTGCCCCCAGATTCTAGGATTGAGTAACTTAATCTTAACCACCACCAATTTGTACATGTAAGGTTCTCATTGTACTACAGCCTCAGTCACAATTAGACTCAGACTGACCCCATCCAGACTTGGGGAGGTGAACATCCGTGGGCTCTCAGGTGTGAGTAGCCAAGAATGAAGAGCAGACATGAGGCAGTAACTGGCAGGGTGCAATGCCCAAAGCAAATGATTAAAGAGCGAAAATGGAATCAATTATCTTTCCAAAGATTGATGCATAGCAACTGAGGTTTCTCATCCCACTGAACTGACCAACTATCCTGAGATTGTGTCGGTGCAGCCCAAGTCCTCAGGAGAAAAATCCAAAGATGGGTTGTTCAAAGCATTGATGATTTGAACAGATTGAGCACCAAAGAAGAGGCCACCGAGATCTTGCTGCTAGGGTTCCAATTTGTTAGCTTGTTTTCTAAATCTGAATTTTAAAAGAAGTGGCCAGAGAAGTTCCTGCTCCATTCACAGAGACACATGGGTCCTAGAAACTTTCCATCAGCTGCCCTACTTTGGTGGATATTTAAAGAAGCCTGTTTAGTTTTTGGTAGTGTGTTTATCAAGGTAACACAGTCAATGTGCAGAGTGCCTTCTGCAGGCTCCTCTTGACACACACCCCTCACTCTCCTCCCTTCTCCACCTGCTCTGTGTCTGGGGACAGGACATGGGCTCTCAGCAGCAGGTCCCTGGCTTCAGGGTGAATTCAACCTCAGTAGGTGATAAGAGGGAAAGAGGAAGCTGTGTTTATTCCCCCAGCCTCTCCCTCCCTTTGGGCTGGCGGTGGGTGGCTCCCTTGCCCAAAGCTCTCAGGTGCTGTCAGACACACAGCATTATCCAGGACCAGTCATTGCTTCCCCCACCCCTCACTCCCTCCTGTTCAAGCCTAGTGGGGCTATTAGAGTTCCACTGTTTGTCCCACTGAGGTACTATCTGTAGATGTTTCCCTAAACCCTGCCCACACCTTTGTAGATAGTCTTTACATTAAACTCTCTTTCAACTATTTTAGTGGGCCATCCACTTCATTCTGAGACTCTGCCTGGTGGCCTGAAGCATAGGCTGGGTCTCCCGCTGGGCCAGTCCACTGTGTTCACCTGTCCACAATTGAGTCTGTCCTGCCTGGTGAGCCCCACCTCTCAGAAGGAGTGAGAACAGGAAGGGCTTAGTGAAAATCCATGCACACAGCCTGAAAACTGCCTAAACACACACCCTTCTAGACCTAATGGTATAATCTTCACTTTTTGATAACAAACGCTAAAGCTATGGATGTTTGGTGTTTTGTAGTCAAATGCTTACGGAGCCTGAATTTCCTCATCTATAAAATCTGGATGACAGCATCGGTCTCACAGGGTAAGGAGGATAACTGAGTAGAATGAACAGCCCAAGGCCACTAGCTAGTAAGTGGTAGAAACAGAATTTAAACCCATGACTTCTGACTCCAAGTCCAGAGCCCTTTCCACCAAACCATGAGCCTCTGGACAGCACATCATCTTTGCGCTGCTGGAAAGCATAGTTTTGATTGAACACCAGGGAGGTAGCAGGTGTCAATCAGTAGGTCTTTGGGAGGGTATGAAGGAAATAGAAGGGCTCCCTGTACTTCTGGAGTTTAAAAGTATTTTTTGTTTCTTCCACTAGATGGTTAGGACAGCCAAATGTTCATAAACCATTGCAACTGCAAACGGAAGATCATACAGGACCAAGAGAGTAAAACTGAACAATAGTAACTTTTACCATTGTACTGACTGCTGATCATATGAGACTTCTTTTATACACTGTGAAGTATATAAACAACTCTGTGAGGTAGATATCGTTTTCCCCTCTGCATGAATGTAGAAGTAGAGATCAGTAATCATGCAGTCACTAAACAGAGTAAAAAATGTCACTCAGTTCTCTCCCGTTCCAAAGCCTGGGGCCTGGAGCCTTCCCCACCATATCTGTTATATTTCTGTTCCATCTTCTCTTCCAGAAAAGATAAAAGTCACAAAGGACATACTCCAGGGAACATATTTCCTTTTTCTTTTTGAAGGACAGTAAGCCTTCAAAAGGTACACAGACATTAGGAGGTGATCATTTCTACCTTACAAGTGGAAGCTGACGGTGTGCTTTTCATCTAAACGGACCCAACTTCCCCTGCAGGTGAACCCAGAGGCCCTTGCTGAGTTTTGAAGGAGGAACCACATCTGGACCTCATACTAGTTGGTGCATTCTGGGCCCCCCCACCCTGGGGAAGACCAGGCTAACTGCTCAGGCTTTGGGTTTCCACACCCAGCTGGTCTTTTCTTCTGATTAATAATGGAAAAGAGATGAATAGCAAATGTGCCCCGTGATAATTAACAAATTCCTATACAGGGAGGGAAGGGATCCCACCAGGGCTTCATAAATATTGAATCAAGCTCCTGCATCTCTGCAGGATATGGCTTGACGTCTCTGCAGACTCTGGCCACATCTCAGGTCCCCTTTAACCTGGTATCTTCATAGCCCAAGGCAGTGGGCTAGTCAGCAGAGAAGACGGGGAGAGCTGCATCCCTGGGAGGTGTCTCCTGCATGCTGGATGGCACATTACACTGCCCCAGACCTTTCTCTCTACAAATCTCTCCTTCCTCTCCAAGGTACAGAGGTCCACAGGGGAGGGTTGAACAAGCTGTCTCTGGTTTTTAGTCTTATTTTTTTCTTTGCCAGGGTCAATCACTCTTACTGAAAATGGTGTTTGGACTCAGAGCTTGAAATAAATTACTCAGAGCAGCCGACTCCCTCATGTAAATAATTTAGCTTAATAAATAAGTTAAAGTCTACAGTCTCTTCGGCAGCCCTGGCAGCTCATTCATCTGCTGTCTCCTCAGCTCGTCAAGCTGTGCCCTGCTGCCAGGTCTTCTCGGAGGCTGATGGCCTTTTCCTGTCCTGTCACAACAAACAGCATTTTATAGGAGGGGAGCCCTTTCAAGTGTTTCCTCTGTGTCTTCGCAGTCACTGAGCGGAGTCATTGAAACAAGCAGCCAATTTGCAGCAGGGCTCTGTGTTCAGGGGCCAGGTCAGGGGCTGGGCCCCTCCTGACTGAAGCAGGTCCTTAGGGAGAGGACAGGTTGGGGGACCAGGGAGAGGGAGGCCAGGAGGGAGCTGTGGCAGAAGCTGAAGAGAGATCTGAGAGGATGGCTGACACTGAGGCAGGAGGAAACAGCAGGTAGGCGCTAAACCCCACCTTGAGAAGGAGAGAGGAAAGAAAGCCACTCAGCTAAGTGGAGACCAGTGTCAAGGCAATGCTACACCTAATTGCATTAGGAGGTTGGGAGTCACAAACCCACGTTCAGAGCTGACCACCTGGACAAGTCACTCCCCTCTTCAAACCCAGTGTCCCGCCTCCTGTGATGAGAGGGAAGCCACTTCTTGGTGAGGCCCTACTGTGTGCAGACAGGGGGGAGGCGCTGGCACACAGGACTCATCGGATGCCCACAATAACACGAGCAAGAGGCCGGCCAGTGGGTGCACTGGCATTCTCCAAGCTTCTTTTGTCTGTGATCCGTCTCCTGTGATGGATCCAGGACACACTGTGATCCACACACTATGATCCATCTCCTCTAAGCTTGGCAGAGACAGGAAGCCCAAGAGTACACGCACACCCATCAAAAAATAAAATAAATGTTCCTGTTGGAAGAGTCACCACAGCTGTGCCATCCATTCTTTAATAAAACAGCCATGTGCTCACCTCGGAGACCAGAGATGGCTGCTGTCCCCCACACAGCTGTCCTCCAGGACCATGCCGATGAGGGAGCTGGCAGAGACCAGCCCTGGCTGGGAAATTCACTCCTACACCACAGAGGGCTGTGCCCACCAGCGCAAATCCCAGCCCAGCACCACAATCCAATTAAAGTAATTTTCACCTAAACAGCCCTTGCAGAAGAGAGGCAGCAGCCGAGGAGGGAGGAGGGCGGGGCTCAGCATCCTTCAGGGAAACCGGATGGCTCGAAAATACAAGAAACAATTTCTCTAGATGGAAAATGAATGCAATGAATCTGAGTGCGGCAGGAAATCTTATGAGAAAATAAGACTTTGGGAGGATTTATTGAAAGACATAATTGCAACAAATATATTGATTTTACATAGATAAGAAAACAAATGTTGGCAGGGATTGAATTTGGTTTATTACATTTATTTCCCCACAGAGTTAATGCATTTAAAGACATGGTTTACTTTTCAGATGGAGAAACATTGTTTTCAGAGACCTTTATTAGGTTCCTGCCAGTTCCCCTGACTTCTCTTTCCAAGAAAATTGGTTTGCAAGTGAGGTTGGAGGAGGAAAGACATGGGGGTCTTCCTGTTTCTGAGGGGTTCCAGAAACAAAGGCTGTGGGTGCTTCCCAGGCAGGGAAGAGTCACAGATAGTCACTTCCTGCTCTGTGTCCTGACTTCCGCTGGGAGGGGAGCCACTGGCGCTAGGGTACAGAGAGAGAAATCAGGGCCATGACTACATTGTCATCCTACTTATATGCATCTAGAAGCTCAGACCCAAGGGACTGCAGGCTCACGGCCACGTCATCATTAGAAACCTTCTGGAAGCAGAAACCAGGGGCCCTGGCTTCTGGCTTTCCTTTCAAAATCCTTGCACTCATCCCAAAGTTGTATTGCTGCCAGGGTGGGTTTGAAGTATCAATGTTAACTACCATTTCTGAGAGCCTATAATTGTCAGGTACTGTGTTCACCCTTTCCATGGCCCTGTGAGGTAGCTGTAATCTCTATTTTCCAGATGTGAATATTGGGCCTCAGAGATTAAGAAACTTGACAAACTGATCTGTTTAATTCCAAAGCCTGTGAGTTTAACTACCCCTTCGCTCAAGACTCTCAGTTTTGTGTCAGTTCTTATAACAAGGCATTTATTCCTGGTTCCGTGCAGTAAAAGAAACCAAAATCCCTCAATCCCAGCAAGGATGGCCCCTCATGCCTCGTGGCCAGGTTCACAGCTGGATCCAAGGAGAAGCAGGGAAGGAAGGACACAGGCAGGAAGAATGGAGACTCCCTACCCATTGGGACTCTGACCCTGGTCCCTGAGGACCCCTCTCAATGAGGCTAGTGTCTTGGGCTGGGTCAACTGATAGCCACACACATGCCATCTTCCCACCTCGATAGTGCTTAGCCAGCCATCCCTGGACTTGAGGCCCATCCCTTGTGTGAAGCCAATATTTGAAAACAATTTAAGTTAGCACTTAGGAGCACTTTGGGGTTTAAATGGTGTTGTTATATGATATTTTTTTAACCATAACTTATTCTTCACTTTCTAAGTGAAGTTTTACAGAAAGGGAAACTGAGATTCAAAGAAGTTAAGTGCCTTCCCTAAATGGACACAGCCATTAACAGGAAGATCTGGGACCGAGTCCCATATCTCCTGTAGGAGCCCCGGACTCGATGCAAAACAGGTCTCCTTGCAAACCTCGGCGCGTTCCTGCTGATTCGTATCTGAACTGAAGCAATAGCCGCACCCTTCCCTGGGCGTGCTGGGGCACCGGTAAAGCATTTCCATCCCTCCCTCGTCTGATAGCTTTGGCCAGGTAAGTTATTCAGGATTAATCCTACTTGCTCCTAAATCCCCCGGCAGCTTTTCACAAGTAACTAACACTTGTCTTAATCACATCCGAGGCACAGCTTTATATACCACTTGCAGCAACACGTTCAATTATGATTGATTGGAATTTAAGTTCTGATTTCTCTTAGAACATAATCAGTCCTGAATGGGAAATTTTTACAGTGACAATTAAAATAATGAAAGTGAACTTTAAATGACATTCAAACAGTGTCACCTGGGAATAACTCCACATTGCTGGCCTCCTGCTGCATTCTGGGAGCTCTGCTACTCAGCGGGCTTCACTTGCATCTTTCACCACTGTGAATGCATTTGGTGTGGTATGAGGACTGGAGTTAACCCCTCGCTGGCAGCCCTTTTAAAATCCTCTGCACGTTGTCTGCTACTTAATAATGTGTTTCCCTCGGCTGATTTATATTTACATCTAAAAGGCATGTTAATTGCACAAATTTGTAAACAGTCACCAAATAACTCCATGGAGAGAACTTGCCTGCTTTGGGAACCCTCTTCTAGGAAACACACAGAAGTGTGAAGAGTCTCTAAATTGTGGATCTGGGCCCTGGAATTCCATATCATCCCTACTAACAGAGAACATGTGCGTTGTGATCTTGGGCATTATTCCTATGTGAACTTGCTACACACAAAATAAAGGAAAATTCCATCTAAGACAGAAGGGGATTATATCCACACCTTAGACTCTTAGTATATCTTCTTTTTTCTTCCTGACTCAGGACAACAAGACACCTGTGCCTACCAGATTGCCCTGGTGTTAGAGGCTTCTGAAATCTAGTTCCATTGGGTTCTATCCCTAACAAGTCATTTTAGCCTCTCCATTGTCTCTTCACCACCCACCAGGCTTCCTGCAGGTCTTATTTATTTATTTATTTGTTTATTAATTTTTTAACATTTACAATTTTATTTTCCAAATACTTAAAGCATTCACTATATGCCAGGGTCTGTTCTGAGCACTTAGAACCCTTACTCATCTCTTCCTCCTTAAACACTCTGAGATGGATATTATTATCCCCATTTTAAGAATCCTCTTTTGAGACACAGAGAAGTTACGTCATTTGCCTAAGGTCACACGGCTAGTATGAGGCAGGCAGAATTGGGTTTTGAAAGCAGACAGTTTCGGTGTGAAGTCTAACCACCGCACTGTCGTTTGTAGAATCTAGTATGTATCTTACACCTTGGGCCTCATTTTATCCTTTTCTTATTTTTTATTTTATTTTACTGGCCCTTTTATTTTATTTTATTTTATTTTTAACATCTTCATTGGAGTATAATTGCTTTACAAGGGTGTGTTAGTTTCTGATTTATAACAAAATGAATCAGTTATACATATACATATGTTCCCATATCTCTTCCCTCTCGCATCTCCCTCCCTCCCACCCTCCCTATCCCACCCCTCCAGGTGGTCACAAAGCACCGAGCTGATCTCCCTGTGCTATGTGGTTGCTTCCCACTAGCTATCTATTTTACGTCTGGTAGTGTATATATGTCCATGCCACTCTCTCACTTCGTCACAGCTTACCCTTCCCCCTCCCCACATCCTCAAGTCCATTCTCTAGTAGGTCTGGTTCTTTATTCCCGTCTTACCCCTAGGTTCTTCATGACATCTTTTTTTTTTTCTTAGATTCCATATATATGTGTTAGCATACGGTATTTGTCTTTCTCTTTCTGACTTACTTCACTCTGTATGACAGACTCTAGGTCCATCCATCTCACTACAAATAACTCACTTTCATTTCTTTTTATGGCTGAGTAATATTCCATGGTATATATGTGCCACATCTTCTTTATCCATTCATCTGTTGATGGACACTTAGGTTGCTTCCGTCTCCTGGTTATTGTAAATAGAGCTGCAATGAACATTTTGGTACATGACTCTTTTTGAATTATGGGTTTCTCAGGGTATATGCCCAGTTGTGGGATTGCTGGGTCATATGGTAGTTCTATTTGTAGTTTTTTAAGGAACCTCCATACTGTTCTCCATAGTGGCTGTACCAATTCACATTCTCACCAGGAGTGCAAGAGTGTTCCCTTTTCTCCACACCCTCTCCAGCATTTATTGTTTCTTCTTTTGATGATGGTCATTCTGACCGGTGTGAGATGATATCTCATTGTATTCTTGATTTGCATTTCTCTAATGATTAATGATGTTGAGCATTCTTTCATGTGTTTGTTGGCAGTCTGTATATCTTCTTTGGAGAAATGTCTACTTAGGTCTTCTGCCTATTTTTGGATTGGGTTGTTTGTTTTTTGTTATTGAGCCTGCAGATCTTATTTAAATTCATAGTTTTCCTTAACCTGAAATGCCTTCATACCTCTGGCTCCCCTGTATCCCAAATTGCCCATCCTTGAAGCTCAGTTTGTCCATATTCTCAGTGACACCTTCCTTGACAATGTCAAACCAGCCCTGCTCACTCCTCTCCCTGGCTATTCTTGAACATTACATTTAATCTAGCACTTTATTAAGATGTCAGCAGTCTTATTGTGTTGGAACCAGAAACTACCTTGAAAATCTTATTTATTTTTAATAAAGTTTCAGTTAGACGGTGATAAAAATGGTTTGTAAGATAAAAAACAAAAACAAAAAATTAGCAAAAAATGTGTTCCTGTTTTGTGGAATCTCTGAAAGCATGTTTTAAGTTCATTCCCTTCATTTCACAGCTGAAAGAAGGTTCAGATGTTGTTCCAATGCTTCTCAATGACTTTAAAACAAACCATTTCCTCCCACTGGATTGTAAGCAGGGATCCTATTTTATACTTTTTTTGTATCTATCACAGTATCAAGCATAGTTCTCAGGAGCCAAGGCCAGGGTCAATCAGGTGTCATCAGGAAATGAGCGGCATTCATTACAAGTTTAAGAAGAATTTAATAAAGGGACATTTACAAGGTTGTGGGTATGGCTTAAGGAAAAGTACAGTACCCCAGGTTTATCAACTCAGAGAGGGCATTACCACCCCTGGGTTTGCAGGAGCAGAACCTTGGAAGGATAGCTGTTAGGAGAAGGACATTTAATAAAAACTTAGACTTTGGTAAAGGGAAGGGAAGTCTTTGCCAATCTGTGGAGACTCAGCAGGAAGGAGCCCAGACACAAATATCCTGACCTTAATCTGCTCCCGCCCTCTGATCTCCAGCTGGTGACTCCTATGGGCCAAACCCAGTGGGAAGCCAGAGAACAAAGGCTAGCATGAATAACCATCCCAGTTCGCCAGGGATTTACAAATTTCCTGGGATGGGGGACATTCAGTGTTAAAACTGGAAGTGTCCTGGTCAAACTACAAGAGATGGTCCATCTAGCAAGAGAGCAGCTCATAGAGGCCAGCCTCCTGGGCATGACGCAAAATGTGGAGAGTGAATTTAGAGGAGAAATCAGGAGGTATATACTATGGGACCACAGTAAATATTTATAAATTTGAATAAAGAACCATGATTATTGATATTTCTGAGTCTATTTCTTCCTGATTTGTAACCTCATGGTCAGGTTAGGAGAATATGAGAGATAAATAATTTCCCTAGTTTCAGCTCATTTCCACCAGGCTTGTGGATAACTTCCACCCCACTGACCATTCCAGTTAGCTTGGAAGACATTGCTGTCCTTTATTCTTCACACCCAGTCACACAACTATGGTACACCAAGTGCCTGTTCCATGCCAGCCACTGTGCTAGGTGCAGGGCACCCACCTGGAAAATAGTGAAAGGCCACTACTCTCAAGAAGCTAACAGGCTACAGAAGACAAGGTTATGTTTACTAAGAGTTAACAATACAGAACTTTATAGGCAACAAATAAAGGAAATCAATAGTTTTTTTTTAAATTGTATTTATTTTTTTGGCTGCATTGTGTCTTTGTTGCTGCGTGTGAGCTTTCTCCAGTTGTGGCGAGTGGAGGCTTCCTTTCATTGTGGTGCATGGGCTTCTCATTGTGGTGGCTTCTCTTGTTGTGGAGCACAGGCTATAGGTATGGGGGCTTCAGTAGGTGCAGCACATGGGCTCAGTAGTTGTGGCATGTGGGCCCTAGAGCACATGGGCTTCAGTAGTCGTGGCACATGGGCTCAGTAGTTGTGGTGGATGGGCTTAGTTGCTCCACGACATGTGGGATCTTCCCAGACCAGGGATCAAACTTATGTCCCCTGCATTGGCAGGCAGATTCTTAACTACTGCGCCACCAGGGAAGTCCAAAATCAGTAGTTTTATGTGATGAGACATTGGATAAATGTCTCATCGCATAAAACTGGGATAAAAGCGTCCTAGGTACCTATGGCTCTCCAACTCTATGAGCCGTCTACGTGGTTTGAGGGAGTTAGTGCAGTTTTCACAGCAGAGGAAAAAATTAGGCTCAGAATGAATAAGGGGCCTGTTACCATAACTCAGTGATTACAATATGTTATCATGACTCAGTGATTATTGGCTGACTAACTCTCACAGTAATCATTTGAGATGGTTATTGATTATCTAAATTTCATATGCAATTAACTTCAGAGAGCTTGCGTACTTTTCACACTGTGACCCAGCCAGTAACTCAGGTCTGACTCCAAAGCCCATGCACACACTTTCCATTACTCTGTGCTGCGTTTCCAAGAAGCTTTAAAAGAGGGGTGTGGTTTTAATTGGTGTAGAGGGAAGAAAATAATCAAAGTCTTCAACTTTTCCGAAACCCAAACTTTCAGAATCCTCCTTTCCATGTATCAGATTGCAAAAAAAAGTCAATGATTGCTCACTCCTTCTTGTATTTACAGTTTTGTCAATGTGACTTTGCAGTTCCTTCCATAAATAATTGGAGTCTATTTCTCTTCCCCTTGAATCTGAGCTTTTCTTGTGAACTTTTTGGCTAATACAATGCAGTGGAAGTGAAATGTGCCAGTTCTGAGCTTAGATCTCAAGAGACCAAGGACAATTCTGTTCTATCCTAGAACTCTTCTCAACCTCCATATGAAGAAACTCAGGTTAGCCTGCTGGAAAGGCCACAGAGAGCAGAGGCAAGCCGTTCCATCTGAGGCCATTCTGTATTATCCAGCCTGTACCCAACTCAGAGGAGGACTGTAGACTCATGAGTGAGCCCAACTGAGACAGAAATAACTATTCTCCATATACCCTGAGAAAACCATAATTCAAAAAGTGTCATGTACCACAATGTTCATTGCAACACTATTTACAATAGCCAGGACATGGAAGCAACCTAAATGTCCATCGACAGATGATTGGATAAAGAAGATGTGGCACATATATACAATGGAATATTACTCAGCCATAAAAAGGAATGAAATTGAGTTATTTATAGTGAGGTAAATGGACCTAGAATCTGTCATTCAGAGTGAAGTAAGTGAGAAAGAGAAAAACAAATACTGTACGCTAACACATATATATGGAATTTTAAAAAGCAGTACTGATGAACTTAGTGGCAGGGCAGGAATAAAGATGCAGACATAAAGAACAGACTTGAGGGCACAAGGGAGAAGGGGAAGCTGGGATGATGTGAGAGAGTAGCATTGACGTATATACACTACCAAATGTAAAATGGATGGCTAGTGGGAAGCTGTTGCATAGCACAGGGAGATCAGCTCAGTGCTTTGTGATGACTTAGAGGGATGGGATAGGGAGGGTGGGAGGGAGGCTCAAGAGGGAGTGGATATGGGTATATATGTCTACATATAGCTGATTCACTTTGTTGTACAGCAGAAACTGACACAACCTTGTAAAGCATTTATACTCCAATAAAGATGGGGAAAAAAAAAAGAAAACAAAACTATTCAACTGAGCCTAGCCCAAATTAGTTGTTTGCAAAGTCATGAGCTAAATTAAAGCCTGTTATTTTAAGGCTCCAAGTTTTGGGGATTTTTGGATGCAGTGAAAGCTAACTGATTCACTATGTAACTATTAATGCAGTCCTCATTCCATCATTTAAAATGAGTTAGCCATATAAGCTAGGTTCTCTCACCTAGACCAGATGCTGCCTGGGAAACTTCCCTAGACCCTAACTATTAAAGGTCATTCTTCTCATTTCCTTCTCCCCAACTAGTTGCTGAACCCCAACTTGGACTAGGTCAGTGTGCCAACATATGTAGGAGTCAGTTTTCCTGAGCATCAAGATAGCTACTTTGATATACATAATGGATTTGAATGTGGCCAAGACTGTTCACATAGCAGACAATTAAGGAACAAAATATAATAGGTTGAAAATTAAGCTTGGAAGGGAATATCTAATACATTCCTTCACTGAGGCTGAATCTCTACCTATCTCAAGTTTTCTAATATTTCTTGTTGTGTAGAATTATAATCAACTTATCAAAACATCTACTTTTAAACTCTAAATGTATTTTTTCCCTTCAAAACTAACCAAACTAAGTCAGAGTTTCTCAAATGTTTCACCAATAAATCTTTTATGTAATAAAAAATTACTAGCCTTGTAAAGAAGCAGAGAAAGGGAACTTAAATTAAGAAATAAAACACTGAACAGAAGACCTCTAATAACCTGAATACTGGAGTAAATAGATAAAGTTTTTAAAATAGCTATGATTAAAATATTAAACAAAATAGACAAAAAGGTGGACAGAATAGATGAAAATATAAAATTATTTGAACAATGAATAGAATCTAGAAGATAAATCAAACATGACTGGACACAATAGAAGACAAGGTTAGTGAAGTCAAACACAGCCCAGTGGAAAAATAAGCAAAACAAAGCACAGAAAGGAGAAAAGAATGGAGAATGAAGAACAAAGCATTACGGAGGTATGGGCCATAATCAGAAGGTCTAACATATGTATAATTGGAGTCTAAGAATAAAAGATGAGAGAGAGAGACTTGAATAGAAGGCAATATTTGAAAATTTGATAGCAACTTTTTTTTAATTCAGAAGAAAGACAACTCACATATGTAAGAAGCTCAGTAAACTATTAGCAAATGAAGGAGAAAAATTCAAAGAAAACATATCACAGTCATAGTGCTTAAAACCAAAGACAAAATGATAAACACAACCACATTAGGTTCAGGACTTCTCACCAGAAAACACACACAGAAATTATACCTTTAAAGTTCTAGGAGAGAAAAAAATACCAGCTAGGATCTATATACAGTGAAAATATCCTTTAAAAATAAAAGCAAAGTAAAGATATTTTAAGATAAACAAAAGCTGAAAGAATTTGTCTCTAGTTCTTCCATAAGAAAAGTTATGATACTAGTTGTGTATTTATAGATATTTATAGAAATATTTACCAGAAATGGAAAATATTTGGGAAAATAAGGCCTTTTTTAAAAAAAAAATATTTATTATTTGTATTTATTTATTTTTGGTTGTGTTGGGTCTTCATTGCTGCTCACGGGCTTTCTCTAGTTGCGGTCAGAGGGGGCTGCTCTTCGTTGCAGTGCACGGGCTTCTCATTGCTGTGGCTTCTCTAGTTTCAGAGTACTGGCTCTAGGCATGCGGGCTTCAGAAGTTGTGGCTCATGGGCTCTAGAGCACAGGCTCAGTAGCTGTGGTGCACGGGCTTTGTTGCTCCGCAGCATGTGGGATCTTCCCGGACCAGGTCTCGAACCCATGTCCCCTGCATTGGCAGGTGGATTCTTAGCCACTGTACCACCAGGGAAGCCCCTTGTTTGTTTTTAACTTATCCTAATTTCTTAAAGACACTTAAACTTTTAAAGCAAAAACAACAGCATTATATTTGAAGTACATAACATGCAGTAGTGAAATCTATAACAAAAATCACAAAGTTAAGGTGTACTGTTGTAAATTCTTATACTACTGTATATGTGTTCAGTGTAATACTAATTAAGGGTAAAATGTAAAAACTAAAGGTGCATATTGTATTTCCTAGGACAACTATCAAAAATATATCAGTAAGTAAACTAAATGTAAATGGACCAAGTACTTTCATTAAAACTTTTGAAGTTATCAGGATTTTTTTTTAAATGTCCAACTATATGCTGTTAAAAAAAATAAACTTTAATATAAAGGTACAGATAGGCCAAAAACAAAGTTATCAGGGGAAAAAGATGTACTGTGAAAACACTAAAAACAAATTTGGACAGCCTGAGGGGGGACTTGGAGTGAGGAGTTCTGAAGTTTGGAGGTCTTTCCAGAGAATGAATGATATTCCTCATGTAGATTAGTCACTTCAGATCCAGCAGAAGTTCTCTCTCCAGTGAGGGTGGATGTGGAGTGGCCTCCTGGAGTAGGAAGAGCTTTCAACTAAGAATATTTTCTTTGGAAACAACAGAAACAAGAAGAACCACAATCCTGCAGCCTGTGGAACAAAAACCACTTTCACAGAAAGATAGACAAAATCAAAAGGCAGAGGACTATGTACCAGAAGAATGAACAAGGTAAAACACCAGAAAAACAACTAAATGAAGTGGAGACAGGCAACATTCCAGAAAAAGAATTCATAATAATGATACTGAAGATGAGTCAGGACCTAGGGAAAAAAAATGGAGGCAAAGATTGAGAAGATGCAAGGAATTTTTAACAAAGACTTAGAAGAATTAAAGAACAAACACCTAGAAGAAGTAAAGAACAAACAAACAGAGATGAACAATACAATAACTGAAATGAAAAATACACAAGAAGGAATCAATAGCAGAATAACTGAAGCACAAGAATGGATAAGTGACCTGGAAGACAGAATGGTGGAACTCAGTGCTGTGGAACAGAATAAAGAAAAAAGAATGAAAAGAAATGAAGACAGCCTAAGAGACCTCTGGGAAAACATTAAACACAGCAACATTCGCATTATAGGGGTCCCAGAAGGAGAACAGAGAGAGAAAGGACCTGAGAAAATATTTGAAGAGATTATATTTGAAAACTTCCCTAACATGGGAAAGGAAATAGCCACCCAAGTCCAGGAAGAGCAGAGAGTCCCAGGCAGGATAAACCCAAGGAGAAACATGCCGAGACATACAGTAATCAAATTGACAAAAATTAAAGACAAAGAAAAATTATTAAAAGCAACAAGGGAAAAACAACTAATAATATACAAGGGACAGCTGATTTCTCAGCAGAAAATCTACAAGCCAGAAGGGAGTGGCACAATATATATAAAGTGATTAAAGGGAAGGAACTACTACCAAGATTATTCTACTCGGCAAGGATCTCATTCAGATTTGATGGAGAAATCAAAAGCTTTACAGACAAGCAAAAGCTAAGAGAATTCAGCACCACCAAACCAACTCTACAACAAATGCTAAAGGAACTTTTCTAAGTGGGAAACACAAGAGAAGAAAAGGACCTACAAAAAAAAAAAAAAACCAAAAAAATTAAGAAAACAGTAATAGGGACATACATATCAATAATTACCTTAAATGTGAATGGATTAAATGTTCCAACCAAAAGACACAGGTTCGCTGTATGGATACAGAAAAATGGCCCATATATATGCTGTCTACAAGAGACCCACTTCAGAACTAGGAACACATACATACTGAAAGTGAGGGGTTGGAAAAAGCTATTTGATGCAAATGGAAATCAAACATTTAGAGAAGAGCTAACACTCATCCTTCTCAAAGTCTTCCAAAAAATTGCAGACGAAAGAACACTCTGAAACTCATTCTATGAGGCCACCATCACCCTGATACCAAATCCAGACAAAGATACTACAAAAAATGAAAATTACAGACCAATGTCAATGATGAATATAGATGCAAAAATTCTCACAAAATACTAGCAAACAGAATCCAACAACTGATTAAAAGGATCATATACCACAATCAAGTGGGATTTATCCCAGGGATGCAAGCATTCTTCAATATATGCAAACCAATCAATGTGATACACCATATTAGCAAATTGAAGAATAAAAACCATGTGATCATCTCAATAGATGCAGAAAAAGCTTTTGACAAAATTCAACACCAGTTTGTGATAAAAACTCTCCAGAAAGTGGACATGATAGAGGGAACCAACCTCAACATAGTAAAGGTCATATATGACAAACCCACAGCAAACAGCATTCTCAATGGTGAAAAATTGAAAGCTGTCCCTCTATGATCAGAAAGAAGACAAGGCTTTTCACTCTCACCACTATTATTCAACATAGTTTTGGAAGTCCTAGCCACAGCAATCAGAGAAGAAAAAGAAATAAAAGAAATATAAATTGGAAAAGAAGAAGTAAAACTGTCACTGTTTGCAGTGACTAACAATGAAAAATCAGAAAGAGAAATTAAGGAAAAAATCCCATTCACCATTGCAACAAAAAGAATAAAATACCTATGAATAAACCGACGTAATGAGGTAAAATACCTGTACTCAGAGAACTATAAGACACTGATGAAAGAAACCAAACATTACACAAACAGATGGAGAGATATACCACGTTCTTGGATTGGAAGAATCAATATTGTGAAAATGACTATACCACCCACAGCAATCTACAGATTCAATGCAATCCTTATCAAATTACCAATGACATTTTTTACAGGCCTAGAGCAAAAAAACTTAAAATTTGTATGGAGACACAAAAGACCCCCAATAGCCAAAGCAGTCTTGAGGGAATAAAATGGAGCTGGAGGAATCAGGCTCCCTGACTTCAAACTATACTACAAAGCTACAGTAATCAAAACAATGTGGTACTGGCACAAAAACAGAAAAATAGATCAATGGAACAGGATAGAAAGCCCAGAGATAAACCCACACACCTATGGTCAACTAATCTATGACAAAGGAGGCAAGGATATAATGGAGAAAAGAGAGTTTCTTCAATAAATGGTACTGGGAAAACTGTACAGCTACATGTAAAAGAATGAAATTAGAACACTCCCTAACACCATACACAAAAATAAACTCAAAATGGATTAAAGACCTGAAAGTAAGATCTGACACTATAAAACCCTTAGAGGAAAACATAGGAAGAACACTCTTTGACATAAATCACAGCAACATCTTTTTAGACCCACTTCCCAGAGCAATGGAAATAAAAACAAAAATATACAAATGAGACCTATGAAACTTAAAAGCTTTTGCACAGCAAAGGAAACTATAAACAAGATGAAATAACAACCCTCATATTTGCAAATGAATCAACAGACAAAGAATTAATCTCCAAAATATATAAACAGCTCATGCAGCTCAATATTTAAAAAACAAACAACTCAATTAAAAAATGGGCAGAATACCTAAATAGACATTTGTCCAAAGAAGACATACAGATGGCCAAGAGGCACATGAAAATCTGTTCAACATCACTAATTATTAGTGAAATGCAAATCAAAACTGCAATGAGGTATCACCTAACACCAGTTAGAATGACCATCATCAGAAAATCTGCAAAAGACAATTGCTGGAGATGATGTGGAGAAAAGGGAACCCTCTTGCACTGTTGGTGAGAATGTAAATCGATACAGCCACTATGGAGAACAGTATGGAGATTCCTTAAAAGACTAAAAATGGAATTACCCTTATGACCCAGCAATCGCACTAGTGGGCATATATCCTGAGAAAACCATAATTCAAAAAGACACATGCACCCCAGTGTTCATTGCAGCACTGTTTACAATAGCCAGGTCATGGAAGCAACCTAAATGCCGATCAGCAGATGAATGGATAAAGAAGATGTGGTGCATATATACGATGGAATATTACTTAGCCATGAAAAGGAATGAAATGGGGTCATTGGTTGAGACATGGATGGACCTAGAGACTGTCATACAGAGTGAAGTAAGTCAGTAAGAGAAAAACAAATATCGTATATTAATGTATATATGTGGAGTCTAGAAAACTGGTACAGATGAACTGGTTTGCAAGGCAGAAATAGAGACACAGATATAGAGAACGAATGTATGGGCACCAAGGGTGGAAAGCTGGGGGTGGGTTGGCGGTGGTGGTGGGATGAATTGGGAGATTGGGATTCACGTATATACACTAATATGTATAAAATATATAACTAATAAGAACATGCTGTATAAAAATATACATAAAATAAAATTTTAAAAAAGCAATTTGAGGTGGTAATATTGTCAAATTTGTCTTTAAAGCAAAAGGCATCACCAAAGATAAAGAGGTACATTTTATAATGGTAAACAAGTCAATTAATCAAGAATACCTGGTGATACTAAATGTTTAGCACCTAATAACAGATCTTCAAGTAACATGAAGCAAAAATCAATAGAACTGAGAGGAGAAAAACCACAACCTTAGCTGAAGTTTTTTAACACTCCTTTAGAAATTGTCCGACCAGGTGAAGAAATATATCAGCAAGGATAGAGAAGATTTTAATAACACTATCAACCAACTTTACCTAATTTATAAAATATCATTTTCTACAATAACCTAATACATATTATTTTCAAAGACACATGGGATATTCACCAAAATATACCATATGGTGCCCCAAAAAACAAGTCTCAATACATTTTTGGCTGAAATCACAGTAAGATTATTTTATGATCAAAACAGAATTAAATTAAAACTCAACAAAAAAGATATCCAGAAAATCCACAGATATTAGAAAGTTTCACAGTATAATTTAATAACACCGTAAGGGAAATTATAAAATATGTTGAGCTCATAAGGGTAAGAAATCATATGGTATAATAGGTTGAATAATGACCTCTTAAAGATATCCATGTCCTACTTCCGTAAATTTGTTGCCTTACATGGTAAAAAAAATTTTGCAGATGTGATTAAGTATTCTGCAGTAGAGAGAGTATCTTAAATTATCTAGGTGTGCCTAGGGTAACTACAAGGGTCCTTATAAGAGGGAAGTAGGAGGATCAGTCAGAGAGAGAAGATGTAAGAACAGAAGTTAAGATTGGAGTGGAGAGAAGATGGTACACTTTTGGCTTTGAAGTTGGAGGAAGAGGCCATAAATGAAGGATCGTAGGCAGCTTCCAGAAGCTGGAAAAGTTAAGAAAAGTAATTATTCCCTAGAGCTTCCAGAATGAGTGCTGGCTTGCCAACGCCTTAATTTTATCCCAGTAAAACAGATTTTGAACTTTTGACCTCCAGAACTGTAAGATAATAAATTTGCTTTGTCTTAAGCCACTAAATTTGTAATGAATTTTTGCAGGAGCAATAAGAAACTGATACACAAAAAATTAGAAATTAATTGAAATGAACAATAATTTAAAATATATTAACATGTTGGATGTAGCTAAAGTGCTACTAAGAGACAAATTTGTACTTTAAAATGTCTGTGCTATAAAATAACAGAAGTCTAAAATCACTTACATAACCTTTCATCTTAATAAACTAGAGAAAGAAGAGCAAATTAAACCAAAGTATGTAGAAAGAAGGAAATTATAAAGATTGAAAATTATAAAGAATGAAATACTTTATATCTATCAGTGAAATACTAGATAGACAATACAAAGAAAGAAAAATCAAGAAACTTAAAAATCAGTTATCTGAATAAGATTAAGAAATTTTTAAATCCCTAAGAAGACAGATCAAGGGGAAAAAAAAAACAACAACAAAAATTACAAAATAAAGGCTTTTAAAAGAGAGTATCACCAGAGAGCCTACAGATATTAAAAGGATGATAAGGGGAAATTATGTACAACTGTATGTTAAAAAGCTTAACAACAAAGGTGAAATGGAGAAAACCCTTTTAACAACACAATTTACCAAAACTGACAAAAATATAGTTGACTTGGTTAGTCCTTTATTTATCTGAGAAATTTAATTCATAATTTAAAACTGCCCCACAATGCAAACTTCAAGCCCAGCTGGCTGTTCTGTGAAATTCTATTAAATGTTCACAAAGAATTACTCATATTACACAAACTCTTTCACCATAGGAAGAGAAGGAAACATTTCTCAATTTGTTATATGAGGCAGGCATAACCTTAATATCAAACCTGACAAGAATCTTACAAGAAAATAAAATTAGAAACCAATATCACTCATGAACATAAATGAAAGTGTAGAGGAGGCAAAACTTTACCTCTACCCATCTTACGTTTTCAGCTGGGACTCTGTGACCAAAAGACAGATTAACAAGAAGAAAACAGTTATTAATGAGTGTAGTACACATCATGCAGGAAAAAAGTCTAAGCAGAAAAGAAGTTAAAGCAACAGCTTCGAACTCCAGCTTATATAACATCTTCAACAAAGAAAAATAAATTGTAGAGAAATGGCAGGGGAAAGGAAAGCAGTTTTAGGCTTCCAAAAGTCTAAAAAGTTTTAGGAGGCAAACTGTGAAAAGGTAAATAAATGGGAGGAGATAATGGAATAAGGTTTATTTGCAGATTCCTCTGTTGCTGTCTCTGAGCTGATAGGAGTCTGTCTACAGTAAAAGGAGAATTTATATCTGTGTTTAGGCAGAAAAGGGGAAGGGGGCTTTTTCTGCATTTGCTGCTTCTTAATTGCCTTCAGCTCAAAATAATTTTTATGTCAAAGAGTCATATTTTGGGGTGACATATTCTGGTTTCCTTCAAAAGCAAAAATTCCTTCGTAATAATTGTTAGCAAATCAAATCTAACAATACATAAAATGTGTAATATGTCATGATAAATTGAGGTTTATTCCAGGAATGTAGGTTAGTTTAAGAACTGAAAATCAATCCATGTAACTGATCATATATAAAAAGAGGAGAACACTCATAAGAATATTTCAATAGATGCAAAAGGCATATAAAATTTTCAGCATTCATTCATAATAAATAAATAAATAGAAACTTCTTCAATCTGAAAAAAAATAATGTATGACAAAGCTATAATTATTATCATTTTTAATGGAGACAGTAAAAATGTTTGGGATCAGAATCAGGAAAAAGCATGGCTATTCACTCTTACCACTTCTATTCAATATCATGCTGGAGGCTCTATCCAATGCAATTAGGCAAGAAAAAGAGGGGGGGGGGAAGGGAAAAAGAAAAAGGGGGGGGGGGGGGAAGGTATGAGGGTTGTTAAAGAAATAAAACTGCTTATTTGCAAATGATAATAATTGTGTACATAGAAAATCCAAAATAATCCCCAAACAAAACGAAACAAAAATAAAAACTAATAGATCTAATAAGTGAATTCAGCAAGATCTGAGAATATAAGATAAACATATAAATATCAAATGTGTTTTATATGCTACCAACCAGCAATAGAAAAAATTAAATTTAAAAATCAATACCATTTATAATGGCATAGAAAACCTACAGCTCCTGAAAAAGAATTTAACAGAAGGAGTAAAAAGCCTCTGCAAGGAAAACAGCAAAATATTGCTGAGAGAAGTAAAGTAAGACTTAAATAAATGGAAAGATATACCATGCTCATGGGTTGGAAGATACAACATTATAAAAATGTCAATTCTGTTCAAATTGATGTGTATATTAAATGCAGTACCAAGCAAAATCCCAGCAAGCATTTTTGTAGAAATAAATAATCTTTACTAAAATGTGTATAGAAGTGCAAAGTGATAGCCAAAACATTCATGAAAAAGAAGACTATAGCAGGAGAAAGGACACTATCTGATTTTAAGGATGACTGACAAGCTACAGTAAACATATGAGTAGCCAAATTGATTGGTAAAACAGAAATAGATCCATGCATAAGAGATCAAATGATTTTTAACAAAAACTACAGTGCAGTTCAACGGAGAAAGAAATGTCTTTTTAAATGAATAGTACTGGGTCAACTCGAAAACTGTAAGAAAAACATAAAATTGAATTTGACTTACACCTCATATTACACAAAAAAGTTAGCAAGCTGAATTGTAGATCTAACTATAAAACTAAAAACTATAAAGCTCCTAGACAAAAACAGAATATGTTTGTAACCTGTTTGTAAGTAAAGATTTCTTAGTGATGATAAAAGCTCTGACCATAAAGAAAAATAAAACAATATACTAAATTTTATCAAAATTCAAAATTTTTTCTCATCAAAAAGAAACTTTAAAAATGAAAAAGAAAGCCACAGACTGGGAGAAAAAAAGGTAACATGTAGGCATTTAATCTATAATATATCAAAGACTCCTAGAAATCAGTAATAAAAAGACAAAAATCTAATAAAATAGATAAAAGATATGGAAAAACATTCACAAAAATATGATTAGTCATTAAATACATGAAGATATGCTCAACATTTTTAATAGTCAGTGAAATTAAATTAAATGTAAAATAAGATTTCACTGTACATTTGGTAACATGCCTAAAATTAATAGTTTCAAATGTTGAAGAGGATGCTGGGCAACTGGAAATATCAAACATGGCAGGTGGAGGTGTAAAATGGTACCACCAGGGTGGAAAACTGAGAATTTATTATGATTCATTAATTCTACTTCTAGGTATTTACAAAAAAATAAATTTTAAAAACATGCACACAGAAAGACTTGCGTAAGAACATTGATTTCAGAGTTGTTAATAATAAAAGCTCAGAAACCACTCCAATGTCCATAACAGGTGAATGCATCATTAAATTATAATTATTCACACAATGGAATATGATTCAGCAACTTAAAATGAACTAATAATACACACCACAACATACACAAATCTTAAAAGCATTATATTGAATAAAAGAGGCCAACCATAAAACAGTACCTATGTGTGATACCATTTACATGAAGTTGAAGAACAAGCAAAACTAATTTGTGGAAATAGAAATTAGAATAATGGTGGGGTTGGGGAGGAGGGAGATAGACTGGAAAGGAAAACATGGGAATTTTTAGGGTGATGGCAATTCTCTATATCTTGATTGAGGTATTGGTTCAAAATTTATTGAACTGTATACTTAAGATCTGTGTATTTTACTGTATGCAATTATAACTTAATAACAAAAGTGCTAACCAAACCAACCAAACAAACAAACAAAAAACAACAATCTCACCCTGAGCTTTCTCTCAAAGTAAAAAATCCTCTGAACCATATTTGCCTCTTCCTTCAACCCTGTGCACTAAAACTCCCCAATGCCAATCCCAATTCAGTAGTACACTGATAAAGCCAGAGCTTTGGCTCTCCTGGGATGAGAAGCCAGGCAGAGATATAAGGACTGTGTGAAGTTGAATCAGGGATAGAAGTGTCGAGCGATTGGTTACCCTAGACTAGCGAACAGAGACTAGAGTCTAAAGATAGAGTTGAAGGCAGTCATCAGTCTAAGAAACCAACTCAAGAAGAATGTTAGCAGAATATCCACATAGAAGAATCTCATTTAGACTCTCTCTCCAAGCAGAGATAGGGAATGTATTAGCCCAGGTTTGAGAGTTAGAACATAGGTGCTGGGGAAGTCTAAAACCAGGAATTGGAGCCCCAGGCATGAGGATGCCAAATGTAGGATCCAAGTAAGGCCGCTCGACCATGCAGGAACTAGGATACAAGCCTAGAAGCAAGAAACCAGGAAAGCTTTGTTATGGTACAAGAAAGAGCCTGAGTCATTGGGAAATTGAAGTACCCAAGTCAGATTGGAGCCATCATTACCAGTGGTTTAGTTTACTCGCTACAAATACCAGACTTAATCTACAGGTTGAAAATAACCAGTCACTACTATCCCACCAGGGCCAGGAGGGATGTAGGGTCAGCACTGGCATGGCCCATGGCCCACTGGGCTGTGGGCTTAGAAGAACACTGAAAGATATTTTTCTCCATACAGCTATGGCCATGAAAATGTACAAATCCCCCACTAATGTGTAAGCGATGCCTGAACTCACACCGTTGGCTGTATAGTTTTAAATAAATGTGTTTCTAAATAAAATACAATTGTCCTAGTGCTGGCAGCATAAGAAAGTAGCTAGCTAGATTACTATCCATTGTAATGTCCTAATATGTATTAGCTTATCGGTATGCCCTGATTCTGTGTACTAGGGATTATAAGAGAGACGTATCTGGAAGGCAGGCCTAATTATTGGGCGTCTGAAAGCACTAGGCACTTTTGGGGAAGGGGCATACCAACAAAGATTCAAGGAAGGAGATCCAAGCAGAGAAATTCATTGTTCTTACCACAGGGCTATGATTTAAAATCCTGTTGATCACACTTTGTGTGACCAACAACACTGCAAAAAAGCACTAATTCCCAACTAAGACTGAATGTGTGAAGGATGAAAGGAGGGCCGTTCTTGGTGCAATACCCTCCCTCGCATCCCAGTACCACTCAAATCAAGTACACCCAGGCTTCCTCCTGCCCTCTGCTTCCATCCTCCCAGCTCCAAAGTTGTCTTTCCTATTCCTATACATCAGGATCCTGGTCTGTGATTAGTAATTCACACCAAGGTGATACTGGGTGATAAAAAATTAATGGCAATTCAAAGTGTTAATGGTTATTCAAATCAACTAACCACCAGCAATATACTAGTTAATTTACTTGCAATCCATCAGACTTTTAGCCCAAAGGAATAGAGTGGTGGACATTCCAGGCTGGCTTGTAGCTCAGTTCCACTGACCAAGCATCAGTCATATGCCTGCCTCATACAAAATCATTGCCCCATGTTGTGTACAAGGAGAACACCTTACACACTTCAGTACTCTCTCAGTGAAAGCCTGACTTGTGGCTTTTATTTTCCTGGATTTCAATGATAACAGAAAATGTACATTAAATGAGTTCCTACTGGACTCCAGACACAGGTAAGTGCTGGGGATGCTGAGGTGAACAAGACATCTGCCCTGCCTCCTATCAGCTCACACCATATTCTCTCTACTTCTTCCTGCTGTGCGAATCCTCTCTTAATTGAAGTGTGGCATGTACTTAATCCATGGTGCTTAAATGCATGCATGCATGTTTGAGATACAGGATCAGAATAAATGATCCTGTTACACAAAGGTAAGCAAAGAGACATAGCCTCATCCCTGCCCTCACGCGGGTTGCATACATACTATTGGAGAAGAGAGATATTAATTACTGTCATATCCAAACACAAAAATATGAACTCTGATAAAAGAAGGAAAAGTGCAAATGTCTAAGCCTGCTTGAGTCTGGGGGTTTGGCGAGGCTTCCTTGAGGCAGTGATATTTGAGCTGAAATGAGAAGGGAGAGGTCAGAGCCAAGCAGGGGAAGGAGCTGAGGATGAGGTCAGTCTATGTGGAGGGAATAGAAAGAAACAGAGTCCTGAGGAGGGGGACCATGGCACAAATGAGGAACCAAGGAAGGTCTGTGTGCCGAGAGTAGAGAGCAAGAGGAAGTGTTGTCAGGGCTAAGTCTGGAGCTGCAGGCAGGACCCAAATCTGGTGGGCAACATGAAAGACTAGTTCTCTATCCTGACATTAATGGAGAACAACTAAAGGGTTTTAAGGAGAGGGGCAACAAGGGAGAACACGGTAAGTGTGTATAAATTGTTTCCTTTCTAAGCCTTGATCTTCTGTAAATTAAGAAAGATCTATTGGACGATCTTTTAAGTTCTTCCATCTCCAATATTCTATGATTCTGTGGCCCACAGATACACCTCCCCACCTTTGGTAGTTATCAGCATCAGCCACAGACACTTCTGATTCTTCCTCTGGGCACATTGCAAGGCTGGACTTCCCTAGATCCTTAGAGTTAGGTGTGGCCAGTGACATGCAAACAAAAGTGACCTGGGAAAATTCTAGGTGGAAACATTAAGAGCCAATGTGTGATTTCCCAGCTCCAAGCTGACCATCATGGAAGTGAGAATAATGAAGAGCACAACTTTCAAACAACCTGCAATAGACAAGGAAAGTGATAGACTAATTAACTAACTAAATAAACAAATACATCCTTATTGTTTGAAGCCACCCAGATTTAAGGCTGTTTGTCAGCACACCACTGCCTGATACAGCTAATACAACTCCCAGGCACGTACAACCAGTGCACATCAGCAGAGACATTTGAGTCTGTTGTTTGGTCCACGGTATATAGTTGATGCCCAAGAAATGTTTTAAAACATGACACACTTCCAGCTGGTGTTTTCCAAGTCATTCACTCTGTACTTTGTTTATCCCACCTCTGAGATGGAACTGACCTCACTCCCGGAACTGCAAGAGCTAGAGGCTAATCAGAAGATGACAAAGCTCTTGATGGCTGGCAAAGAACTCTCCAGATGCTAAATAACAGAGTGGGCTGGCATGGGCTCCTGGCCCTGGGAAGAACACACATGGAGAGCCATTGCCAATCCCTCCCTCCAGCTTTCCTCCACGATTCAGTGAAAAACCCAGGCTCCAGAGGAAACTGTTAGGTCTTTCATGCTGCAGTGATGAGAGCAACTGTAGTTAAGTCCTTACAGATCCTACCATGTTTCTTCAGGTAGGAGATGCAGCAGTAACTATGTCCCTCTGTATCTTTTGCCCTGCTCAACTCTTGACCATCTCTTTTTTTTTTTCCTTATTTTTGGCTGCATTGGGTCTTGGTTGTGGTGCACAGGCTTCTCATTGTAGGGGCTTCTCTTGTTGCGGAGCACGGGCTCTAGGCACAAGGGCTTCAGTAGTTGTGGAGCACGGGCTTAGTTGCTCTGTGGCATGTGGGATCTTCCCGGACCAGGGCCTGAACCTGTGTCCACTGTATTGGCAGGCAGACTATTAACCACTGCGCCACCAGGGAAGCCCAACTCTTGGCCATCTTTGATGCTGGCCTTGAGCCAGCTGCCACATACACTCACACTCACACCACACACACACACTCACACCACACTTACATAAGCTCACACCGCACTTACATTGCCTTTTCTCCTTATGGATATCACCATCACTGCTAAGCAAAAATATGCTGTTTTTGGTTACCCCAGAGTTCATTTTAGTCTGATTCTCCCTAAGGAAGTGAGAGCCTGAGCTGCATCCTGGGCCTCCCCTCCCCGACTGTGGTTGGGGTCCCCACGTTGTCCTTGACTGAGGCCACACTGAGGCAGAGAAGGGAATCAGTGAGGCCCTGAGAGGGAGATGGGAGTGAAGCTCTCATTCCTGGCTTTGAACAGCATCCTGGTGGTCCTGGGCATGGAAGGGCTAGTGCCTGGAGAAGGAGGGCAGATGATGGACAGAGGGCGTTTAGGGAGGAGAGCAGTGAGGCTGTCTCCCGGGAAACAGGCCTGTTACCTCCTCCTAGTTATTCTCCATTGTTCACCACTGAATGCTTCATTTTCTTGATTGAGAGGCGCTGTGCTATCCTGGCCGCTCCCCCAACACTGGGCCCCACCTAGCGCTCCCCTCCCCTCCCCTCCCCTCCCCATGCTTACCTTTAGGCAGCAGCAATCAGATCGCACTCTCATGACAACTTCAAGAAGGAAATGTTGTTTACAGACCTCAAAAAAGAGAAGGAAAGGGGATCAGCAGCCCCTGTGCAAGTTGCAATTCAGAAGCACTTGCCATGCACATACAGAACCCTTCTATCACAGGCCCCTTTTTACAGTCCTCTCATGGGACACTTTGTGGCACTCAGTGTTGGTGGGAGTGATGCAGTGGCCCAATGTTTTGGACTCCCTTACCCACAAGAACCTGTCCTTCAATTCTAGGATAGACACCCCTTCACTCCTGCTAGGGCACTGGTGGTCTGTCTTTGGGCAAGTTGATGAACTAGCCCGGGCTCCAGGTTCTGCACTCACAAGATGATGAGGGTGGGCTAGGTGTCCTCTCATGCAGGACATTATTACCTGATGGCTCTCATGAGAGCAGGGAGCCCCCTGGAATTCTGTGCAACTTTTTTTTTTTTTGGCTATATTGAGTCTCTGTTGCTACGCACGGGCTTTCTCTAGTTGCTGCAAGCAGCGTCTACTCTTCTTTGCAGTGCACGGGCTTCTCTTGTTGTGGAGCACGGGATCTAGGCACGCAGGCTTCAGTAGTTGCAGCACGTGGGCTCAGTAGTTGTGGCATACATGTTCTGGAGCACAGGCTCAGTAGCTGTGGCACATGGGCTTTGCTGCTCCACAGCATGTGGGATTTTCCTGGACCAGGGATCGAACCCATGTCCCCTGCATTGGCGGGAGCATTCTTAACCACTGCACCACCAGGGAAGTCCCTGTGCAACATTTTTTGGGTTTGTTTAGGCATTTAAAGTGGAGGGAGGTGAGGGTTCATGGCCTAATCAAGTCAGTTCTCTGGGAAGTCTCAGCATTGGAGGAAGACCCATATAGAAGAATAGGATGAGGGGTGGGAGGCCAGTCAGCTATTAGCTCTAACTTGCACCCTGGGAACTCAGCAAAGGAGGACTCTGAGTCCACTTCAGGGGACAAACAGCAGAAGCTGAGCAGGAGGTGCAGCTGGGATGCAGAACAGCACCCCACTAGACAGCAGAGACCCAGGCAGACAGGCGAGCTCCCTCCTGGGCATCAGCAATTTGAATACTTAGTGTCTCCTTGACACTTCGGTAGAGACAATGCTATAGGTTTATCACACCATTTCCTCTTCCTGTGCATACAGGAAGACTACATTTCCCAGGCTCCCTTGAAGTTAGGTTGGGTCTACTTTCTGGCCAATGGGACATGGGCAAAGCATTGATGCAAGGCTTTCCTAGGCCAGGCCCTACACATCTTCTTGCTATTTCTTGGTGACCATAATGCATGGCTGCAAGTGATATCAAGTAGAAATAATCTTTTATTGGGTTAAGTCATAGATATTTGGATGTTTATTTGTTGCCACTGACAGGCCTAGACTTTTCTGCGTAATGCAACTTTTCAGCCCTCAGGTGTAAGACAGTGAAACTCTATTTCTACATGCTATTGACTAGTAAATATAAAATACCTAATATCCAGCCAGGCTGAGGTCATGCTATTCTCATGGTCAAGGTGGCCATGGCAGGGAATAATGCCCCCAACCCATCTGGGTCTACCTCAGGATGTAGTTGCACACGTGGTTAAAGAAATATCTTAGAAGTGAGAAAATTCTTTCATACATTTCTATAGCAGGAGAGGAAGATGGCATCTCCAAGGACTTCTGTGGGAGACTGATTAAGAGAGCAGATTCTGGAGCTAAGCAGTCTGAGTTTGTATCCTAGTTCCAACATTGCTGTATGACTTGGGGCAAGTTGCTTAACCTTTCTGTTCCTCATTTTTCTCACCTTTACTTCATAAAGTTGTTGTATCAGTTAGTGATTTTTGTGTCACAACCTGCCTCAGAACTCCATAGATTAAAATGTCTAAGTATTTATCATTGCCCACAAGTCTGGGGCCAGCTGGGTATATCTGGTCTCGCTGCTGCACCCGTGGACAGGGAATTGGCTCTGCTGATCTTAGATGAGTCTCTCGCACATGCTCTGGGTTAACTGATGGTAGGCTTGTCTAGTGGCCTCAGCCAGAACAACCATGCTGGAGGCTTATTCCAGATGGTCTAGGCTTCTTTACACGGCAATGGCAGGATTCCAAGAGACAGATGTGTGGAAGGCTCAAAATCAGCACGACATCACTTCTACCAGATTATTCTGGTCAAAGAAACTCATAAGATTCAAGGGATGGGCAAATAGACTCAAGTTATTTGGTTGGAGGTGGGGAGTCATATTGCAAAGTGAGAGGATACAAGGAATCTGTTAATAGGGGTCATCAATGCAGTCAATCTCCCTAGTTATTGAGAGAATTAAATGTGTTAATACATAAAGTACTTAGAATAATGTTTGGGATACACTATATAGTAAATGTCCAGCACACATGCACAATTGTTTTCTCAACTACCCTTTTCCTCTGTAAACTTTTCACCGATAAAAATTGAACACTTACCATGTGTGCAGTGCTAAATAAAATCATTAATCATTTTGCATCATTCTCTTATTTAAGGTTCACAACCATCCTAAGACATAGATTTTAGCATTATTTATTTTATAAATGATAAACCTAAGGCTTAGAGAGGTTAAGTAACTTGCCCAAGTTACCAGCTAGTCAGGGGCAGAACAATGATCAAGCTGAATCCATGTTCTTGGTTACTAAATAAATAGCCTCCATAGGCTTAGAAAGAACCTCACTTCTTGCCTGTGTATGAGAAGGGCTACCCCAAACTTCAGAGGAGCCTACTTTTCTCTTTTGCCCACTTGGTTGACCATGGACTCAGGGATTGTAAGCACTCTGCCATGGAAAGAAGAGAGAAATCTGGGAGGTGCCCAAAATGATAATGCAACTCTAAGCCTTCTGTCACCTACAAGTCAACAGCCAAACATGTGGGCACTGAGGCTGGGTGGCCACTAGCAAACACTGGTTGGCAAGTGCTTCCCTCACTCTTGGGCTTCTGAGCACCCCCAGAAGATTGCTAGATAAAAGGGTCCCCAGGGGTCAGGGCAAACATCAACCTACTTCTCTCCTTCACAGCATGACATTTCAACAATTGAAAGCTAAGCTCTCAAACGTTTTTTTTCAGGGACTTGGGTCCATGGCTGGACTGAACATGAGCTTAGAGTTCTGTGTCTGGGCATCTCTCTGTGGTACCAGTGTTAGCTCATGCTGTTTAAGCACATCAATATGGGTTAAGTAAGTCTGAGCCCTGTTTGCCTAACTTGTCTCCATCATAACTTTTCTTCTCACTACAGTGTTGGCCCAGAATATACCTCTGGCCTGATTTCTAGTTCCTTACAAGAACTGGAGGCCTGACCAGAGTACCCAGCCTTTCCTTAAACACATAAATCCAGTGATGCTCTTGTTATTGAATTCTGCTTCCCCTACCCTCAAGATGTAATTCTTCTTAAGGGCTAACTCCAGGTAGATGAGAAAAATACTGTAGCCATACATGGACCCAGCAAAAAAAAAAAAAAAAAAAAAAAAAAAAGGG